>NC_035443.2:18091845-18446875 GCF_002127325.2 Helianthus annuus | reverse complement strand
ATATTACAATTAATAGTTGAAATAAATCTATTTCATTTGCTTCCGCTGTGCATTATAATTTGTGTTGTTTGACATATGATGATATCAACTACGTCATAATCCCCCACCGGGCCCACCGGTGACACGTGGAAATTAGGGGTGTGACAGGTTGGTATCAGAGCCAACACTGAGTGAATTAAACACTAGCCTTTTGTGTTTAATCTCAGTGCACAAATTGCACATTCTTCGAGTTCCGAGTCTAGACATCGAACATAGGACAAACTCTGTTTGTTTTATTTTTGAGTCTTTTATTATATTGTTGTTGTTGTCTAAATATTGTATGCAGGTCATCATGCACCCAGATTTCTTCGAGGTAGAGGCAAAGGACCCGTGTCAGGACATTGATCACGAGGCCGGGCCGTCGCATCGACGTACTCCTTCCATCACCATGAGCACCAGCCCGCAAAGAATCATGGAGGCTCTATGTCGAACCCGGAAGGCGATCAGTATCCCTTAGCTCCTCTCCTTCGTACCAACACTCATTTGGGCCCCATTCTTGAAAACCGAGCCCAACAAACCAGCCGCCAGCTTTCGTACCTCTTCAGAGATCCAATTCTCACCATTCTTTTGGCGACCCAAACACCCGTTTTCCAAAGCCGATTAACCCGGCTAACCTTTTTGCCAGGAACCCGTGGGTTTTAACCCACTTGGACCGGAGACCACTTTTCAGGGGAAAACGACATGGATGAGGATACTGACCCCGTGGAACCTGCATCAGGAACGCCGAATCATCCATTGAGATCTCAGATGGGTCATCATTCCATGGATCGCCATATTAGTACTCCCCAGCCATCAAGTGGCAAGCCATTATTTCCGCCACTTCAGGAGAAGGAGGACCCAATATAATGTGGGTCCGTCAAGCCCTTACCAGATGTCAACTCAGTACCTGTGGTACCACCTTTGGGTTTTCGATAACCCGATTCCTGCGTATGCTGGGGTCAGCAGCATACAAACCCATTCGAGCAATACCAACGGCAGCACCCACTACAACTACCACTAACTACGGTTATGCGGAGATAGATCCGTATCAAGTAGCTCGGGACTACAGATGCCCTTCATCCTGAAGGACCATATGGAGGACCATGGACTACTGGTTACCCGACTTATGGGTACCAGCATCAGCCACCTCCTCCACCGGTGTATCAGCCGCCACAGCCACAGATTCAGCAGGAAGTCCTTGAGAGGCTAAACCAAGTTGAACAGGAAGTTCGTGAAGACCGCAGAGAGCGGCAAGGTTTCTTCAAAGGGCTGTCAGACTTGCTTAAGGGGAAGTCGAAGAGGAGGGGTCATTAAAGACCCTGAATATTTTATTTATGTTGTCATTCAGTCCCTGCGTGGACTTGTTATTCCAGTATTCAGCTCCTGCGTGAGCATGTGGTTTGTATTCCGCTCCTGCGTGAGCAAGTTTGGTTAGTTAACCCCTGCGTGGGTTTGTTCTTGTTTCCCGCCCCTGCGTGGGCATTTTTTTATTTATTTTTAGTAGAAGTCCCGTTTGGGCAATTATTGTACTGTTTTAAAACAATTGGTGAGATGTTTTAATTAAGTTTTTCATTTTATTGCATGCATAAATTATGAAAATAAATGAAATATTTAAAAAGGATCTGCCATTATAATTAATTGGTAAAATCTAAAGTGAACCAAGACCTAGCTTTATAAAACAAGGACAAGATGGTAGTTCCATAATTAGGTTAAGATCTATAATTAACATCTCAATTTAGGACTATTCTGCGTTAATTACGAAAGGAATCTTAGAGGTAAAACCTAGCCTTTGTGTTATTCAAACCTGGCCAAGATGGTATAACCCACATAATAGATTCCAATCATTAACATCTAGTATGTTAATGCTCTTGGCAAACTGTGAATCAGTAAAGTCACACAGGCCATGTATATTTGGGTTAATTTTAAATTCCCTTAAATTATTTAACCACTTCTTTGAAAGTGAAGTGCCTGTGGGCAATAATTAAATGTCCTCCGTGACTAAAGACAGTGGCAGCTTATGACTCCCTGTTAATTAATGGTAGAGAACTATGATTCAACCTAAAACACCTAGATACTGTAAAATCTTGGTTATTAAATATCCTAATTGTCCTTGTGACTAGGCCTTATGTGCTAATAATAAGAGTATTATAGGATAATAACAACATCCTAATGTTTTAATAAATTAACCTAAAATGGCAATCTAAAACCTTGGTTAATAAAACATAAAATACTATAAAGAGCCTTTAAGTGAAAAATCTTGTCTATTAATTATATGTAGCGTTGAAGCTACATGACCAGATCAGAGGAAGCCAATAGCCATCCGGTTGAGAACCGTGATGATGCAAAGTTCCTAGTGACTAGTGCCGAGTTGAAAGCGATTGTGAATGAAGCGGTTGAGAAAGCCTTAGCGCGACAGTACAGTGAGTACAGTGAAACCCACAGTAGAACTCTGTCTGCACCACATGTGAAACCAAAGAATCATTCTGAGATTCGCAACAAGCCGCCACCTACTCCTCCCAAACCTAAGAAAGATGAGGATCGTCATTCCTCAAATGAAAACAGTGTTCACCCCAAGAAGCTTGTGGTTGATGAAGCCCCACGTGCTAAGGGTTGCACGTATAAGTATTTTGTGTCATGTAAACCTCGAGAGTTTACAGGGGAGAAAGGGGCAGTTGACTGTATAACATGGCTTGATGAGATTGAGACAGTGGTAGACATCAGCGGATGTGCTGAGAGGGATATGGTTAAGTTTGCATCCCAGTCTTTCAAAGGTGAGGCTGTAGCCTGGTGGGGAGCATTGATCCAGGCTTCTGGAAAAGCTACCCTGTACAGTATGTCTTGGGAGCAGTTTGTTGCTCTTATCAAGGAAAACTACTGCCCTCAGCATGAGGTTGAGCGTATTGAATCCGATTTCCTATCCTTGGTTATGAAGAACCTTGATTGCCAAACATACCTCACCAGTTTCAACACCTTATCCAGATTGGTACCTTATCTGGTAACCCCTGAACCAAAAAGGATCGCGCGTTTTATTGGGGGTTTGCCCCAGAGATCAAGGCCAGTGTGAAGGCCTCGCGACCTGTTACATTCTGATCTGTCACCGACTTATCTCTGTCTCTCACTCAGGATGCAGCGAGACAGAGAGCTCTAAGAAGTTCGGAATCTGACAAGAGAAAACGTGAAAATGATAATTCACGTCGATCAAACAAGAAGCATAGGGGAAACCATGACGATAAGAAAGGCTCTGAGGCCAGAAGGAACGAGCATCGGTCGGGCGATAAGCCCAAGTGCAAGACCTGTCAAAAGCACCATTTTGGGAGGTGCAGGTTTGAACAGAAATCCCAGTCTAAGATGTGTGGGATATGCAAGTCTTCTGAACACCGGACTCTTGAATGCAAGAAGTTAAAAGATGCAACTTGTTTCAGTTGCAATGAGAAAGGGCACATCAAGACCAACTGCCCAAAGAATGCCAAGAAGGCGGAAGAAGGAAAGAAGACCAATGCCAGGGTCTTTCAAATGAATGTTCAAGAGGCCATCCAGAACGATAACGTCATAACTGGTACGTTTCTCATTAATGACGTTCTCGCAAGAGTATTGTTTGATTCTGGGGCAGATAAGTCTTTTGTGGATATTAAATTCTGTGAGCTGTTAGGATTGCCTGTTAAAGCCCTTAGTGCTAAGTATGAGGTAGAGTTAGCAGATGGTACCTTAGAAACAGTCTCGACTGTGTTAGATGGATGTACTATATCCATTAGGAACCACTCTTTTCCTCTATCCCTATTACCCTTCAAATTAGCCGGTTTCGATGTAGTATTGGGTATGGATTGGTTATCGCATAACCAAGCCCAGATCGTATGCAGTAGAAGGCAAGTAATAATCAAGACTCCATCTGGTGAATCTCTCACCATTCAAGGAGATACGCGTCATGGATTGCCTAAGCAGATGTCTATGCTTAAAGCATCCCGATGTTTGAAGAATGGTTGTGTCATCTATATGGCACAGGTAACCATTGATGAGCAAAAGCCCAAGATTGAGGACATTCCCGTTATCTCGGAGTACCCTGAAGTTTTTCCAGAAGAACTGCCTGGGTTGCCGCCAGACAGGCAAGTGGAATTCAGGATCGATATCATTCCTGGAGCTGCACCTATCGCTAGAGCGCCTTATAGGCTAGCGCCAACGGAAATGAAGGAATTGAGAACGCAGCTAGACGATTTGCTAGCCAAAGGTTTGATTAGACCTAGCTCGTCTCCTTGGGGAGCACCGATTTTATTCGTCAAGAAGAAAGATGGTTCGATACGTCTATGTATCGATTACCGAGAGCTCAACAAAGTTACCATTAAGAATAGGTATCCTCTACCCAGGATCGACGATCTATTCGATCAACTTCAAGGGGCAAGCTACTTCTCCAAGATCGACCTGAGATCGGGATATCATCAGTTGAAGGTTAAGGAAGAAGACGTGCACAAGACTGCGTTCAGGACTCGTTATGGCCACTACGAGTTCCTAGTGATGCCTTTCGGGCTCACAAACGCACCTGTCGCATTCATGGATCTCATGAATCGCGTTTGCAAACCTTACTTGGATAAATTCGTCATCGTCTTCATTGACGACATTCTCATTTATTCCAAGAGTAAAGCTGATCACGAGAAGCACCTCCGCAGTATTCTAAAGCTGCTTCATCAAGAAAAGCTGTATGCAAAGTTTTCCAAATGTGAGTTTTGGTTGAGAGAAGTCCAATTTCTTGGACATATGGTTAGTGAGCGTGGTATTCAAGTGGATCCCGCTAAAGTTGAAGCTGTCATGAATTGGCAGGAGCCAAAGACGCCTACGGAAATCCGCAGTTTCCTAGGTTTAGCTGGATACTACAGGAGATTCATCGAAAATTTCTCAAGAATTGCTGCACCCCTAACTTTGCTGACTCGCAAGAATAGCAAGTTCATTTGGGGGCCTAAGCAGCAAGGGTCATTCGATACTTTGAAGCTGAAATTAAGTAACGCTCCTGTGTTGACGTTACCTGATGGAATTGATGAATTTGTAGTCTATTGTGATGCGTCACACACCGGGATGGGTTGTGTGTTAATGCAGAAAGGCAAAGTCATTGCCTACGCTTCACGACAATTAAAAGTGCACGAGAAGAATTACACCACTCATGATTTAGAATTGGGTGCCGTTGTATTTGCACTAAAGTTATGGAGGCATTATTTGTATGGCACTAAATGTGTGATCTATTCTGATCACAAAAGCCTTCAGCACCTGTTCAACCAGAAAGAATTAAACATGAGGCAGCGACGTTGGATGGAAACTCTAAATGACTATGATTGTGAAATAAGATACCATCCCGGCAAGGCCAATGTAGTCGAAGATGCCCTAAGCAGGAAGGAAAGGATAAAGCCAATCAGAATCAATGCCAAAAGCATTGAGGTCAGGAACAGTCTAAATGAAAGGTTGTTAGCTGCACAGAAGGAAGCAGTGCTAGAAGCTAACTACTCTAATGAGAAGCTAGGAGTGACTGAAGAACAGTTATCCTATGGCAAAGACGGAATCCTGAGGTTGAATGGAAGAATATGGGTTCCTATTTATGGAGGTCTTCGTGATGTCATCCTAAAGGAAGCCCACAGTTCCAAATATTCTGTCCATCCTGGAGCAGACAAAATGTACCAGGATGTAAAGGCAAATTACTGGTGGATAGGCTTGAAAAAGTCTATAGCCACCCATGTGGCTAAATGTCTGACGTGCGCTCAAGTTAAAGCTGAGCATCAGAAACCGTCAGGTTTACTACAACAGCCTGAGATTCCCACCTGGAAATGGGAAATGGTGACAATGGATTTCATTACCAAGTTGCCTAAGACGCCGAAGGGAAATGACACTATTTGGGTGATAGTTGATCGACTGACTAAGTCAGCTCATTTCCTACCCATTAGAGAAACTTTCAGTTCTGACATGCTAGCCCAACTGTACGTGGATAAGATAGTAGCCCTGCATGGCGTACCAGTATCCATCATCTCTGATAGGGATACCAGATATACATCTCACTTCTGGAAAAGTTTCCAAAGATCACTGGGTACGCAGCTAAATTTTAGTACAGCTTATCATCCTCAGACGGATGGGCAAAGCGAGCGTACTATTCAAACCCTGGAGGACATGCTTCGAGCATGCGTGATTGACTTAGACGGAAGTTGGGATAGACACTTGCCTCTGATCGAGTTCTCATACAATAATAGCTACCACACCAGCATTAAGGCTGCGCCTTTTGAGGCACTATACGGTAGGAAGTGCAGAACACCCATTTGTTGGGCAGAGGTAGGAGACGTTCAAGTATCAGGACCCGAATTAGTCCTGGAGACGACTGACAAAGTTACCCAAATCACTGAGCACCTAAAAGCTGCCCATGATAGGCAAAGAAGCTATGCCATGGTAAGCGAAAGTCCCTCAAGTTTGAGGTTGGCGATAAGGTTTTGCTCAAGGTATCACCTTGGAAAGGGGTAATGAGATTTGGCAAGAAAGGTAAGTTAAGCCCAAGATACATTGGACCATTCGAGATCATCGAATGTGTAGGATCAGTGGCTTATAAGTTGAACTTACCAGAAGAGCTTTGTGGTATTCACAATGTGTTCCACATCTGCAATTTGAAGAAGTGTCTGGCTGATGAATCGCTAGTCATACCACATACAGATGTGCATATTGATGAAAGCTTGAAGTTTATAGAAAAACCTGTGTCGATTGAGGACCGACAGGTAAAGAAGCTTCGAAGGAAGCACGTACCCATTGTCAAGGTTAGATGGGAGGGCCGCAGAGGTCCTGATTATACGTGGGAGTTAGAATCCACAATGAAGGAGAAATACCCTCAATTGTTTCAGCAAATCTCGAGGTCGAGATTTCTTTTAAGGGGGTGAGGATGTAACACCTCGAAAATTCATGTCCAATTGAATAAAGACACGTGTCCTCCGTGACAGACATGTCAGAAAAACCGGATTTAATAAAGAGATATGTGGTAGGATTTCTAATAAAAAGGGGCGTCATGTTATTTAAAATACCTCTGAACGACCCAAGGGCGACACGTTATTAAATCACCTCTGAGCGACCCAAATTTTATAAATCCCAAGATCCTTAAATCAATTGATGATCATCTCATTCGATAACCGGTTGCTCTTGAATAAATAAAGTTTTATCTTTATTAAGGGCCATGGAATTATAGGTTGTTACTACTCCTAAATTTAATAAAATTCTTATGAATAAGAATTGTTATAAGCTTGGCCAATTTCTATAAAATTCCAAGACTCATTTCTTTGAATCTCCGTCAAAATACAAGTCCTTTATTGAGTTGATATGAATGGGAACATGTAAGAAGAAGTAGGACATGCAATGGCTGGCCTTGAAGGTCCCACATCTGAAAAGAAATGCATGTTTCGAGTTTTGTGGTTGCATGGTCAAGACTTAAAAGTTTGCAAACTTTTGTCTTCTGGCCATCGCTTACGGACCGCAAGGCCCTTGGCTTACGGTCCGTAAGCAGGGTACCTGGGAATGTTCCGCATGGATCGGTTACGGACCGCAAAGCCTTAGGCTTACGATCCGTAAGGTAGGCACCTGAACCATGTTTCAGTAAAGTCGGTTACGGACCGCAAACCATGTAGCATACGGTCCGCAAGAGGTCCTTACGGACCGTAAAGCCTCAAGCTTACGGTCCGTAAGACCGTCGCTGGCAGTATGTTTTGGACAGCTGCCTGTCCAGCCCTTTAACCGACTTAAAACGTAAAATTCTGATTCTATGGGCTTCATAGGCAGTATATAGACCCTTAGGGACATTTGGGTTGATCTTGTAACTGCCCTAGACTTGCTTGGCATGATCTTGGTGCATTGGGTTCACTATAAATAGAGTTCAAGTTGTTCATTTGAGACTTGCTCATTTTGGAACTTTGGCTAAGGATTTTCTGGAGCTCCTCTGCTCACCAGCTCTTTTCTTAGGCTCTCTAATCCATCTTAGGACTCTTGTAAGTGTCCTTAACCATCTTTAATCCTTTCTAGCTTAGTTAATTAAGTAAAAGTCAAACCGTCGTAATTAAGGTTTGACTTCGTGATTAAGCATAATGTGCTTTGTCTAATCACGAATTAAAGATACCTTTAGGAAGGTAATTAAGTGGTTAACAAACCCTTAAAGGGTGTTTCCAGATTCCCACTCTAAGCATGCTAATTGTCGAGTCAAAGCTAATTATAAAAAGTCAACAGAATGCTAAATTTCAAATTAACGCATAATTAGCAATGTAGGTTGAATGTAACCTGTTTGAACATTAATATCACTTGGTAATAAGTATAAGAACATGTTCCAACATGTTCAACTCGACAATTTTCTGTTTAGACCCGGTTCGGAACCGAAAGTCGCATAAGTTTGACTTTCGCTTTGACTTTCAGTGCTGACCCGTTGTAGTGAAGATTAAAAATACCTTAGAGCTTCTTTTGAACCTATTAACATGTTAGTATATCCTCCTGTGATTATACAATGTGGTTCATTAGATATCTTGTTCATATGCATGTTTCCGTTAAATGCCCATATGTTGACCATTATGCCCGAATGTCCAGAAATTATAATTTTTGAAAATGTAAAAGGGTAGACACCTTAGTTACTAAAATATAAAGTTGTCCCCAAAATTTGACATCAGTTTGAGGTCTAGATTAAGAGTTATGCTCGTTAGCGTAATTAGAAGCTTTCTTAATAAGTAATTAGCATATTTAACGCATAACCTATCTAAACCCGAATTTTATACCAAAACTTTATACCCACTGTTATATAATAATATTTTGGGAATTTTAAAGATTTTTATTCATTTTTAGGCTGAGCATAACTAGAGGTTCTAAGCTTATTTCGGCTTATGCCGGTTTTACCCTTTACGGTCATAAAATGAGTTTTACATAACCTTTTGACCCCAAACCTTTTCCTATTGATTTGTTATATTAAATATGATATTTTGAGCCTTCTGGAAATATAAAAATATCAGCTTTCCTTTTAAAACCCGGAAATGGCTCCAAATCGCCTTTTTAGGCATTTTTACGACATAGTATATGTCAGAACGAGTTTATATATAAAAGGTCTAATACCTACTGATATATTTTATAAAAATATATATTATAACAGTAGACTAAAGTTGGAAACTCAGATTTTCCGTTTTTACCCTTTTAGCCTATGTAAAATTACCAAAATGCCCTTATGAGGCGTAATTGGCGTATAAAAACATTTGGGGCATATTTGGACATACCTTACTGATATTACAATATATTTGGTGCATATAATCTCAGGAAAACTTGCATATGACTTATATGGTTACTCGTTACGCACTTTCGCGTTCGGATCGGCTTATGTGACTAGTTCACGCATATTAGCCGAAACGGGTCAAACCATATCATCTAAGTCTCAAAATTCAGAATGTGTTTAGTTTACCCATATTATACAAGTATCCAAGCTTGTAGGGTCTAAATCACATTCCTTCCCGGTTTTCGCATTCCTCGCGATTAAACCATATTTATTCTTCAAAACTAACCGGTCTAAGCTTAGGCTATGTTAAAAAACCCGTTAGGATTCTAATAGGTTATTATAACCTTCATTCCAGAATAGGAGCCCAGTAAAAGACACGTGCATTTTTGAATTTGTGGTTATACTTGCTCAGGTAAATACTTTTAACTTATTTTCCCTTATACGGGCTTGGGGGTACGGTATATAAAATACCGCTTGGTCGGGCGATTGACCCCAACTCATTAGTAGTTGGGTATTATCAATGGGACCCGTTTAAAAACTTGGTGTTGTTTGTTTTTATGCCTTTGGGAGCTTAATGACCATGTCCCGGATATCCTTGGCATCATTTTTGGCCACGACCTTGACACCCGGGTGTAGGCGTACACCCGGTATTATGTCCATTATTTTTAAGGTATTAACGTTGGCTTCCCGCCGCGGACTTATACCATGTGGTGTGTCATTTAACCTTAAACCCGATACGACTCGGGCGACTGAACGGTTAACAAACATGTAAATCTTTTACAAGTTTAACTCTGATTAATTATTCCCAAGTTATAAAATGTTTTGTGCCTTGTGCATTTAAAACCAATTTTTAAATATTTTCAAAATGAGTCAGTTAAATTGTATTTACCAGTGCAAACTGACGTATTTTCCCCAAAAAGATTAAGTGCAGGTGCTATACGCAATAGGCTGGTTTCTCCTTAGCATCGTAGAGTCTCGCAAGCTTTTGGGATGCATATATCTGTTGAACAATTTCTTTCTTTTTCTTCGATCCGCCTGTGGATCTATTTTGACTGGTTGTGATATTACAATTAATAGTTGAAATAAATCTATTTTCATTTGCTTCCGCTGTGCATTATAATTTGTGTTGTTTGACATATGATGATTTCAACTACGTCACGTAATCCCCCACCGGGCCCACCGGTGACACGTGGAAATTTGGGGTGTGACAGTGGAACTTGATGATACCCCACCCCTGTTCCATCAGAGAATACATCTTCGCCTGCTTTGTTTTTCCCGATAGGTTTGGGAACAATGTGTTGCAAAACAAAGCTTGCGGAGTTGTAACTTGTTAATTTCAGATTGATGCGCTCATTCTCAATCTTAGCTTCTTCAAACTGAAGCTTCAACTTAGCAATCTCATCCAGTTGCTTGTTGATTTGTTCTTCTTTGTGTCTAAGAACTACAGTTAAATGCTCATTTTCTTTTCTTGTTTTACTATTTCGTTCATCAGAATCTTGAATTGTTTGTTTTAACTTGTTAAAATTTTCTGAGAGTTGACGATTTTCATGAATTCGTTTCTCATTTTCTTTCCTAATTCTTTCTACTTCAATTTTATCATTGTCAATTTTCTCAGTCAACTTTTTAACTTGATCATTTGAAAATTTGAGCATTTTGTCACGATCAAGAATCTGATCTTCAACCTTTCTGACTCTTTTTGTCAGATCATTAACCTTTGTATCATTGAGGTAAGCTTGTGTACTACAAACTTTGCAGTTTCTCATGCAATGTTTGCAGTCACTGTCACCTTTGACTTTCTTACCTGACTCACTTGACGACGCATTTGAACTGACCTGGCTTTTAGACTCAGATACAGACTTAGAGTCTACCTCAAGTTCCTTAGCAGCCAGCACCTTGTCAGCCATCTTTCCCAAATTTTCAGCGTTCAATTCTTGTGAAGTATCAATGATTCCTACATGAATCTTCTTTGGCTTTTGCTCCTGCTCTTTTTCTTTCTCTTTCTCTTTCTCTTCACCACCTCCCCACCATTCTCTCTGTTGAGACTCTTCAAGTTCAGCAAATTCCGCAGTTAAAGCTTTAAGACAAAGAGTCTTTGGATCAATAGCAATGTTTCCTTCAGGATCAAGGTAACATTCTCTATTCGCATCCCATCTTTTTGCTCTCTTTGCTTCAGTGTATACACGAGAAAGTCTCATCATCTTCCATTCAGCTCTCTGTTGTCTATCATTTGCTTTTTCTGTTGCTGTTCGAGTGTCTTTGAAAGGTTTGATTTCTGTTTTTGCTGCAAACGCATAACCTACTGCGTCTTCTTCTGGTACCAGCTCACTCCAGTCAAAACCTTCATCGTCATGAATGACAACAAGAGCTTTGGATTTTTCTTTGTCTTCAATCTGCTTCATCCTGGGGGGTTCAGCCTTATTCTGATGATAAATTGCCTTCTTGTAGTAATCTTCTCTGAACGGATTTTCAGAATCATCAGCATAAGCATTTCGGCACTCTCTTTTAAAATGACATTTCTGTTTACACTTGAAACAGGTCACTTTTGATTTGTCAAAGCCTAACTTGGTAGAAGGTCCACCAATAGACTTTCTTCTTGTAATCTCAATGAAGTGTTGTGCCCTTCGAACTGCACTGGCCATACATCACCTGATATCAATCAGTTCCATCTCTTCAGGATCTATCTGATCATAGTCTTCCTTTGTTAGTTGGTGTTGCCTATTTTGCCTGCCACAAGGCTCTCATATGATTCAAGCACAGATGCTAAGAAAACCATCTGTTGCTTTGCAGATTCTTCGTTGAAATTTTGACCATTCTTTAAATCTACAGCGATGTTGCATTGAAATAAGTTCTTTGATGCAGATTGGCTTGAAGGTGTTGAATAAGATCCACTGTGGAAACCACTATGAGAAGTTTCATGATTCACAATATTTGAACTTTCTGCAGAAAACGCTGTTCTTGGAGACCTAGTCTTTGGTAGATTTCCTCTGTAGTACAGCTCCACATTCTGCTGATGAGCTGTATTGTTGACTTTAGATTTCTTGATCTCCAACTCATGGCTTTCTAGTCTTTCGATAAGCAAATCCACAGTCAACACTTCTGGCGGCTTGATAGTGTTCTTCAACATCAAGGCAAAGTATTGCCAATCTTGATCATTCGGCAACGAATCAAACAATTTATCGACCAACTCCTCTTGAGTATAAGTGATTCCATGTCTAGCCAGCTCCATCTTCAGATGCCCAAATCTCTCGATCATTTTATAAACCGGTTCATTCTTCATACAACCAAATAAATCAAACTCTTTACGCAACAGTTTCTTTTTGTTTTTTACAATCTCAGCACTACCTACACACTTAACTTTCAACTTTTCCCAAATATCTTTCGAATTTGTATACTCGATCAATGAAATTATATCATCTCTGACTGACTGATGAATCAACGCTATGCATTTTTGTTTAGCAACGTATCTTTCAACATCATCAGTATATGTGAAAAATTCACCAACACGATCTCCCGAACTATAACCATTCTTTAAACTTTTCCAGCTTGGAAATGCGAAAGCTTTAAGCCACTCCTCAAATCTCGTAGCCCACCGATTATAATCTTCGATCGCCATCAGTTTAGGAGGCTTGTTGTATGTACCATAAGCATTTTCTACGCTCATTGCATCAGAAAGAATCTTCTTCGCATTTGGTGTTGGTGTAGTTTCATTCGTGTTGTTCGTTGTGCCATCTCTCGAACCACTGGTATAAGCAAACACATCACAGAAAGGATTCATGAACAAATCATCCATTTCCAAGTACCTGAAACAATCAACAAACACTTAGAAAATTTTTGATTTTGAAAAACAGCAAGCTTCAAGCGAAATATCAGTTTGAAGCGAAATAGCTTCTCAAGCGGAATAAGCCTTTTCAAGCGGAAACAGATTTTTGAAGCGAAATCTCTTATTTCGCTTGAACTTTTGAACAATATCTGATTTCAAGCGGAATCAGATAAGATTTTTCAAGCGGTATCTGATTATAAACTGATTTCGCTTGAAATTACACACGTATTTCAAGCGGAATATGATTTTTAGGTGGTTTCGCTTGAAATTACACAGATATTTCAAGCGGAATAAGATGATGATGTCAGCATTTTCAAATGAATTTCAAGCGGAATATGTCAATTTTATCTGAATTTGTTTGAATTAAGGTCCAAAACTTCCAGGGATTAGTTACACTATGTTTCGCTTGATATATGTCAAAATCAGGCCATTTCAACCGTAAAATATCGTTCAAATCAGAAAAGAAGATGTAGAAGTGAGAGAATCCGGTAGAATCAAGCTGAATTGGTATGAGCTCCTCGTCCTGAGCTCTGATACCACTTGTTGGATCATTCTAGTGACCCTAAACAGTCAAGTTGAGTAGTTCATCATCATTTACAAAGGCGAAATCAATGCAAACAATGTCAAACAGCTTGTTCCTTTTCAATTCCTTTTCTATTACTAAAATCCTGAGCTTTTACACGTTCAAATGACAAACGAACAGCACCTCGACTCAGAATACAAGATCAGATTCCGCTCCAAATGACAACACACTACTCCTATATATAGATGCCCTGATTCCGCTTGAAACTGCCCAAGCGAAACCTTATTCCGCTCCAAACTGTTTAAGCAGAACCTCTATGTATTGTTCAAGCGGAATATTAAACTTTTGATTTCGCTTGAAATGACATATTGTCATTTCAAGCGGAATTACCTACTAATTACATAATTTCTAGGTTTCCGTGCACTGATATATCATATCTAGACAAAAGACTCGATTAAGACGAAGTTAACAGACACTAGATGCACCAACAATCCGTACAATTAGTTAACATTTAATTCGTGCTTAATAACTGTGCTTGATTACAACTGTTAGATTAAACTGCTTACTGATCTATGTTACATACATACATGTGCATCACTTTACATACAGTCACTCCATTTATTTCATAGAGACTCTTAGTGACAAACCTGATGCACAAAGCACAGTTAGCACAGTGAGCGGATAACTCAGACACGTGCTGACAATGCCAGCACATAGATAGACACTATAATGAGGCCAGTATGAGCCAGAGACAGGATACTACACTAGTGAGGAGTGTAGGGAAGTGAGGACCATAAAACTATGTCACTAGGTGATAGTTTAGGTGCCGGGAAGTGCCTAAAACCCACTTTAACTGCAAAATTCTGCACTTTTAAATAAAATTCAGCATTTAAATATGCTAGTCACTTGCAAAAATATGGTAAAATGGTCCTGTATGCTTTCCTAAGTGTCGGGAATTAAAAGGGTCACTAAAAGTTACATAAAGGACACTTTACGTTATCACTTAGCACTTTAACGGGACAGTATATAACCGGACAACCGGACATTACCCGAAACACAAAAATATTATTAAAAATATTGTTACACTTTTTCTGAGCTAGTTATGGTCCCTGGGCACTATAACACCTTACATAATACCCAGTACACGCTAAACAACTAGTCATAACCTTAAACTCCCACTAATTAAATTATTTACCCACAAAGTTACATCTAAAACCCCCCATATGAAAATGGTGCACAACATGGTCCCCCTCTCAACTTACGTTTTCCCATGTAGCCACCAAAAAAAAAAGAGATCCATCAATTTCCCATGCACTTACACTTAGGATAGTGTGAAAGCTAAGATTGAACTAACATTACTTACACTCACTAATACTTGCACATAACACCCTTCTAATCACCAAATACCCACCCAATCTTACACTTAACCCCCCCCCCCATGGCTGAATTCGGTTCAAGCCTAGTCCCCACAAGATATTTTGTTTGAAGTTTGTGTATTCCCCATGCAATCTATA
Source organism: Helianthus annuus (assembly GCF_002127325.2). Lineage (NCBI taxonomy): Eukaryota > Viridiplantae > Streptophyta > Magnoliopsida > Asterales > Asteraceae > Helianthus > Helianthus annuus. Next base: position 18,431,759 of record NC_035443.2, on the reverse strand, counting down.
TGGAGATTATGGATGATATTGTTGTGTACTTCATAAACATATAACCCAATGGATCAAAGGGATTTGAATTATAAAAATAACCATCACTCCCACTAACCACACAAACTCAAAACAATTTCTTTCCTCCCCCAAACAAAGCTTCGGCCGAGCAACCTCCCACACGCCACCACATTTTCATTTTCCATTCATTCCATCCAAGGTTATTACAAGGTGCAAGGAGCCAAGTTAGAAGGTGTGGAGCACTCGGATTGTCAAGGACCTCTCTCATTTGTCTTTAACCACTCATTTTTCGCCTCGCTTCTTCCCTAGCTTAAAAGCTAGTAGTAAGCCTCTTTGATCATCTTTTATTTTATATTTATGGTGGTTAATAGTTATGTGGTGATGTAACCACAAGAACACTAAAAAAAAACATGAACACAAACTTGAACATAAAGCTAGTATGAGGTTACAATAAGAAGAAACTCTTGATAAAATAAAGTTGTTTTGATGATGTTGTTATTTATTTGGTGATTACTAGTCATAGGATGTTTAACATTATGGGTGAACTTGTTAAAATAAGATTAAAAACTTATGTTAACAAGTTAGGAGGTGATTAATGTTTTACATAAAAGAATCACCTCCATGTTTCAACATAAACTTGGTAACAAAGTGAGTTCTTGAAAAATAAACAAACTAAGTGAATAGATGGTCGTATGGACCCAAGGTCTACAAATGATTTTTCTAGACACACCAAGTTAAAAGACGGGTTTTTAGTAAAGTCATGATTTCTACACTACTATTGGAAGAAGTAAGTATATGTATACTTGTAAGACATGAAAAAGTTGTAAACGGATATTTTAGTAAAATGAGTTCACAAGTTATGAACTTCTAAAAATCCCAAGAACGAGAGTTTTACAAAAATAAACACACTTTGGAGGGTAACTAAACCCACTAAACACATCACTAAATTACTACGCGTTTTTATGAAACACCAAGTTTATGTTATCATGAAAAATGCATTGTTTTTTTTTACACTTGACTAGTGTAATATTGTTTAATAATTTGTAGTTGATTGGTTGAATGATTTCCGAAAAGAAAATGATATGCTAATAAGCATGGACACATCCGTTTAAAAGGAAACTCTGGCGAAATTTTCTAAAATTCCAAACACTTAGAAATATATTTTTTTTAAACAAGCATTACAAGTATATTTTATAACTTGTGTCTCAAATATAAACTTCGCCATATTTTTGTTACAAAAATATAAAGTAACGGAGGTCGAGTTTATAAATAAAAACGGATAAAAATGTAAACAGAGTATATATTTTACACTAATACACATGTGTGAGTATTTGCATACTTTGTGAACTAGTTATATTGTTTTTAGGGTAAAATATTATGACTTGACAAATGCCATGAAAAATACATATATTTTGGGAATAGGATATTTTGGACACATAAGTTAAATATATTTTTCCTAAGTGGGACTTAAAATATATTTCTCGGAATCACAATAATACATGTATAAATGCCCCCATCCTTGGGAAGGAAATACGAAATATTGTTTAACATTATTCCATAATAAAATATAATTTAAAGTTAAAATAATTATTTTAACTAATAATTATAACTTGGAATAATATTCGGAAACTTAAGAGTCGCAACTCAAAAATGTTAAACCCTAAAGCCAAGGCACGGCCCGTTCGTCTAATAGACATTAGTACGTGTAGGTCGTCGCGTAGTAGACCGAGTTTGGGTTGACGATTCTATTCAGGAGACGCAGTACTGTGAGTTCATGTCCCCCTTTTCCTTTAACTGTTTTCAGTTTTATACTTCGGGGGTGAAATACATGTCATATTTATTACAGACGCTTTTATAATTGGTATGGTTAGCTTAAGGAGGGTTTAGACGCTTAGATCATGTGAAAGGTGGGTACAACACTTAAGGCCATTAATCCTCGTCGTAGGACCGAGGGACATGAGTGATAGATCTATTTGGGTGTAGCGAGCCCACACCCATGAGGCCGGGGCGGCCCATAGTGGTGACTGTGTCTTACAGCCGGAGGCCCGGTACAAATTTGCTAGGTTTGAGTACTTCCTGCACCGTTCACACATACCAGTGGTTTTGCAACCCATTGGTGATCTCTTTTATTTTTCCTTAATTGCTACATACCAGGGTTTTTCATACATACAGACACACTTTAAAGGTTTATACATACTCACATACACATGAGCTCGCTCAACTTTTGTTGATTTTTCAAACTACATGTATTTCAGGAAACTAAAGGATCTGGCAAGTGTCTGCATGCATGTTAAGCTGCGTTGAATAAAGATGTCATCCGGGGTAGTTGGTTTAGGAGGTGTAACCCTTGCCTGGACGGGTTACATGTCTTTAAACCATGTTTTTATTTCAAGTCTTTTGTTGTGTCTGGTAAACATGTTTTAAACAAGTATGGTTTGTAACTTATCGTAAGTGTCGACATTTTCCAACAATGATGTTGTGGTAGTATTTGACTTAATGAATGGATGAACACCTTATGTTTTAATCATGTAGTGTTGTTGTGATTGTTGCTATGGTATTAAGAAGTCACACCAAATTAACCCACGCTTCCGCAAAAGCCAGGGTGTGACAGCTTGGTATCAGAGCCTCGATCATAGCGAACTAGGATTCCTTCTCGAGTCTAGACTATGATCACTAGGGCTCTCACGAAAACATTTTTACATTGCATACACAAAACGTCCAGATCCAGGGTACGAAACATTTTTACAAACAAAAGGGCACAAATACACTTTTCAAAAATTTATATTTCAGTCTTAGAGACTGAGGGAGTTCAGTCTTAGAGACTGAGGGAAGTTCAGTCTGAGAGACTAGGAGGGGTAGTCTGGGGAGACTAGGAAGATTACTTGCTTGCATTAATGTGACTTACATGTTTATTTGATTTTATGTTGATATGTGTGGTTGTGTTACAGACACCATGCCATCATCTTCAGATACTAGAGTATCGGACACCTTGGATCCCATAGCGATCGTATCGGACGACGAGATCCCGTCAGAGAGTGAGGTCTACACATCAGACACTACTAGAACGGATGAGGATGATTTCCAGCCGTTTGCTCTTCCCGATTTTGAAGATGATATTCCTATCGCTGATGGCCCTTTCGAATTTCGATGGGGACCTACCTCCTCTTCAGGTCCCTGCTCCTCTACCACTTGCCGCAGTTCCTCTCGAGGATCTGCCTCATGATGAGTTCGCTGATGACGACATCGATTTGTTCCTAGAGGGTCCCCCGGAGGGTGACCAAGATGGAGTGGCCCTCATGGATGCCGATGTCCCTTTTAATGATGGTCCTGTTGTCGATCCTGTTGTTCCCATGGCTGAGATTCCCGCTGATGTGTCCATTGCTGATCCTGTCATTCCAGTAGAGGCTCCCATTGAGGAGGCTCCTTTTGATCTGTTTGGTGCTCATTCTTTCGAGTCTGTAGCGTCTGCTTCACTACACGCCCAAGGCGTACAACCCTATTCCTCTGATTCCGACTCGGACATGGCGATGTCGGTTGCACCTCTTGTTAAAAAATTTGTTCTCACAGGTTGATAAACATCATCAAGACCCATAAGAAACTACATTAATTTGATTAAAGTTGTAAAATCATTGTAGTCTTTAGCAGCTTACAAGAACATGAAGGCAGATGAATCATAGCATCAAACTGCTTCCACATTGTTGTCAACTATTATAATATTCAACAACAGAACTACCACTTTGTGAAATACAATTTATCTTTTTATAAAGACTATAAACAACAGACTATCCACTTTGTCAAAAGACTTTTCTAAACCAAACCAGATTTCAAAAGCAAGTTTAGAAAAAAAAACTTGACCTAGAAACAACTCTTCAGAAACAAAATTTTACAACCAAGTTAGAACCACAGAATTACACTTGTCCCATTGATTTGCTAAGACATCATCATCCTTAGATTTCTCACACTTACCAGTTATAAATCAATATTTATTTTTAGCTTCTAAAGTTAATTCATTGCACTAGACCAAACAGAATAGTTTTTAGTTCCTTTTAGTTTTATACTAACAATAGTCAAAGCACTTGAATCACTAGGATATAAATACAATGGATCCCCAATGTCAAGTTTACTGATACGAGTCACAGAAGAACTAAGCTCAACCATTTTAACACACAACAATTAACAAACACAAAATAACAATTAAGAAATCAGACAAGAATACAGATAACCACTTAATCAAACAACAAACCCTAAGGTGAAACTGTGTCAGGGGCCAGATTCTAGGTTCGTCGCTTTCCTGGATAAGTCTTAACACAGAAGTCAAGATCTAGACAATAGACAAAGAATAACTAAATAAGAAACAAACAAGATGCACAAATATAATAACAACAATAATGCAATAAAGGGTAAAAGGACATAAATGCCCTCACGTGCTAAGCACATGATCAGAGTTAACTTAAATTTTTAACATGGTTTGGGGTAAAGGATGAAACATGCAACAAGTTTTCCAAATAAATGACTATAACTATAATTGTTAAAGTTAAAAGTCATCCAATGCAACCCACTACAAACATAAAGGACGAAAAGAATAAGATGGAAGTTAGAGCTCTATCCTTTTAGGGATGAAATGAGATGGAAGGATAGAATGAGATGGAATGAGTTGGCATTTTACTATTAGTTGGATTCACAAGATATAATGAGTTCCAAGATGGGTGGTTGGGTGCACCTTTCATTCTAAAAGAGATATTGGAGTTCCGACTTGTAAGGCAAATTTTTGCCTCGATTCAGTTTGTCCATGAAGGGTTTTAGTAGTGCATTGATTTCTTAATTTCTCATCTGAATACTTAGCTTGGCTAACCAAATTGTTTTTATACAACAAGGTGTGGATTGTGTCGTGTTGACGGGTTGAATTGTTCAACTCACGCATTACATATATTTACTCGCGTGTTGTTTTGTTACACACACATAAAATCGCGTTGTGTTTTAGATCCACATGTTTAACGTTCACTTGCAAATATGAGACTTAATATAAAATGTTAAACAACTAATTAATTACTTCAACTCAAATGAAACCCTTTTTGTAATTTTTTGTAATTGGTGTCATTTTAAATTCTGCGTTTTTTTATCCTATCTCTCATTCCCACTTCGTTTTAATATATTGCTCAAGATTATAGGAAATAAGTGAAAAATGATTGGTGTCATTTTAAATTCAGCTGTTTCTTTATCTTATCTCTCAATCCCACTTGGTTTTAATATATTGCTCAAGATTAAAGGAAATAAGTGGTTTTAATATTCCTACTTGGTTTTAATATATTGCTCAAGATTAAAGGAAATAAGCGGTTTTAATATATTGCTCAACATTAAAGGAAATAAGTGAAAATGTTTGAAGAATTCGTAGCTAGAACTAATCAATAAAGTTGTTAAAAATAATAGACGGTAAAGATTTTAAGATGAAACATTAAAGGAAATAAGTGAAGATGATTGAAGAATTCGTAGCTAGAACTAATCAATAAGTGAAGATGATTGAAGAATTCGTAGCTAGAACTAATCAATAAAGATTTTATTTCACTTTTGAATATTAGTAGTTAGAGAAAAAAAATAAAAATCAAAAATATTAGGGTGAAGGGGGCACCCCCCTAATGAGGTGAGGGGAAACTTTTTTTAACCCAATCATACGTTGCCATGTCATTTCCCCTCTATAACTTCTCTCTTGTCCAAAAACATACGGGGTGTACCCCTCTTAGGGGAATTGTTTTTTTATTCAAAAAAAAAAAATGTTTTGATCGGTTGAAAAAAGGGTGGCCCACCATCTCTCTCCCCTCCTTCATTTGGTAAGCTCTCACCGATCTTGCTCCCCTATGTGACTCCCCTCGTTGATGGCGGCGGTGTTCCCTCTAGATGACTTGGGTCACCGAATGGGGTTACCGAGGGTGCCCCCTTCACCTTTAGACTTTAAATATTAACATTTGTTTAAGTAACCTTTTCTAACATTTATATAAGAACTTCTTCGGTTAATGCATTTATTAAACAGATCATGTTTGGTTGACAACATGTATTTAACAAAATGACTCCTGTTAACTAACTTGAAACCTAGTTATTTTCAAGTCGTGTTCGACACTTTTCGGATTGTGTCAAGGTTGTTGCCTTAATAACCAGCTACTTTGTTAAGGAAGTAAAGACTAACTCGGGAGAAGGTTAGCTTTTGGTGCAAAATTCCGAAGTTCTTCATCTTCTCTTTTAGAGATTTAACCGAAATTCATAAGATGGGGTGGAGAAGGACGGCGGATAGGAATGCTATTCACGGTATTGTTCTTGCCACGTGTTGGGTTTTGTGGAAGGCTAGGAATAACTTAAGATTTAACGGTAAAAAGAGTAGTGTCGAGGAGGTGTTTAGCGAAGTTATGATAGTCAGTTTCTTTTGGTACAAGTATAGAGCGAAGAAAGGTAATTTCGATTGGAGGGATTGGTGTAAATTTGTGAATATGTAAGTTTTTTTTTTCCTGCCGTCCCGGTTTGCGGGTTCGGTTTCTTAATGAAGTTCACCTTAAAAAAAAAAAAAGGACTAACTCGGGTCATAAATGTCCAAAACGTTGTTGAATAATTCAACATTCTTTGACAGCTTCTTAAAACATATTTTATATGAAATGATGTGACAACATTAATTTCTTTGACTTTTTTGTCGTCAAATTTTAACTTCTGCCTTATTATATTATATCAAATGTTTAAATTGAAACCATATTCCTAGATATAGTTGAGTTATATAAACAAAATGTGAAAATATATAAAATACATCTGAATCCAAAACTAATCTACAACAAAATTGATTCGAGTTTGTGTACCAAAACTCATTATCACGTGCATCAAACTTGCATGTCCTTACGTGATGGCAGTCCTAAGGCTGGGCGGGGAGGACCATCGACCAGGACCCGATATTTCAAAGGGCACGTTATTTAAAAAAATTCGATATGTATATGTAAAAAAATTAAATTAATAGGGTTTAGATTAGTTAGTAGTCTATTGGCATTAGGTTTAGACCTTTAGTTAGTCTAATACCCAATTTCGTTAAGTCCTAACGGGCGCGTTTTTTCGAGCTCGAACAAGGTACACGAATTCTCAGGGTCGACTCTGCCTTACGTGCTTCCATCCAAACGCAGTATACCTCCAATTCAGAATTTTATTCTTCATTTGTCATGTCATCCAAATGCATCCGCAAATACGGTGTATTGGATTTGGTCTAACAATATATTAAACTTGTAAAAGTTGACAAACCATTTGCTTTAATGGTTTTGATGCATTCCAAGGGCGCTCTTGAGTCTTGACCCATGCTTTCTTTTGATACGTTATTGTAAAGGAATTGAAGCACTATTATACGTAAGGAACTAAGGATTCTCAAAGAATATTATATACAATGTTTTTTAAAGTAAAATATACCACAATTAGAATCATAAAAGCATAAAAATCTGGATTTTTTAATATAGCTTTTGTAAAAAAAAAAAAAAAAAAAAAAAAAAAAAAAAAAAACACCTTAATTACATTATTATATATGTAATAGACCAAGTTGTTAGCTACAATATTTTAATTTACTTTTTTGTCTTTTTGTGAATTTCACCCCTTAGTTTTTTTGTTGAATTTCACCCTCAACTTTTAATATTAACATTTAAACGCACTAAAATTTCTAAAAACTTTGTAACGTCTCATTTTGACGCTCCTCGAGTTTTACGTATTTATTTCTATGTACAAGCTGGGTATAAATTGACGTTTTACGTTTCAATGTATTTTTATCGAAAATGAGTCATGTCAAATATAATACATTTTATACTTATTTTTGTGGACGTTTTTAGTTGTCCTACATTTTGACGTAAATTTTGTTCGGAAACGAATCGGGTCAATTCAAGTTACTTTACGTTTTTTAGTTGGCCTACATTTTGACGTACATTTTCTTTAGACTTTATAAATTAGAGTTACTTTACGTTTGATGAGTAATGTCAAATATAATACTTTTTAAACTAGAGTTACTCTACCTTTTGATCGTTAAGCACTTACAATAAAAACTTAGTACACTCAAATCATGTTAAAAAAAACCGACCCCGACACATGGGAATGAATTCTAAGTTAAGTTAATGGGAACTATTAAAAATTTAAAAGTAAAATAAAGAGTAAAAAATTGCAACTTGTTTTCTTCTCTTTTCCTATTTTTTTGTATAAATAAACTTTTTATGCGGTACTTAGTTTCCTGCTAAGGTTCCTTGTTTGGTTTTCTTACTATTGTCTTGGCTGCTCAATATATATATATATCACACACCCAAAAAGTCAAAAAACACAGTTTCTTATCACCTAGCTAGTAGTGTATTATTGAAATCTGACAAAACCAAGTTGTTTGTATAATCCAAATGAGACTATCAAATGTCTTGGTCTTCTAAAGATGATTTTTCAAAATTTGGATATTTGTAATATAAGTACACATGCATCTATATTTATGTTCGATAAGGAAAGCACTAACTTATTGATCTAAGCAACATGTTGTTGGTAGTAATTCTATGTGTTACATTCCTACCTTTTGCTTTCGCATCCATTGATACAACATGTCTTCCGTCCGAAGAAGGTTAGTTTACAAGATATGATGACCTCAAGATTCTATATCGTAAGTTTCGTGGTTAATCCACTTAAAAAATTACTTTTTTTTTGCAGTGGATGTACTGAGGGAGATTGGAAGAAAGCTGGGTAAAGATTGGGATTTCGAACAAGATCCATGTGTCGAATGGAGCGATAGTATTACCAATACAACATATACGAACAATGTCACTTGCAGCCCAGAGCCAAACAATACCATATGCCATGTTGTTAGCGTGTAATATCCTCTTCCCTCACTTATTCAATTAATGATGACATGCGTTTGTTAACTTTTAAAAATACATACAAAAATGTAACGGGCGAAGTTGTAAGCTGGTGGTTAGATCAAGTGGTGCAAGTGTCACCACCAATATGCATATGTAAAATGTTAAAACTATATACAAAAGTGGAGGTTTGGTTATAGTTCAATTCCTCTTAACAAGGCCTTTCCAGAAATCAAATTTACAACTGCCTATGTTGAGTCAACCTAAGATATGATGCATATTACCTTTTTATCTAGTAAAAATTGAACTGAAATTTGAGGGACTCGAATTTGACTTTTTGAAGTCTTGTAAGAATCACTAGGCACTAGTCGGTCGGGGGGGGGGGGGGGGGGGGGGGGTACTGACTAGGGATTAACAGGGATTGATCGGGATTGATTGAATTGAGATTTTATATATAATTTTCAGTTTTATATGTATATACTCACATTTTTATATGTATTTTTAATAGGAATGTTTTAACATCTTTTTCGACCCATATTTTCAAGTAGATAGGATTAATAGCCGGAATTTACAAGTTTGGTCAAGAATCTGGCCGGAATTGCTAACTGCCACCGATTTTTTGCGAATTAATACTTGATTTGACCACTATTGACCGCCTACTGATTAATTGGCGATGTTCGGGATTTTTACAACCAATGTTTATCCTTTAAGCGTCCACTTAGAAACTTTTAATCTAGTTTGTTGACTTGTACCTGCATTGTTTTGTTCTTTTCCAAGTAGTTTATCCTTAGGGTTAGGGTTGGTTATGAGTAGAGCCAACTAGAGCCAAGTCGCTTTTCAATTTTAAATCAAGCTAAAAATTTGAGTGCAAGTACAACTCAATTTTTAACCAAGACAGCTTCGTTTGACTCATGTTTTACAATAGCTTAGCTTAGTTTGACTTGGTTTTGACCAAATATTGATGGAGGGTTGACTTTAAATTGCCAAATGGTTTTTAGTTAGGTTGTGAAATGTTAAGGTTGGGGTTAGTATCAGCGAGTCAACCTTGCCTCGGCTCAGCTCGATTACAACCGAGCTTTTTTTTAGCTTTTTTCCAAATGAGTGTCGAATCACGAGCTATTAGGACAGTCCTAATGAAAATCCGAATGATCATATTTTTGTAAATAGTCTAAAAAGAACTTTACAATATATATGGGCACAAAAAAATTGTATACTTGTTAATTTGGGTCACCTCAAATTAGTTAAGGTCAAAACGGGCAATATTATAAAATGTGTTTGCCTAAAAAGAGTCCACATAAGTTAGTACCCCATACGATCATTGCTTGTCTCTACCACCTAGGGTTGCCATTTTTTATCTGAAACCTGAAAACCAACTCAAACTTGAAGTCACCCGAACCCGAATTAGAGTTCAACCAAAAAATCCGAACCTGAATACCCAAATCTGACCAACCCGAACCTTAAATGGTCGGTTATTGGGTCACTTTTTCCCAACCAAAAACCCGAACAACGCGAAACTCGAAACAGAAATAAAAACCCGAACAATAATTGTCTTTTTTTATAGATACTTTTTGATTTGGGGTGTTTTGTATTTGAAACATTAATTTTTTAGACTTTTGAATATTATCATACTATATTGTTAGATGATATTTGAATTGTGATGATATTTCTCTAACAACATGATATATTTGATGATATTTTGTGAAAAAAATATCATATTTTTCATTTTACATTTAAACCCGAAAACCGAACAACCTAACCCGAACAAACCCGAACTCGAATAACCCATACCCAAACAACCCAAACTTTAAATGGGATGGTTATCAGATCACTTTTTTAGCAAAAAAACCCGAACACCCTTACCACCAGGAGCACAGGTTACAAGGGGCGGGAGGGGGCGGTCGACCCCTCTGAACTTTTTGCTCAGTAGTGGAGAGTATGTAGTTTTCATACAGAAATTTTTTGGTATATACGTTTTCGACCCCCCGATTTTATAGAAATTTTTAGGTATATATGTTTTCGACCTCCGGTAGGAAATCTCAAGCTTCGCCACTGCCTACCACCACCTACTCGTTGTTGCCGACACGAACGCGTACACCGCCTCCAAACAAAAGAGCTACCGAGTTCGGTTGTGACTTGGAAAGTTGGAATTAAAACCCACAAAATTGGGCTCCAGAGTCGAGACTGGGTTTAAGCGATAAATGATAGACCACAAGTGGAGGCCTGCTTTCAGTCGAACTGGGCCCACATGTGGGCTTGAGTAGAAGAACTTCAACTCTTCAAGCAGGCTGTTTAAATCGAGTGTTTAGCCCGCAGTTCCTCTTTTAACCGATTAACCGTTGGAGAATGGAGACAACTATAGGAGCACAAAATATCCGTAACCGGTTAATAACCGATTTAGAAATAACCAGTTAATGGTTATTTTTAATCGTAGGTTAGTAACTAGTTATAATTATTTAGCATAAGGCTATAGGGTGTGGTTATTACCTTTATGACCACCATGATCCTCCATATAGACACCATGTCATCCATTTTTAATTCACCATTTAAACCACTACCCTAAGGGTGTGATCATGACCCAAACCACTATCCCCTTTATTTTTTTTAATTTATTTTGTCTTAAAATTTTCAAATAGGAGGTCGTGGCAATCGTGGTTTAATCCATGGGAACCACCATCAATCAAGGAGAGGGGTGGTATACCATTTAATTAATGGTCCTATGTGGCAATAATGTTCCACACCCCATAGCCTAAGAACCGATTATTAACCGTTTTTTTAACCGATAGGCCGGTTAAAATTCAAAAAAAAAAGACAAAATAACCGGTTAATTAATCAAACTGGTTAAAATAATTAATCGGATGAGTTAAAAAATAACCGTTAAAGTCAGATATTACCGGTTAACCGAACTAATTATTAAAAATTAACCGATTTGTGCAACTCTAGAGACAACTCGTACACTTCGTTCTTCATTTTTGCAGAACCTTTTTCTTCACCTGCAAATCAGTATCCGAAAAACCTACAAAAATATTGAATTAACGGCATTGTCGTCTTCGAAGCTCTAATACGAATAGATTGTATCATCAATTACTTCATCAACCGTTATCTGAACTCACTCGCCAATTAGGTTAATCATAATTGTTTGTTAGATCTGCAAATCATAATTGATTGCTTTTTGATGATCCAGAAGTTTATTGCTTCTGAAAATTAGAGTTTCTGTTCTTGATAGAGTTAGTTTGAATATATTATTTAATTGTTTATTTTAATGTGATGTTTAATTGGTATCTTAATCTAGTTAGGAGTCATTATTTGGTGATCAAGCAATCTTTAGGATTCATAGTTTTGTAATTCGTTATGAGTGTGTTAATTGTCTGATAGCTTAGCTTAGGGTCGGAGTGGGCGGTAAACTTGGTCGACGAGTTTACCGAGCGGTAACACCGCCGCCTAAGGTGTTTACCGCTGTGGTTGTGTGATCGGTGAACCTTTACCGATGAGGGAAGATGAAGGCTTGGTGATGATTGGATGATTTCATTTATTATGTTTTTTTTAAATAATAGTTTACCTAATCCAAGATAGGTAAACCACCGCCAACGTTTTTGAGCACTAGGTAAACAAAATAGGTAAAATGATGTGGCATTGTTTGATTGGGTGATTTGAGAGTTTACCTATTCCGAATGTTTAACCACTCCCTTCACCCTTACTAAGATTTTTATTAGTACAATACAATTTTTTTTATTTTTTATTTTTTTTGTTGTTGCTACCTTTTATATAGCTGTGTGCAATTGTATGTTTGCTATGGCTCTTATATATGGAATCATTATTGGAGCCGATGTCTCACCGGAAGCAGCCTCTCTGTCCCTTGGGATAGAGGTAAGGTGTGCCTACATCGCACCTTCCCCAGACCCTACTAATAGTTGTTATGGCTATGATTGATTGATTGATTGATTTCTGTTTCTTTCAATTGTAAAAGTACTGTAATTTACTGCTTTCCTTTGCTTCTGCATTGTGATTATATTTATAAAAGTGTTATATTTATTTTATACGGGAACGCTTTCCTACAAGATTTACTAGGTACGGTTGTTGTAATTTATGTGGTTTGATTTTAATAAAAAGAAAAAAGTCATGAGTGCGTTTCTCACAAAATCGTTTGTTCGTTTGTTGTTTATGATCCAATTGTTCTAACATTGAGTATTTGAATTAAAAGTAAATTATTATTAATTTTGTTGTTTGTGTGAGATACAGAAACCTTAAAGGACAAAGCTTAGCAGGCATTCTCCCTCCTGAATTCGCCAATCTTCCTAACCTTCTGAATCTGTACACTCCTAAAACTTGTTCTAGTTATCAATATCATGACTTATAATGTTTGTATTATGATTTGATTTGCGTATTTCATTCTTACAGAGACTTGGCTCGCAACTATCTCAACGGTACCATCCCTCCAGCATGGGGTTCCATGCCGCGAATTTTAAACATGTACCTCTTTCTTTATCTATAATCATTGACTGTCGGATTTGTTATCGGAACTTATTTTACTACTATTTTGCAGTACTCTGATCGGGAACCGTTTAACTGGATCAATCCCAAAGGAGATCGGGAACATAAGCACATTGACAACTTTGTAAGTTTCTTTTTACAAAAAAAAAAAAAAAAAAGAACCTTATATAACTTCTTTTTGTTGTTTATGTTTTCGCTTCTGTTGTTAATTAGCACTGTAGAGGACAACATGATGTCTGGAATAATACCCGAGGAGCTTGGGAATCTTTCACGCATTGACCGATTGTAAAACTCGTTGGATTTTCTTGGAATTGTTATTTAATGATCTCGATATCTCGTTATCCTGTCAACTTATATACGTTTGTTCCATTTTTAATCGTAGGTTTCTGAACTCCAACTCTTTTACTGGGACGTTGCCTGCATCGTTGGCAAAACTGACCACCCTCACCGAATTGTGAGCTCTACCAAACTGAATTTCAATATATTGCCAAATGTCATACAACTGAATTTTCTTTTTTTTTTTTTTTTTTTTTTTGTTTCTTTTTGCAGTCGGATTGGTGGTAACAATTTCTCTGGCAAGATCCCTGATTACATTGGGCAATGGAGAGGTCTACGACACTTGTGAGTTGTGTTTGACACAGCGCATGACTCATACGCAGCGCATTTTCTTATTGTTTCAATTTACGTTTTCTGTATATAAAAATTGTATGTAATTGAAGTTTGTGAATAACAGAAGGATTCAGGCGAGTGGATTGGAGGGACCGATACCTTCTAGCATTACTCTCTTGGAAAGCCTGACAGACTTGTCAGTAATTTCTCTTATATAGTCTTTATTTCGCTTGCAGCTTTGGTTAAATATTTGTGTTGACTAAGTCAATAAACGCAGGAGAATTAGTGACTTGGGAGGACCAGACACCCTTTGTCCGCCTTTTAGTAACACAACATTATTCAAGAACTTGTGAGTAATTGGATTTCATCTTTTAGTGAGGCTGGCATTACCGGTCGGTTTCTTTTTTTTAACTTACTGTAAATTCAATCTTGCCAGGATCTTACGGAATTGCAATCTATATGGCGAGTTACCGGATTCTCTTGCTTCAAGCGAGTTGAAAGTCTTGTTAGTAATTTTTACCTTTCCCTAATATTATTTATGTTTCAATATTGTTAGGGCTGCAAACAAACCAAACGTTCAGCGAACAATCTATGAACCATTCGGCGGGAAGTTCGTTTGTGTTTGTTCGTTTAATACACAAACGAACACGAACAAGAAATTTCGTTCGTTTAGTTAAATGAACGAACATGAACGGAGGCTGTGTTCCTTCATTTATGTTCGTGAACGTTCGGCAACGTGTTCGTTTATGTTCGGTTGTGTTCATAGTTCATTAGTGTTTTAGTTTTTATATTTTATTTAAAAACTTCAACACTCTGCCAAATGAAATCTTTATTATGCTTATGAACTCTTCTTTGTGTTAGTTTGTTTCCATTTGTGTTCCTGAACGTTCGTTTTCGTTTGTTGCCTAAATTTAACAAACTAACACGAACAATTTCATTTACTTAACAAACGAACACGAACATAAAACCTCGTTCGGTAACTGTTCATGAACAGTTCATAAACACATATATTTCTTAACAAAAGAACATGAACAAGGTCTTGTCCGTGTTTCTTCGGTTCATTTGCATCCCTAAATATTATTATATCTCATACACTTGCCGTTTATGTTGCTATTTCAGAGACTTTAGCTTTAACAAGCTTAATGGTACCATTCCTAATGGGTTCAATCTAAGGCAAGCCGATTACATGTAAGCATCTCGTTCTATCGTATTATTATTTCTCATAGAATATCTCAATATAACTGCAATATTAACTTATCATTTTAAATTTTTAGCTATCTTACTGGAAACTTGCTATCTGGGATTATACCCAATTGGATGCTCGGTTTAGGAGAGTTTATGTAAGTTTATCAACTGTAAGACTCGTAAAAAAAAAAAAAAAAAAAAAAAAAAAAAAAAAAAAAAAAAAAAACTGAAATTGGATTTTTCTTGCAGTGATCTGTCATACAACAAATTCACATTTGAAAACTCAAGTAACTTAAGGTGTCAGATTCGGTCTACGTAAGTTCGGTTTCCCCTTTCTCAAAGCTATCATTCTTTAACTGACTTAACAGTTATCTCGTACGTGTTTATTATTCTACCAGCTAAAGCTTCTTGTTTTTGGTTTTTCTTGTAGAAACTTGT
Organism: Helianthus annuus; assembly: GCF_002127325.2. Taxonomy (NCBI): domain Eukaryota; kingdom Viridiplantae; phylum Streptophyta; class Magnoliopsida; order Asterales; family Asteraceae; genus Helianthus; species Helianthus annuus. The sequence continues at coordinate 18,416,211 of NC_035443.2, read as the reverse complement.
TCGCTTCCTTTTCAACGGATAACACTTCGTAAGTTTCTCTGCCAATTTTGGGGTGTAAACGAGCCGGCCTTCCACTATTCGAGCTTGGCTAGTACTGTTCTTATGAAGCTCGGCTCAGTTCGAGTCTACTTATATGAGCTCAAGCTTGGCTCGTGAGTAAAACCCAAACCTCGAGCTCGGCTCAAGCTATTTTGAGAACAATCTCAAAGGAGCTAAAAGCTCAGCTCGATATTGCTTAAACGAGCCAAAGCTCTGCTCGAGCTCGGCTCATAAATGTCATTAGTTTAAATCATATGGGCCTAAGTGAAACCGACTTTGGGCTTTTTAGGATTGGGTTTTAATCATGGGCGCAACTTAAGTAGGGTAGGAGGGGGCGGCCGACCTCCCGAACTTTTCGCTCAGTAGTGGAGAGCATGTAGTTTTCGTATAGAAATTTTTTGGTATATACGTTTTCGACCCCGCGATTTTATAGAAATTTTTAGGTTCGATGACTTCTTCCCCCCGGTCAAAAATCTCAAGCTTCGCCACTACTTTTAATCATCATTATCATTATAATATATACAAAAAATTAAATTTTGTTTGGGCTCGTTTAGGCTAACGAGCCTAAACGAGCTTTGTAGTTCAGGCTTGAGCTCGGCTCGATAACTAACGAGCTGTATTTCAGGCTCGGGCTCGTTAAGGCTCAGCCCATTCGAACTTTTAACCGAGCTGATCCCGAGTAGCTCTCGTGCCTCTGGGCTTGTTTACACCCCTATCTAACATGAATTATTTTTCTAGATAAAATACGTCGATGTTCATTTCTTTGTGACATACTTTCTTATGTCTACTATTTTACCAGTAATGTGGTCTCGTGCTTGGGGAACAACGTTTGTCAATCAGCTTCAACCTCCTTGTATATTAACTGTGGTGGAAACGGAGTATCGGTTCAAAACAAGGTATATGAAGGTGACTTGGACGCAGGCAGTCCTTCGCATTTCTCTTCAACTGATAATCGATGGGGATTTAGCAATACTGGTCACTTCTTGGATGATGATAACCCTGACAGTTATATTTTGACAAATAGTTCTAGCCTCCCGGTGAACACCTCTGAACTGTACATGAATGCACGAACCTCGGCCATATCTTTGACTTATTATGGTTTCTGCATGCGCAATGGAAGTTACAACGTCAGCCTTCACTTTGCCGAGATTGTTTTTACTGATGATACAAAGTTTAGCAGCCTTGGGAGGCGTGTGTTTGATATCTACATTCAGGTCAGTTCTCATAGATAAATAATATATAAAAGAGTAAAATGCCATTTTCGTCCATGAGGTTTGACCAGATTTGCGACTTTCGTCCAAAAGTTTGTTTTTCCGCATCGGGATCCAAAAGGATTGAAATTTTGCCATTTTAATCTGGCTCGTTAACTCCATTCATTTTCTCCGTTAAGTCAGGGGTATTTCCGTCTTTTTTGTTAACTTAAAGAGGAATTCGCTCTTTTTCAGGGGTATTTAGTCTTTTTACATAAAGTGAAAAAGATGGAATTTCTCTTTAAGTTAACAAAAAAGACGGAAATACCCTTGACTTAACGGAGAAAAATGAATGGAGTTAACGAGTCGGATAAAATGACAAGATTTCAAACCTTTTGGATCCAGATGCGGAAAAGCAAACCTTTGGACGAAAGTCACAAAACTGGCCAAACCTCAGGGATGAAAATGCCATTTTACTCTGTTTAAAAAGTAAATGTTTTTAACTGAAATATCGTTATATGGTATTGTGTCAGGATACGCTGATGGAGAAGGATTTTGACATCAGTGATAGAGCGGGTGGGGTTGGGAAAGCGATTGTGAGAACTTATACCGTAAATGTTACAAGTAGTTTGAAAATCCGTCTATATTGGGCCGGAAAAGGAACAATAAATATCCCAACCCGAGGAAATTATGGTCCACTTATTTCAGCTATTTCTGTGGATCCAAGTAAGATAACTAACTCCTTATCCAGTATTCATGATGCGGGTCGTAATAGTGTGCAAGCTTTATATAAATACCATGTAAACCTTTTTTAGTGGTATCCATCCAAAAGATTTTTCTGTCTTTCATAACGCTATATTTTAACATTTTTAAAAGAATCTTTGTATAATGTAGGATCACTTTTATTGTTTGATTCCCCTCCTTAACAATTGTTTCAATCTTTGTATATTTGAATCGTTCAGATTACGAGGTTCCACAAAGTGAATCGCAGGAAAATGGAAACGGTGTGTCCGGAGGAATTGTGGCTGGGATTGTGATTGGAGCTTTTTGTGCCATCATCCTAATTTTAGGACTTTTATGGTGGCGGGGTTGTTTACGTTGCAGAGATGAACTAGGTATATAATTAGTTATTGCATCAGTTATTACAAAAAAAAATAATAAGAAAAGAAACAAAAGTAGGTTTAATCTTGAAATAATATGATTATTTGTATGCATTAAAAGTAGAGTTTAGGTGACTCTAGACCCAGGGCCGTCTCCGAAAATGTTCGAAAATCTTTAGGCCCTGTACAAACAGAAAATACGGGTCCCTTAAATATAAATTATTAAAAGGAATATTTAAAAAAAATAAATATATGAAAATGAATTAATGTTATTTGAATCAACACCAATCATTTAATGTAAGTTGACAAAATCAGGCAATTAATGTCATTTGCATTTAATAAATAAATAAGAAACAAAAAGAAAAAGAAAAAGAAAACTGAGGATGCTGGGATTAGAACCCGTGTCTTCTTATGCTGGGATTACATATATATTTTAACCTTACAGTGTAAAACTAATACAAAAACAAAAAAAATTGGGCCCCCGATGGGTTTGGGCCCTGAGCCGTCGCCCATTCCGCACACCCTTCGAGCCGGCCCTGTCTAGACCCCCTCACTCGTTAAACTATTTGACCCGTTCGATATAGAATACAACCCCAATCAATCCGATTATAAGTAATGGTATTAAATTTGTCGTTTACACATACAAACACTTTTATATGTACTCATTAGTTACATTTGTGGTTCAACAGATCTGCATGGTGTAGACCTGAATGGTCTAGAGCTTAACACTGGTTCCTTTACTTTGAAGCAAATCAAAATTGCAACAAACAATTTTGATGTTGCGAATAAGATTGGAGAAGGTGGTTTTGGCTCGGTTTACAAGGTACTCTACAATTTCTTTCTCGATCACGTAATATTAAAGAATGTTTTTTACAATGTTGAAAAATAATTTTTTGTGTTATAATGAAGGGAGTATTACCAAATGGCACGTTAATAGCAGTGAAACAGCTTTCCTCCAAATCAAAACAAGGAAATAGAGAGTTCTTGAATGAATTAGGCGTGATATCCGCTGTGCAACACCCGAATCTTGTGAAGCTGCATGGATGTTGTATCGAAGGAAACCAGTTGTTGTTAGCGTATGAATACTTGGAAAATAACAGTCTAGCCCGTGCTTTGTTTGGTAAGCGATTGGTTTTTTAAAGTCATCACCAAAACATTTCCTACACTTTGTAATCAACTCCCACCCTATCATATTTATTTTTATAATATTTATGGAATCACCCGGTTCTTACATTCGGTTCAACCAGTCCGACCGGCCCAACCAATGGACCAGTAAGGAGACCGATTCAATGTCCGTCCCGGTTCTGAAAACATTGATATTATAATTAGATTGAGATCCTCTTATATCGAACCTAGCACGAGAGGTCATTTGTCTACCCAAAAATAAGTGGGCCTGTTGTGTTATGAAAAACTAGTCGTGTTGGGTTCTACATAAAAGGATCTAAATCCATAAAAAGTACGCTTTCAGTCTGTTTGACCAGTAGAACCAATTAACATTTTTTATTGTTGACTTTGTGGATTGAAGGGCCTAAACAATGGCAGTTGGAACTTAACTGGCCAGCAAGATACAGGATATGCATCCAAATAGCAAAAGGTCTTGCTTTTCTCCATGAAGAATCAAGATTAAAGATTGTTCATAGAGATATCAAAGCCACTAATGTGCTCCTTGATAGAGATTTAAATGCTAAAATATCTGATTTCGGTTTGGCTAAGCTTGATGAAGAGGACGCCACCCATATAAGCACCCGTGTTGCGGGAACTTAGTGAGTCATTTATGCCCTACTTACACCATTTTCTCTATAATGTAATGCCATTATCACACTTTAAGTATCTCTATTTTTCTACACATTTCAGTGGATATATGGCTCCCGAATACGCCATGCGTGGTTACCTGACAGACAAAGCAGATGTCTATAGCTATGGAATTGTCCTCTTAGAGATTGTGAGCGGGGTGGCTAACATTCCTAACAAGGCAAAGGAGAATCAGTTTGTTCTTCATGATCAGGTAAGTAACTTTTTGGGCCCAACACTTTTTTGTTCATTTTTTTTTGTATTGTATAAATAGTTAGGGGTTGTTTGTTTACCTCTTAACGAGACTCTTAATGGTTCAGACCTCTTACTGGTTCAACACTTAATGGTTCAGACTGTTTGTTTCGTGAGCAGATGTCTGAATGGTTCAGACATTTGCCTCTGAATGGTTAAGTTTTATACAGAGTCTCTGAATGGTTAAGACCTCTAATCTGAATTGGTCAAACATTTGCCTCTGAAGGGTTAAGCGTTATACTGCCTCTTAGTGGTTCAGACCACTTACTGGTTCAGCACTTAATGGTTCAGACCTCTTACTGGTTCAGCTTTTAACCATTCAGAAGTTGCCAAACAACCCCTTAGTCTATAAAATAAAATGAACTTATGAAAACAAGGGTTAATACCATAAAAACCAAAATATGAAAGTATATTTGCTTTCATGGTATCTTCTTTTTTCTTAATTTTTCTAAGGCTTATGCGTTGACATTACCACATCTATATGACCCTTTTCCAACTTACAAATCTATATTGATTCCTCATATTCATTATCACTCCTTGTTTCTTTATATTAGGCCATTGCTTTGAAAGCCGAGGGTAAATTGATGAATCTTGTTGATCCAAAGCTGGGTTCAGAATATGACACCACGGAGATGATGGTAGTTATCGAATTGGCTCTAATGTGCACCGCAATCTCTCCAACCGATAGACCAACAATGTCATCAGTTGTTAGCATGCTAGAAGGACGAATAGTTCCTGAAGCGTTTATTGCTGAACAAAGTGGCTCAATGGCTAAAACGGATCGTGACAAAATGATGAAGCTACTTGATATCGAGAATGAGAATCAACAGGAGGAAATGCCATTTGCGTACACTGATTCTTCGGCATCTGCTGTCAGTCTCTACCCAATCACCGGTGTCACTGAGTATTTACAGAAGAGAGATGGCGACGCAAAGTAGTTATCTTAGACCGAGTGATATACTCATACTCGAATAGTTGAATACCTTGGTTTTACATATACTTATTATTGTTTGATATCCAAATTTATACATTTATAGAGTTGTAATCTCTATGATACTATTTATTTCAGTTTTGAATATTTATGTTGGATGGTACAGATGTGACAATTTGAATTTTATGTTATTATCATTAATTAATATATAGTTTTATATGAAATTTAAATTCTATCATTATGGTGATTGTATATTTATGAACATTTTTATATAAGTTAACATAAACCGAGCCTTATTCAATATTATTGTTTATTTTAGATACAATTTAGGTTGTTTGTAAAATTTCTATCAGATAAAAATAAACATATTAACACGGTATAATTAAATTTATTTATGTTAAAATTTGTAGAACTTAAAAATAAAGGGTGGGTTATTGCACAATAGCCCCTTAACGTGTGACCATTCGTGAGTAAATTACGTACATTATAAAGTTCAAACCTTATTTACACAGGAAGAAGAAAATCATGCATGGTCAAAACAAAAATCACGTATAGGTTGTTTTTGCCCTAGTTACGTATGTTATATCATAATTACGCACGCTATTTTGTTAGTCGCGTACCGTCACAAGTTAAGAGTCTTTTGTATTTTAAACTTTTCCTTTAAAATAAAACTGTATTTATTTAATTAAAACCATGAAAAAAGCTAAAATAAAGTAGTCACTAACTTAAATTAAACAATTTTCCTTCTATTTTGATAGTATGAGTTTTTACTTTTTATATGTATATATTTATATGGGGGGTGTCGGTCCTATTATCTGAAATGCGAGGATCTCTGTGACGATAGAGCATAAAAGTAAGGGTGAATTTATAAATTTTGACTGCCCAAAAGGTCATATCAAGCCAAACTGCCCAAAAGTGACCCCAGCTGCAAATAACAAGAACCCTAGAAATGCTAGAGCATTTGTTTTGACTGCAGACGAAGCCAAGATGATTCCAGACGTCATTGCTGGTACGTTTTTAGTTAATGATATTTTTGCTAAAGTATTATTTGACTCTGGTGCCAACCAAAGTTTTATTAATACTTCATTTTGCAAACTCCTAAATCAATCATTAACTAAACTACCACAAGAATGTCTAGTGGAAACCGCAAATGGAGAAACTATTAAGATTTCTGAATTCTTGCAGGGAGCAAATATAGAAATTTTTAATCAAAAATTTATGGCAAACCTTTACCCAATGAATCTGGTTGGATTTGATGTAGTATTAGGAATGGATTGGTTAATAGCCAATAAAGCCAGTATTTTATGTGATCAAAAGACAATTCAATTAAAATCACCAAGAGGTGAAAAGATCACAATTAAAGGAGATAAACCATTTAGATCCACTAAATTTATCTCTGTGATGAAAACTGCAAGTTGTATAAGGAAAGGATCTATAGTGTATTTGATTTCTATAATCACTAACACTAAAGGAAAAGAATTAAAAGATATTCCAGTAGTATCCCAATTTTCAGATGTCTTTCCAGAAGAATTACCAGGACTACCGCCAGACAGGGAAGTTGAATTCAGAATTCATCTGTTACCAGGAACAGCACCGATTGCCAAAGCACCTTACCGTTTGGCACCCGCAGAAATGCAAGAACTGAAGAAACAATTAGACGAATTGTTAGAAAAAGGATTCATACAGCCAAGCTCATCGCCATGGGGAGCGCCGATTTTATTTGTTAAAAAGAAGGACGGATCAATGCGTATGTGCATTGACTACCGGGAATTGAACAAAGTCACGATTAAGAATCGGTACCCATTACCAAGGATCGATGATTTGTTTGATCAACTTCAAGGAGCTCGATTTTTCTCTAAAATCGATTTAAGATCAGGATATCATCAATTAAAGGTACAGGAAGAGGATATTCCTAAAACCGCATTTAGAACAAGGTATGGTCATTATGAATTTACTGTCATGCCATTTGGTTTAACCAATGCCCCAGCTGCATTTATGGACATGATGAACCGAATATGTAAGCCATATTTGGATAAATTCATAATTGTCTTCATAGATGATATTCTCATTTATTCTAAAAACAAAGAAGAGCATGCAAAGCACTTGCATTTACTTTTAAGTTTATTGAGAAAAGAGAAGCTTTATGCTAAGTTTTCAAAGTGTGAGTTTTGGTTAGAACAGGTACAATTTCTCGGACATTTAGTAAATCATGAAGAAATTCATGTAGACCCAGCAAAGATCGAAGCAATTACCAAATGGAAAACCCCAGAATCACCAACCGAGGTTAGAAGTTTCTTAGGATTGGCCGGTTATTATAGAAGATTTATTCGAGATTTTTCTAGAATAGCCATTCCTTTAACTAAGTTAACCTGTAAATCTGTTAGATTTGAATGGGGACCAAAACAAGAAGAAGCCTTTAGAATCCTTAAGCAAAGATTAACCCATACACCAATACTAGCATTACCAGAAGGAACTGAAGACTTTGTAGTCTTTTGTGATGCTTCAAAGTTAGGTTATGGATGCGTATTAATGCAACGTCAAAAGGTTATAGCCTATGCATCTAGACAGCTTAAGAGTCATGAAGGAAATTATTCAACCCATGATTTGGAATTAGGAGCTATAATTTTTGCCCTTAAGATATAGAGACATTATCTTTATGGTAGTAAGTTTACCATATTCACAGATCATAAGAGTTTAAGATATGTCTTCGGGCAAAAAGAATTGAATATGAGACAAAGACGCTGGATGGAATTGCTTAGTGATTATGATTGTGATATCCAGTATCATGCAGGAAAAGCAAATGTGGTGGCTGATGCTTTAAGTCGAAAATATCACGAAAAGCCAAAAAGGGTACGTTCTCTTAAATTAAATCTACAAGTAGATTTAAACAATCAAATTAGAAAAGCACAAGAAACAGTAATCAAGGAGGATACTGAAAAATTAAAAGGAATGATTAAGGAATTAGAAAAAGGAACAGATGGAATTTGGAGGTTCCATAAAAAGAGAATGTGGATACCTAAATTAGGAAATTTACGTCACCGTATATTAGAAGAAGCCCATAAATCTAAATATACGATGCATCCAGGAAATGATAAATGTACCAGGATTTAAGGAAAAATTTCTGGTGGATAGGAATGAAAAAAGATGTAGCAGCTTATGTTTCTAAATGTTTAACTTGCTCACAAGTTAAAGCTGAACATCAGAAACCCTCAGGTTTGTTACAGCAATTAGAAATACCAGTTTGGAAATGGGAATTGATAACAATGGATTTTGTTACCAAATTGCCTAAAACAAGGAAAGGTAATGATACAATCTGGGTGATTGTAGATAGATTAACCAAATCAGCTCATTTCTTACCAATGAAGGAAACCTTTAGTATGGAACAATTAGCCAAATTATATGTAAATGAAATTGTTTCATTACATGGCATTCCTTTATCAATTGTTTCCGATAGAGATAGCCGTTTTACTTCTCATTTTTGGTCAAGTTTCCAAAGAGCAATGGGAACCAGGCTAAATCTAAGCACCGCGTATCATCCTCAAACAGACGGACAAAGTGAAAGGACAATTCAGACAATGGAAGACATGCTTAGAGCTTGTGTAATTGATTTTGGAGGTAATTGGGATGAACACTTACCTTTAATAGAATTTTCTTATAATAACAGCTATCACACAAGTATCAATGCTGCACCATTCGAAGCACTTTATGGACGAAAGTGCAGAACCCCAGTCTGTTGGGCGGAAATTGGAGAAAAACAACTATCTGGACCCGAGATAGTACAAGAAACAACCGACAAAATTATTCAAGTCAAGGAACGACTGAAAACCGCGCATAATCGCCAGAAGAGCTATGCTGATAACAGACGCAAACCATTAGAATTCCAAGTGGGAGATAAAGTGTTATTAAAAGTCTCTCCCTGGAAAGGAGTGGTAAGATTCATCAAGAGAGGAAAGCTTAGTCCTAGGTATATTGGACCTTTCAAAATTCTTAAAAGAATAGGACCTGTAGCCTATCAGCTACAACTACCAGAAGAAATGGCAGGAATACATGATGTGTTTCATGTATCTAATCTCAAAAAGTGTTTAGCTGATAAATCACTCGTAGTACCTCTTAAGGATATAGAGGTTAATGAGCAACTCAAGTTTGTGGAGAAGCCTCTACAAATTGAAGATAGGAAAGTTAAAAATCTCAAGCATAAGAGATTGGTTCTGGTCAAAGTAAAGTGGGACTCTAAAAGAGGACCCGAGTACACGTGGGAACTTGAATCAGAAATGAAAAAGAAATATCCACACTTGTTCCAGTAAATCTCGAGGACGAGCTCTAAAACAAGGTGGGGAGGATATAACAACCCTCGGTAAAACCGACACCCTCATAATAATTCTTATACCCTAATATATCTTTAAATATATCTATGTGTCTTTATATGTACCCCGTATGTGAAAACCGAGCCCTCAAACTAGATTATACTATATAAAATAAATAAAAACAATAAAAGTTAAGTTGAGGCGGGCCGCATGGACCTCACCTCAACCTAACGCGGGCCGCGCGAGTAGTAACCAGGATTTGCCAAAACCCTAAGCCCAAGCGGGCCGCGTACATGGTGGATTAAGTCCAAGCGGGCCGCGAGTGTCCGGAATTGTGGCGTGACCCGGAGCGGCCACGTGTCCAACTCGTGTCGAACCTATAAGATTGACCCGGATCAGCTAAGCCTAGGCCCTAGGCCATGCGGGCCGCGTAGAACCAGGCCCAAACTCCACGCGGGCCGCGTGGGAGTCCAATTACAGCCCTATATAAGAAGGCAACGGGCTTTCGGTTTTCGTCGCTCACTTTCTTTCGTTCTTTCTAAATTTCTGTAGTAGTGTTACTATAGCCGGGCATTATACCCCCTAAAATAGCGAGGTTCTGCTACGATGTAAGTATTATAACCCCTGGAGACGTATTAGATACGCTGCCCGATTGATCTAGGGTTCCGTAACGGCTGTCGTGGTTCTGCCCGACGTAGTCGTTGGAATGCCGTCTCGGGTAGGGTATTACTAATGTTAAAATGGGTTATTATACTAACACACGTGCATTTGTGTAATTTATAGATTATCTCCAGGAAACCCTTACGAAAAACCTAAAACAGCAATGTGAGTATCCTTCTTTTTATGTACTCATTTTTGTGAGTAATCTTCTTTTTGAAAACTGTTTTTACAAAACCTTGAATATCTTTCCATGCGAATGACAGTTATTGAGTATTTGTAAGAATACAATTACAGTCGGTAAATTTGGGGTTTTGTATACAAAATTTGTTACCACCTGGTAAAGGAGTAACATGACCATAAGTCGGAACGACATTACCGTGTGGTGGTAATTGATATAACTTGGAAACAAATGTAATTGCGGATGCGCCCTCAATACTGTTCACTGTGAATTTTTATTTAAACTTGATTAAACTGGGATTCACTCACCAGTATTTCCCACTGACAAAATGTTTTTAAAACGCGTTTCAGGTAACAATATGTGAAAGCCAAATAGAAGCCAGCTGGACAGCACTGAAGGCTTGGAAAAGTGGCAATAAAGTTACCTAAGAATAAAATGGATGTTTTTATTAAATAAATAGGATTTATTCCTATGAAACGTGTGTATTAAAAACTTGGGTTTATACCCATATGTTTAATGTTATAAAACATGGTGGTTTACTCTGATTAAAACATTTCCTAACTACGGTCCTGATGAAAATTTCCGCTGCCAAATTTGATAAATAAATGTGATACCACCGAAACTGGCTCACGGCCGCCCGTTCCCGGGAGATAGGGATCGGGGGCTGTGACATTTAATGAGGTTAGGTAGAGGTTAGTTGTTTGAAAAGTGCAATTAAGGCAACATTCGCAAAGATGAAACAAGATTCTGCTGTTAGACACCCTTACGGATCGTAAGGATATGGTTACGGTCCATAACCATCTTCATTTTCTAAAATTTACATTTTAGGACCTCCTTGTTGTTAGTTAAGATATATTATCCAATAAACTTATGTGTTAAGTATAATTTGGTGTGAAGGGTAGTGTTTAAGCATATTATGTATACGATGTATGATTGATTGAATTCCAATCTTGAATAAACGTAAATATGTGTCGATTGTGTATGAATTATACGCACGGACTTGGGTGGGTATAATCATCAAAGAACATTGTGTAGTGTTGTATATAAAACACGCATTTGCAAATGAGTAAGTATTATGTATGTACGAATTTAAACAAGTAATATATTGAAATGTGTTTCCATTATGATCAAAGACTCGGATTACAAATATGAAAATGAAATACGAACTACAAGGTTTCTAAAAGTAGAAAGTGAATACAAACTTTCTAAATATGGCAAGTACATAAATGCTAAACGTTACACTTATACAACATGTATCAATTGTTTCGCCTACATGATACCATTGTTGTAGAAGTCACTAAGCGCTTTCTATTCGGCCGAGTTGGGAGTTAGGAGTACTTGGAGTACTCGGGGAGTACTCAGACATGTTAAATATAAAGAGAATTAATTATTGGATATTATATATGTGCCAAATATGTGTAATTCGTGTCAAAATTAGCATAACACATGTCAAAACTAACATAATTCCGAGAAGGCCGAGTAGTCGTCGAGTATTCCAAGGTTCCCATCGAGTAGTTGACCGGGTATTCTGAGTAGTCGCTGAGTATTCCAAGGTTTCCACCAAGTAGTTGACCGTGTATTTCGAGTAGTTGACCGAGTAGGCCGAGTTTGACCGCCTCCGACTTATAAAAGCCGATTTGTAATACTCTCCAAGGTAAGGTGTCGGGTACTAAGTAGGCGCTGAGTACTCGGTCTTGGAATCTGAATTTTACAAACACACGTGACAAATTATATGATTTATAGGGACCATCTAACCCATACTACAAGTATATTATGACAGTTGACATGGTATATTTTTGTGATTTATAATATAAACACTCTAAGTCCCTAATACAAATTAAGTGTTTAAAACTTTTATTTCATTATATTATCCTATTGTTATGGAAACCTAACACTATAAATACTCCTGTCCGCATTCATTACCAGAATAGCCCACAAACAAAAAAGCGTTTTTCATTCCCCCCCTCCCTCTCTCTTCAACATCTCTATTTTGAGAGGGAGATCAAAAATGGAGTTAAGGGTTAATACTCATTTGAGCTTATTACTCGTTATTATCGGTATTCTTTCGACATTAATGGCGGTTGATGCAGCCGCAACCGGCTGTGATCTGTTCCAGGGAAATTGGGTATTGGATAGTTCTTATCCACTCTACAATGAATCCACCTGCCCCTTCCTTGAAAAAGAGTTCAACTGCATCAACAACGGCCGCCCGGACCGATTATATCTCAAATACCGATGGCTACCTCGCGGTTGCCGCTTATCCAGGTACTTTTTTTATCCGAATACTTATATTTGGGTGAGGCTGAACATACCCTGTGTTACTGTTTTTACTGAACGCACCCCTCATTTCTACTAAGTCAGTCACATTATTTTCTCTTTTACTATATGCGGGGTGTGTTCAAACTTACTGGGTGCGTTTAAACTCACCCTATTTATATATGTGTTAACGGCCGCCATTGGTGGCTGTAACAGTCAGCAATGGCGGCTGTTGGTGGTTCGTTTTCCCTCCATTAAGTGGGAGGTCCCCAGCACTTAAAAATGTGGTGGTGCTTCATAGCTGTCATTTGTGAAAGGAATTTGTGAGAAATTGTTTTTGTTTTTTATTGGGCGGAGGTTAGATTCCTTTTTCATTGGAAACTTTTTAGTTATTATGGGTTAATGTCACCATGAGGTAATCCATTCTATTAAAGTTATTTTAAAATATATAATGAAATAAGGTCTTATTTTAAAATAAAATATTTATATTAAAACCAAAGAGTTTACATTCTAGCATATCGTATTAAAGGTATTCTTCTTGTAGATGGTTGATGTATTTAGTTCTATAGTGAAAACTAGCGTAGATTTAGAGATTTAGAGGAATATGAGCTATGTTACTTTTTGTAATAATAAAATGACGCTTTCATTAAATTGAATAGGATCTAGCAAGAAACTAGAAATGAAATGTTTTAATGATAAAATGACGCTTCCATTAAATAGAATGGGATCTGGCAAGAAATCAGGATTGAAATTTACATACCACTTTTTGTACTTTGTAACGTGTGCAAAGTTAAAAAAAACTATACCAAGTAACCCATTCTAAGACCGGACGGTGTGGCGCAACGTCCCAGCCATCTCAACTGGATGGCGGCCCCTACACCACTCCACCTCCGCCAAAGCCCTGAGTGGCGTGAGAGGAAGAAAGCCATGGAAACCCACCTACATAAACCAATCAGATTTGGTTTTTCTTTATTTTTTTTCTTTTTTTAATATAGTTTAAAGAGGCTTTATAGAGGGCGCCAGGACGGGGTCAGGGGCGGATGTAAAGAGGAACAAGGGGTAGCCTCCGCTACCGCTTGGTCGGAAAATTTTTGACGTTTTTAGTGTAAATTTTGGAAAAATTTGACGTTTTTTCGATTTCGTTACCGCCTATTTATAAAACGTTACCGCTCGGTCAGAATCCTAGATCCGCCCACTGGACGGGGTGGTGTATAAATCAGACATTTATAAATGCTTTTATATCTTTTTACACCACAAAATACAAAATGATAAACAGAGGCCTGGCCCGTGTTAATCCGTAGTTTGGTCGGGACAACTAACATTACTATAATTTTTTTTTATTGTTTGACAATATCTAAAAAGAAACAAAAAAATATTTATTATGGGGTTTATCAATTTCCACCGACATTTTTTATGAGAATATAAAATGAAAGGGGAAATGATTGAGAACGTGAAATTGAGGTCATGGATCTCAAAATAGTTCTACATCTGAATAAAATTAAGAAAACTTGATTATTAAAATTATATAAAATATAACAAGTCACCCACCCTAATATGAAATTATTAATATATTTTATAATTTACATTTACATGGAAAATATTGTATAAATCCGACAAAACGTGTTCATGTGATCTAAAAAGTATGGCACCTTATACGATGTGAGTTGTCACGGAGGATGTCTTCCTCGGTTCTCTGCACCTTTTTATACTATTTCCCTCGAGAGAAAAAAAAAGAATTTTCTTTTGGGTTTTTTTTCCAAATATTAAGAAAATTACGTAAATATATTTATTTTACTCAATTACGTTTCTTGAATTTGTTATTAAATATGGCCGTCTTATTTTCTTGTCTAATGATTCACATATGTTATATTTATCTTCTTTAATTAATGAATTGGTTTTGCATTTCAAAAGAGGTTGCGACGCAGCTTGTTGCCCGTTTACCTGTCATATGTTTGTAATTTGCTACTTTGATATTTTAATGAAAATACCGAGTTTTACTTCTTAAAGGAAAAAAATAAAATTTAACTCCTAAAAAAAACTATACAAGATTGAACTACTTATTTTTTTAAAGGCAAATTTCTTTAATACTTTTGTATGTGGGACTTGAATTACTTAATGAAAGTTGCATAACTTTATATGAAAACAAACTTTCACTAATTTTAGTAAGATTCTTGAAAAAGTTGGTTAGTATTATGTAAATTGAAAAGGTTGGTTACTATTATATAAAAATTACTATGCATGATATAATATCCGAATTCGTGTAAAATCTTGTTTTGGAAACATATTGATGTTTTTAATAATATAAATGTACGATTGAGTTGTGTGTTTTAGGTGGAATTGTGATATAAATAGATAAGTTAGTCTTTGCCTTGAGGTTGTGGTGAGTGGTGCGTTGATGGAGAGGGATGTGCTTCAACGTTAGCTGTTCCATTTCGGGTTAGCTTTGGGCATGTCATTCACCCTTTAACGTGGGTATTTAGTTGGGTGTGGGTTGGGGGCAGGGTGAGTTGGTTGACTTTGATTGGCTACTTTAATTAAAAAACAAATTTACGTGGCTGGTTATGTCAAGCTAAGCCAAGCCACACCACAACTCTCATTTTTTACCATAAATTTGTGGATCCAAACTTCACCACATGTCGAACAATACTCCCAATCCAAACCTATCCACACCCTGCAGCCTGAGGGGACCAGTTGTTGACGTATTGACTAGTGGGGCAAGGACAGCTTGCGGGCTGGCGGTAACTAAACATTTCCCCCCACTAAATATATTAATATTATTTTTTTCATCTATAGTGTAGTCATATTTTTAATACATTTATATTATATCTTATTATTTTGGCTTATATTAATTTAAATACACCATTACGATGCTTTTCTATAAATTGATCACGTATTAATTAAAACGTATTATATTTGATGTGTAAATTAACCATATGTTATAAATTTTCATAAGGTTACCAAGTTTCTATGATAAAAAAAAGTTATTGTATACTTGATAGGATAAAAATTATTTGTATCAAATTATATATAAAAACAAATAAAGTGTAACGATATATATGAATTCATATAAAATATTTCGTATTAAAATCTATGAAATAAAGAGTACAAAGTTATAGTTAAAGAACAGAAAAAGGTAAATATATTAAAACAAAAAAAAGTTATTTCAATGAGTGTATAGTCATTTGATAAGTGAAAAGGTTATATCGTAGTACCCTTAATATATTGGAAGTGAGATTGTTATCTTTTTATTATTGCAATTAATATTTTTTTAAAGGTTTAGCATTTAACAAATTTTAAAGTACTCTTATCACAATTGAAACAATAATTTAGTTTAATGATAAAATAAAAAATATTCTTTTTAACAAAATTCATCTATAAGTTGAGTGGTCTAATCGATCATCGTTATCAACTAATTTTGTTAACTTTTATCTCAAGTTTCTTCATCAAGATAAGATGTTTTACCAACCATTATCATCTCAACAATTATTCCAAATTTGACATTATACTCTTTTTAATTATATATCACTTTTTAGAACCACAAATATATATCACTTTTTAGAACCACAAAATTAGATGTGATTTGTGAAAGAACTACATGTGATCATGCATGTGATGTATCCATTTTACAACTAATACCACACATATTTTACCACAACAGAAAAGATGCTTTTATTTTTAAAACAATTTGGGAATATTCCAAAAACCACTAATATTTCATTAACCATATTTATGCATTTCTTTTTTTGTAATAGATTTGATGGTCGATACTTCTTAGAAAAACTAAGAGGGAAAACCATTATGTTTGTAGGAGATTCGCTTAGCCGAAACCAGTGGTTGTCGATGTTGTGTATGATTCACTCGTCGGTGCCAACAACAAATTACGCGGTCAACATCTCCGTGATTAAAGACATGACCACTTACACCTTTAAGGTATAACTTTTAACAACACTTTTTTTTCTTTTGTGTGTGCGCTTATTTAATAAAATATATATTAATATTATTTTTAATAATTTTGTGATAATTGAAGGATTATGGGTTGAAAGTGACATACCATCACAATTTGTACCTAGTGGATATAGTGAAGAGAAGGTTTGGAAGAGTGTTGAATTTGAATACGGTGACAGCTGGCAAACTGTGGTTGGATGTTGACTACCTTATCTTTAACACGTGGCACTGGTGGAACCGTAGAGGAGCCAGTCAACCGTAAGTGCACATTATTTCATCTCATCTTAAAGTGCATGTAGTAACATTTAAACAATACACATTAACACAATAGTCAATACATATATTCATCAAAACTAGAAGAATACAATTATTCATTATAATTAAAAATAATTTATCTGATCTGGTTATTTATATTAGATTGGTCATGAATGTAGATTTGATTATATACAAGACGGGACTCGTATATACAAGGACATGGATCGGTTAGTGGCTTTCGGCAAGGCCATTGTTACATGGGGTCAATGGGTCGATGCTAACGTTGTTCAGAACAAAACAAAAGTGTTTTTTCAAGGGATATCGCCGTCTCATTACAAGTAAGTCTGGTTTTTGTACGATACGAACATCCCATTGCAACCATTTTTATTGACATATATAACCGAATTTTACAGTGGCACCGATTGGGGAAACCCAAAGGCAAAATCCTGCTATGGTCAGAAAATTCCTGTATTAACCTCCGTTTATCCTGGAGCCGCATTGCCCGCGGTGGCAGCTCTCAAAAAGTCATTGAAAACCATCAAGAAACCGGTCACTTTGTTGGACATTACCAACCTCTCACTGCTCCGAAAAGATGGCCACCCGTCAATTTACGGGTTTGGGGCGACGGATTGCAGCCACTGGTGCCTCGCTGGAGTTCCAGACACATGGAACATTTTGCTTTACAACCTCATGTTTTAGGAAAAGAAAATTCATAATTCACTTATTGGATTATTATTATAGAAAATATTAAGTGATATACAGAAACACCACTATACCATTACTTAGATATTCTTGAGGTGAGGGCATTATTGTAATTTAAATTTAGATACCATTGCCATGAGTATAAATGGCATATAATCATATATTCAATACTTATTCAATTCTTGATTTAAAGAAATGAAATATATACTCTTATTATTGTTTCTCCTATGTTAGACATTAACGTTGTAAAATGTAAAATATCTAAGGATTCACATGAATCATACGTTAGAATCTGTGGGATCTTCCACTTTCTCTTGATCTATGTCCCAAAAAGTGGGAGCTCAAAGATCAAAAGTTGAAAACATTTAAACCTATGTTATGTTAATGTCGTTTTCAAATGCATATTTATTGCATCTTACAAACATTTTAACTATATATTTTTTTTTGAATGGCTAACGTTACTCTTCCAAACTCCTATATTTACAAATAACTATATATATATTTTCTAGCGTCTTGCTAGTGTTTTTTTCTATAACATTTTTGCCGTTACAAAACTTTATCGTGTCTTGGTTACATTAACATACCCTAATTTATGTCAATGTCACCGCCGCAACCATTACTCGAAACCCTTTACCCAAAAAAAAACCATTACTCGAAACCGTCCTCAAAGCCTCGTTTGACGGTCTGATCACCGCTTACGATTCATACACCGGAACCGTCTTAGCTCGCTTCAACAGCGGGCAATGCCCGCGTAACGGCATAACGGTAGTCGGAGACAATCAATTCGCTAGCTCTCATGTTTCACCGGAGACCGGTGTCGGCTCTATTCATCTTTATTACTGGTGGTCACCCTCTTGTACACAAAATATTACTCTACCAGAACCGGTAGCACCACTTGCTGCTTCTGTTGATGGATCATACTTATTTTCCGGTGGAGTTTCCGGTCGAATTCATTCGTTAATGGTGCCGTCAGGCGAGCTAATCCGGTCTTTTCCTGCTCATCAGAAATCGATATCGTGCATTGCGATCAGTTGTGATGAATCGTTGATTCTTTCGGGGAGTGACGATGGAACAATCGCGGTTACTCCTATACTCATGCTTTTGGATTCTTCTATTGAGACAGAATCGAAAACTGTTAAGAGGTTTGTCGGACATGATTTATCGGTGACCGGAATAGCCACCGGGATGGGGAGATCAGATGGCATTATGATCTCTAGCTCCTTGGACTGGACTTGCAAGGTGTGGTGCGTCGCGACTGGGACCCACCTCCAGACGGTGAAGTTCCATGGCGAGATATGGTCCATGGCATTGGACCCGTCTGAGACAGAGTTGTACGCTGCCGGAACAGACGGGTTGATATACAAAAGAAAGCTTAAAGTAGAGACGCGAAAACAGGTAATATGTGCGTATTTTTATTTGGGTGTTGTTATGGTACATCAACCAACCCATGACACTAGGACACGTATCACATCATACATGTTGTATGGGTCATACAGCCGTATGAATTGGTGAAAAAAGGTTATATGAGACGTATGAGTTATATCACTGTCACATTAATCATTTCTTTGTCAGATCGTCCTTTCATATGGCCGTATGACATTGAAGAAACACCCTCTCATATAGGTTATGTAGCCATCTTAATATTGGTCATGACACGACCCGTATGACCCATATTGGTCTTGTTAAATGGCTCGTATGTGAGTTGGTGTTTGGTTAACACGTCACTAATGCATTAGTTTGTGTACCCATGGCACTATCGGTTATTTCTTGTAAGCTTATAAATAGTTCAAGTTTTCTTTAAAGTGCTTTACTCACACACCCTTTAATCTACTTCTAAATTTATACCTTTTGTCCACAACATGACTTGAACCTCGACACGTGCAAATAGCTTTTTGACAATGTAGGTTAATGTTTTGACAATGTTCTAAACCGATTCGGTACACATTAACAGGTTGCACGAGGAGGAGAAACGGTCGTGTGGGGAGCAATGCACGACGGGGCAGTGGTGGCCATGATGATGTTAAATTATGGGAGAACACTTTTGACATTTTCTGAGAATGGAAGCATTTGTGCATGGGAAGTGGATAGTGGTAGAATGTCAAGTAGTTTTGTTGAGAAGGTTGGTTGTGGCGTTAGCGGCGTTGTGGTGGTGAAACGAGGTGGTGGTTTTGGAACAAGATGGATTGAAAATGGGGAAACCGGTGGTTATGGTGGTGGGAAGGAGTTGGGTAAGGCGGCTAAGGAGGCGGCCGAAATGGAAGAGGCGTTAAAGGTGGTGGTGGAAGATCGTAGACGAGCGATTAGCCATCTTGAATCGGCGATTGAGATTAATGAAAAACTGCTTAATATCATGCTCAAAGAAGCCGATGCAATTTCCAAATTTGAAACCATAACATAAAAAAAAATAAAGAATACAATAAATGTATTTATATTTATAAAACTGTGGAATATGTTATAAATTTTGAACCTTTTATATGTTTAGAAGATAATTGAATACTACATAATGTAACAAAAAAAAAAGTAAACTATTACAAAACATTAAATATAATTAATCTTTAAAGTTTCATCGAATCATGTTGAAGTTGATTATGAAATGACTTGACATATCATCACATATATGATCAAACCTTTTTGGATATTGTTCAACTTTCCGTTGTGAATCATTAAGCATAATTTGGTGGAGCTTGATCATCATTACCACCACCACTATCTAACCAGTTAGTTATTGTAAATCCTATATTCTTTACAATCATAATATGCATTATAAATTTATAATGTCTACATTATACCTTAAAGTTGTTTCCTTCTTGTATAAAAAATCATAAAATCCTATATTCTTTACAATTCAGCTCACATGCGTTAACCCAACAAGACACTTATTAAACAAAAATTTAAACTAACATATTGTGTAGAAGCCGCGCGAACGCAGGCCTCACATATTGTGTAGAAGCCACACGAACGCAGGCCTCCACTGCCACAAATTATGATGTAGACTTAACCACTTGGGCCGATCTTAGGGTAGCACCCCTCCTAAGTGCAATGGAGGACACTAACCTAGGCCATGGGCTTTCTTATCACCCATTGACCCCATCCAGGTAAGTGAGTTTTCAGTTACCCTCTTGCCCATGTTATTCAACTCCACTTGTGTTTCCCTTTCTTCTCACCTTCGATGTGGGATAGCTACTAAATATATCACCCAAACATCAAAGATTTAACTTTCAGATTAATTACATTATTTGTTTTTTTTTTTATTTATCGAGTATACGTTTTGTTCTGTCATCGGACACAATAGAATGGACCGTAGCAGAGCTAATTTTAATAATCACAAATATATAGAAGTTTTAATGTTTATTTCTTGAAATCTATCATGTTGGATAAATGCTTGTAGAATCCATAGGTATCAGACTGCTTTTTTTCTTTTTTTTTTTTTTTTTTTTGTTGTTGAGATTAATTTAAACGGTGTGTTCAAATTTGGTTCAACAAGTCAAATATTTATTAGCATAATTTGCTATAGTGAGATTTACTAAGTACGATGGTAAAGAATTTGTTTTTCATAAGGAATAATTTACCACAAATTAAAGAAGTAACCATACAAGGTCTAAAAAACAAAAATAAAGCCTAGAAAAGGCTTGTAAACGAATCACATGACGCAACCAACTGCTCCAGACGATTAAGACTAATACTCCGGAGCTTAAAAGGGGCCCTCTGAACCAATGGCGGATCTATGATTTCTCGTTACGGTGGACACAAATTTAATTGAGTTGAAATAGATCAGATCAAAATAGGTCAGGTAAAAAATGTGAAATGAGTAGTTTTTGCTTATAAATGTAACCCGGTTGTTACTAAATCCACGTTTGATCTTGTGAAACTAATTTTGTTGCGTGTTAATTTGAGATCGAATTGTGAAATTCATTTACACATGCTGATTTTACTTCGCATTTTCAATTTGCACAAGTGGCTCATAGAAGAAAAAGTGTGAACCCCTTACCCAACGGAAATACCCAAAATTTACCTATATATTTACCTATATATTAATTTTAGAACAAAATGAACAATAAATTTACCTATAGATTTAATTAGAACACAATGAACAGTAACATCCTAAGAGGATTAGCAAATGGTATCGGGTACCAGTACTGGTATCAGATTTATCAAACCGGGTATATTTTTTGTTCGGAATTGGTACCGACTTTTGACATTTTCTGTATCGGTTCGGCACCAGTATTCACCGGTTTTTACCCTCAAATACCGGTACCCACTTTTGGGGATTTCCGGTACCGGTTGGTACCGAGCTCATCAAATCCTGTAGCAACGTAGCAATGCAAGTAATTGTATTGTTTAGATTACTTTTCATACACACTGTAAGTAAACTGTATTTCGTTTGAATGAAGTTTTATATACAAAACAACTTATTTTGTTTTCCTTTTTGTCTTTTTCTATAATGAATGAATTGTAGCATGTAAAATTAACTTGGATCTGTAGCAACGTAGCAATGCAAGTAATTGCACCGTTTAGATTACTTTTCATACACACTATAAGTAAACTGTATTTCGTTTGAATGAGGTTTTATATACAAAACAACTTATTTTGTTTTCTTTTTTGTCTTTTTCTATAATGAATGAATTGTCGCATGTAAAATTAACTTGGATATTTAGATTATTGATGAGCAAATCATATCAAATCCTGTAATCAAACCGGTATCGTATCGGTACCAAATTTACTATACTAATCATTTTCGGTACCAATTTGGTACCCACCTTTTGGCGTTTTCAGAATCGTTACTTTCGGTTCGACGCCAGTCTAGCACCATACATGTATTTACTGATTTTTACCTTCAAATGCCATACCGTATGGTACCTAGCATTTTCGGTGCCGGTACCTAATTTCGATGATTTTCCGGATCGGTACTTTCGGTGTCGTTACCGGTACCGAGCTCATCCATATTTTAACGTGTTAGCACTGTAATAACTAAACTAAAAACAACTGAATTTCCAACGTGTATGACGTGTGGGTCCTATTATTATATATTAGATTATTTAAAATCGTTTTTTAGAAAAAAGTGACTATCGTTATAACGTCATTTTTATTTATGTTTTGATATTTAATATCTGCTTGCCATTGTCGAAACACGTTTTGCAAACATTAAGTCCCCGCCGCAACACGA
The DNA here is from genome assembly GCF_002127325.2 of Helianthus annuus. NCBI lineage: Eukaryota > Viridiplantae > Streptophyta > Magnoliopsida > Asterales > Asteraceae > Helianthus > Helianthus annuus. The sequence goes on along the minus strand of NC_035443.2, from coordinate 18,393,444 downwards.
GGGCGAAAAATCAACTAGTTAAACTAAAAGGCCATGATTTTAATGTTTCCAATTTCTAACTAACATTTAGTGTAATTCTTATTTTGTGTATAAGACTTTTCAGCAATTAGTTTAATTAATAAAACTAAAAAGAAACGCTTATGTATAAGACGGTCAAGGGCCCCTAGCTTAAATCTGAACCAACCCCAATAGTGGCTGGTTTGGTAGGGATCATTAGACTAGAGGGTATGGAGAGACTCATCCTTATGAGGATGGGGCGCTACGTAAATGCCACATCACCATCCCATTGAGGATGTGCCTCCTTGCATTTTGAGGGGGGTGGAGGATGGGGTTACCCCACATAATTTTTTATTGTTTAATTTATTTTATTTGTTTAACTTTTTTATTTGTTTAACTTTATAAAAACAATTCAAAATTTAAATAAAAATAAGACATAAAAGAAGATAATAAAATCCATTACATAACATAAATAAAAATTACATAACCTAAAAAAATTTACACTACCTAAAATTTATAAAAAAAAAGACAACATTTAAAAATTTATAAAAATTACACTACTTGTCTTCGTCTTCGTCACTGTCCCCGTCGTTTGCGTTGTTCCATATATGTTCTACCAAATCCTGTTGAAGGTTTGCATGCATGTAGTCGTTGGTTAGCGCGAACGAGTTTAAATCCTATTGCGTCGGATCTACCGGGACAGTATTCCCGTAAGATGCATTCTCATCATACTCACAAATCGTCCGACCGTCGTCTTCAATAATCATGTTATGGAGCAAAATGCAAGCGTACATACAAAGGCGCAACCTCTTCGGTGTGAACGCACGTACCGGTTGTTGAATGATGGCCTATTTTTTTGTAAAACACCAAAACAACGTTCGATGTCTTTTCTTGCAGCTTCTTGACGCTTGGCGAATTTTTTCCTTCGTTATCGGGAAATGGAATAGTCTTGACAATTGTAGACCAAGACGGATATATTCCGTCAGCAAAATAATATCCACGTCTATACTCAACCCCAGAAACTGTAAAACGGGTGTCCGGACCGGTTCCATTAACGACATCGCTAAAGATCGCCGATTGGTACCTCTATTTCGGTACAACGAGAAGGAGTTTACTATGGTCAGTGCACGTTGAGGTCGTTGAGTGAACCAGGGAGACCAAAGAAAGAATGCCAAATCCACAAATCTTGTGAGGCCACAACCTCAAGAATTAAGGTTGGATAGCCGTGATCACCTCGCGTGTATTTGCCTCGCCACGCATTCGGGCAGTTATGCCACGCCCAATGCATATAATCAATGCTACCGAGCATTCCAGGAAACCCGTGTCGTGCTTCATGAGCTTGGTACAATTGTTGAACATCATACGCGTTTGGTTTCCGCAAATATTTTTTGCTATACAGTTTCACCACATTATGGCAAAACCGATACAAACATTCCCGCGTAGTTCTTGCCGACATCTGTAAGTACTCGCCCAAAGCGTCGGCCACTGTCACGTACGCCAGTTGGCGAATGGCCGCAGTACACTTTTGTAACGTGCTGAACCCTTCATAATTCCGAGCATCGGGTCGTTGCGTGAAAAACGGGTCTAGCCCCACCAAATCATCAGCAATCCGTGTGAATAACCGGCGACTCATTCGGAACCTTCGTCTGAAAATGTCGGCATTGTAAAGGGGTGCATCCGAAAAATAATCGTTCACCAATTTCTCGTGCGCTCCTGTCGTAAAAAATATATAAATACGAGGAAATAAGAAATAAGGATAATAAAATTTAATAATGATAAACCTTGGCGGTCTCTGTTAGTCCGTTTTCGTCTGGTAATAACGCTTTCAGACGAGACGTCTTCCTCTTCCTCTTCCCTAAAAATCTGCGCCGCCTTTACCACAGCGTTTGCGTAAAACATCTCCTCTTCCTCCGAAGAAGACGAGGACCACCAAGAATTAGATGCCATTGTGGATGAAAAGATATTTTTTCTATAAAAGAATGGTATAAAAATGAGAGTGTTTTGGGTTGAAAGTGGGGAGAAAATGGTGAAAAGTGGTATAAAATGAGATGGTTTTATAGAAAAGGAGATTTTTTTATTAAACAATATAGCCGTTAAACGGCTACTTTTTCAAAATTATGGCCCGTCACAATCGTCTAGTGGGAGCCGGATTTCACATCACGGGACGAGGGGAGCGGTGTGGGGGACCGGCGCCGGGCCACGCCGGGCCTAAGCCGGCCACCATACCGCCTGGTCTTAGTATAAGCCATCAAATCCCAAAGGTATAAATACCCCCTTACAAGTACAACCAACACATGTTTTCAATTACTCACCGAATCACACTACCTCTCTTCTCCAAATACTTATGCTCATATCAGCAGGAGGTCGTAGAGTGGCCCTCTCACCTCTGCAACAAGCCTAACAATTTATTATTTTGCAATTTCATAACCACGATTAGGATCTAGATCTAACCTTGAGCTTATCCGAGCACACTTTTGGATCTTTAATTAGCGCCATCCGTCCATTTAAAACAAAACCACAACAAACCCACCCCAAAAGATTTAAGAAATACATGTTACTTGTCATGCTCGGAGTCTTAAGCTCAAACATCACAAACATTATTTCTTTAAAAAAAAACAAGTCACATAAAGTAATTAGTGCATTATTTCTTTTAGATTTTCAACCTTTAAGTTTTCCAACAAGAATACCAAATTTGATTTTTACAACATAAAAAGGTTACATCTTATGGATTTCATAATTTTGAATCAAGAACATATAATAACAAATATATGAAAATACATAATCATGGTTGCAGAAGGCTCTAGGCGCTCCCTAGTCAGTCGATCAGATAGTTAAGAGTACTCGGCCTAGGCAGAGAGTACTCGGGAAGTACTCGAACATGTTAAATTATGAAGAAATTAGTTTTCGGAAATTAGATCCATGTCAAATAACATAAATTTACTAATATGTATAACAAAATACGTGAAAACAATATTCATTCTTTAATATAATATGCATAAAAATTATGTTTTATTCTTTTTAAAGTCAAATTCGGCCCGAGTTGACCTAATAGATCCGATTTTGGTCGAGGTTGACCGTGTTTAATCGATACCAAGTAATTAGGCAAAGTTGAAGAAAGTCGCATCGACATGCTACCTTATAGTGATTACTCAGGGAGTACTCGACCTTGAAAACCTTGTTTTATAACCATATACATAAGTAATCAGCATCTTATTTCTATAGAACTTTTTATTGTACAAAATTAAAAAACGTTTCCTAACAAGTATCAAACTCTTTACCATATGTATGTATGTAATCACACCAATTTCATCAATATGTAAGTTAAAAATACCAAATAGGTATATCGAAAATTTTATTGAAATTCAGTTAATACAACAAAAAAAATCCTAGAAATCTGATTTAATAAACTAAAACAAATATAAAATAAAAAATGAAAATGACTTGGCATTAGGATCCGGCAATAATAACCACAAACCGTACCCAAAAGATTCGGAAAACCCTAACTCCACACAAACAATACCCAATTCGGATCATATCGTCGGGTCTTCATTTGCATCCGTATCCTCTTTCCCCAATTCAAACCCTAACCCTAACCCAACCCTGCTTCATCTTCCCGGATCTTCCAATCGGACTCTGCCATAACAAACCCGCTGCATAAAAGGTTCGGATCCCTAATTTCTTTCTTAATTTCACCCTCTTTATCTTTTTCTTAATTATCATACTGTTAATTGATCTGTTAGTTATGATTATGCAATTCGGCTGTTGGTTTTTTTCACTCGATCATGTCGAATATCCGTTTAATTTGAATTTTGAATTTCGATTCATACGATAATTGTTACAAAAGATGAACCCTAATTAAGAATTTTTTACCGGTACCAACCGAACATATACCATACCGTACAGTATTCGGTTTTGATATTAGCTAAATTTCAGTATCGGTACCATGTGGTACGGTACCGGTTCGTCACTTTTAACGGTACTGTCCCATACCAGTACCGGCTGAACATGTACAGTGCGGTATTCGGTTTAAAATTTAGCTGAATTTCAGGATCGGTACCATGCAGTACAGTACCATACCAGTGCCGACCGAACATATACCGTGCGGTATTCAGTTTTGAATTTAGCTAAATTTTAGCATTGGTACCATGCGGTACGGTACCGGTTCGAGACTTTTAACAATACGGTGCCATGCCGGTACTATTGACTGAACATATACGGTGCGGTACCGGTTCGAGACTTTTAACAATATGGTGCCATACCGGTACTACCGATTGAACATATGCGGCACGGAACCGGTTTGAGGCTTTTAACAGTATGGTGCCATACCGGTACCACCGACTGAACATGGTTCGAGGCTTTGAACAGTATGGTGCCATACCGGTACTACCGACTGAACGTATACGGTATGGTACCAATTCGAGACTTTTAAAAGTACGGTGTCATACCGGTACTACTAACTGAACATATACGGTACGGTGCCGTGCTATGCGGTATGATACCAGTTCAGTACAGACCCCGTATTGATCTCAAGTTCTCAACACCTAATATACAGATGGATGAAATTTTTATTTGTTGATTGCTTGTGGTTTGTCACATTCAGAATTATTAGGGTTTCTTATTATGTGAATTCTTTCAGTTTTGATACTAAAATCATGAGTTTAGTAGTTTACTGATATATCTATCTATATAAATTAAACAGGTTTCTATCAAGTTTATGTGATGGAAATACAAACTGAAACTCCGGTCAAAAAACCGAAGAGGTTGACATCAGTAGTGTGGAATCACTTTGAACGGGTCAGAAAAGCGGAAGCGTGTTATGCAGTATGTGTTCATTGTCAAAAGAAGCTAAGCGGGTCAAGCAACAGCGGGACAACTCATTTGAGAAATCATTTAATGAGATGTTTAAAAAGATCAAATTTTGACGTTTCACAAATACTCGCAGCAAAACGAAAAAGAAAAGACGAACCGGTTACCATTGCGACTGTTGGTTATGATGAAGTTCAAAGAAAAGACGAAAACGTTATCCCGATAGCTTATCATAAGTTTGACCACGAGTCAAAGGTAGACGGGACGATTAACCTCGGAAGTGTTAAGTTTGACCAAGAAAGAAGTCGGGTTGACTTGGCCCGTATGATCATGTTACATGATTATCCGCCGTCCATGGTGGAACACGTTGGGTTCAAAATATTCGTCAAGAATCTTCAGCCGATGTTTGAAGTGTTGACCACAGGTGCTATCGAGTCTGACTGTTTGACCATTTATGCAAAAGAACGACAGAAGGTGTTTGACGTCGTGAGAAATCTACACGGCAGAATTAGTCTCGCTGTCGGTTTTTGGTCTTCACCCGAGAACGTTGACTACCTAAGTTTGACCGCTAATTACATCGACGACAGCTGGAAACTTCAGAGGAAAATATTAAACTTCTTGACGTTGGATTCATCTCAAACGGAAGACGCGATATCCGAGTTACTTATAAAGTGTTTAATGGATTGGGACGTTGACCAAAAGCTATTCTCGTTGACTCTCGACGATTGCTTCCGGTACGACAATTTAGCCTATAGGATCAAAAACTGGCTTGCGGAAAACCGACCTGTTTTAGATCACGGTGAATTATTCGATATTCGATGTGCTTCGCATTTAGTGAAATCCCTTCTTGAGGATTCGATGGAATCGATTAAAAATGTGATCGAAAAGATTCGTGAGAGTGTTCGGTTCGTGAAAAGCTCGTTAACAACACATGGTAAATTCGATGAGTTTGCGCAACAAGCTGGGATTAATACCGAAAAATGTTTATCGCTTGATAATCAGATGAGATGGAATTCTACATATCTTATGCTCGAAAGCGTATTAGAATACAAAAGCGCGTTTTTTTTACTTCAAGAACATGATGCTAGTTACACATCGTATTTATCTGATGAAGAATGGCAACGCGTGGGGTCCGTTACGTCGTTTATAAAACTTCTTGTTGAGGTCATAAACGTCTTTTCACATTCGCAAAGCAAATACCCTACGTCAAACGTATTTTTCCCGGAAATATGTGACGTTCATATCCAATTGATCGACTACTGTAAAAACCCAGATGAATTCATCAGTTCTCTCGCAACGGAAATGAAGATTAAATTCGATAAATATTGGAATAAAAGCGGGTTAGGTTTAGCAATTGCCGCAATTTTGGATCCACGATTTAAAATGAAGCTGGTGGAATATTATTATAAACAAATATACGATACCGAAGCTCCGGAACGTATACGGGAGGTTTCCGAGGGTATAAGCAACCTTTTTAACGAGTATTCCGTCGACCTGGGGGGCTCAGTTGATGACGTGGCGGGGAAGGGTGGCAGCGGTTTAATCGGTACGAGTAATGCCGCTCAGGACCGATTGAGAGGTTTCGATAAGTTTCTTAATGAAACTTCGAACCAACAAAGCGGGGGTTCGGATCTCGATAAGTATTTGGAGGAACCTGTGTTTCCGAGAAATTACGATTTTAATATTTTAAATTGGTGGAAAGTGCATACACCGAGGTACCCGATTTTATCTACGATGGTTCGTGATATATTGGGTGTTCCTGTGTCTACTCTTACTGCTGACCTGGCGTTTAGTACTGGTGGTCGAGTGATTGATAATCATCTGAGATCAGTTGACCCGGATATCCGTCAAGCTTTGATTTGCGGGCAAGATTGGTTGCGGATGGAACCTGAAGGTACATATCGAATGGGTTGACTTATTTAAGAGTAACTAACGTACACGAATGGTCCCTGCAGTTTATCAAAATTTTGGATTTGGTCCCGAGTTCTCCAAAAGTACACGGACGGTCCCTGTAATTTGCACTTTGTAACGCATTTAGTCCCAACCAACAAATCTAAAGGTTTTTAGTAGGTCCACGTTACGATCTAAATGTGTTGCAAAGCGTAACCACATGGACCATCCATGTACTTTTGGAAAAAGTTGGGGACTAAAGAGGTTACAAAGTGCAAATCACAAGGACCATGCGTGTACTTTTAGAAAACTAGGGACCAAATCCAAAATTTTGGTAAACCACAGGGACCATCCGTGTACTTTACTCCTTATTATGATGGGTCGATTTGGAGAAAAGCTGGGGACCGAATGGGTTATGTGTTATTAAAATGGGTAGGACGGGTTGAAAGTTTTCCAATGTGCATTCCTAATGCATAAACATTATAAATCATTTTATTTAAAAATGTAGAATATTATTAAAATAACATTATTATGGTAATCATAGTGGACATAATATATATATATAAAAGGCTGGTTAAGTTTTTTTAAAGATGTATTTCTTCTCAATCCAACGTGTCTCAAACGGCTAAAGTTTCTCGAAGTGTATTTTTAATGCATAAAAAACTTATAAAGTCACTTTATTCAAACATTTAGAGCCATAATGAAATAACAATGTTATGACATTCAGATATGCCACACTAACTATTTTTAGGAAAAGTTAATGTTTTTACACGACCTAACCATCGGCAAATTTTAGTTTATTCGATTTGCTAATCCTCACATACTTTTTTCGGGCTTTTATTAGATACCAATGCCTCGGGCCTTTCCGTTGTTCCCCTTGCCATTGAATTGACATAATCGCACTCGCCTCATAGGTATGATTTGTTGTTGCATTGGGTTTAAATTGTAACTAATAATTTTTTTTTTTTTTTTTTTTTTTTTTTTTTGCTAATTTTGTTGTTTATATTATTTTTAGTGATGCAAGGTTGATGAGTACAGTTTACTTGAAATGCTTTCTGGATAACTTTACTGCTGCAGCTGTATTGATAAAATGGTAGTTAAGAGCTTTTGCATAAAAGTACATTTTTTTTTCTTGATTTGGAATTAATATTTTCTTGTGTGGAACTTTTAATTTGATGGATTCTTAATTGGTCTTGATGGCTTTTAGTACATGTAGTGAGAATAACTTGAAAATACATCATTAACCAAAGTTAGAAAATTTGATACAGTCAAAGTGTCTTACTTTCTATGTTCTAAAATTTCATAAGATGTCTTTTTATTTACTAAATAAAACACAATAATAATTAACCAGGTAGTAATTAGAGTCTTTATATACCAAATATCTTTATCGTTTTAAGTTCTTTTTTCAAACTAACCGGTTTGAAAAAATGGTTCAAAAAACGAAATCATTTTTGTTGGTCATACTGACTCAACAGATTTTCAAAACGAAATCATTTTCGTTGGTCATACTGACTCAACAAATTCTTTGCCAGATTGGTGTTCTCGTATTTTTTAAAATCGTATTCTAAGTTCTTTTCAAACTAATCAGTTTGAAAAAAAAAAAAAAAAAAAAAAAAAAAAAAAAAAAAAAAAAAAAAACAGTTCAAATTGTTAAAATGAAATCATTTTGGTTGGTCATACGAAACCAAATCTTGGCGGTTTGGTGTCTCATTTTTCAAACTCTCAATTAGCACTTCGGTATAAGGTCATGTATAGTTGTCACCCCCTTTACCCCAACATAACGTCCCATCACATATATGTGTAGTGGTTAACACCATATAGCCTCCACCACATACCCTACAAAACACATTTTCCAACCCACCCTTACTCACCTAACCCCTCTTGAATCTCATTATGCGCATCACGCCTGAAATTATAACCCCCCATAGCGCCTGTGGAGCAGTGTTCCCGGTGTTATGGGATGTTATAACCCCTTATAGCAGCACCCTATCACCCCCCACTACGCATGGATTAAAAACTTTATCAAAAATGTTTAATTGGGGAGTAGATAATTATTAACCGTTTTTTTCCCAGTAATAACATAATATTGTGATGTAAAAGTTTTGAGTAATATTCACTTGAATAAAAAAAAACATTTATAGTTCAAAAAGAATTTGGTTTTCTATTACTAAAAGTGATAACATCATGATTTATTTGGAAGGACATAAAAAGTTGACGAATAAAAAAGTGATAACATCAAAGATTCGGAACAAAAGTATCATCGACCCCACTCCTATCCTATGACAATTACTATCAAAAGTATATAATATATTCCATTTATCATAACCTCGAGGTTCGAGAGATCAAGCTTGAATTGGCATCGTTAGATTTGTCTGTGGATCATATGGGTTTAGGGCTGGTGGTTGAAGGTGGGGACGATAGTAGCAGATGTCAGATGTTGTTGGAAAATATGATATCAAGGTTGGAGAACTCGCTAGTCGCTAGTCGGCCGATGAGGTGGAGACTAGCGACTACTTGGTATTAATTGGATCGAGTTTTCTATATGTAATTTTCAGTTTTATGTATATATATATACACATTTTTATTGGTAAATACTTTAAGTAGTTAGGTTTTAACTCTTACTCAACTCATTTTTTTAAGTATACAAGATTAATTGTTGAAATTCACATGATTTGTTTGGAAACCTGCCGAAATTTAGAGGTTTTGGCCGGAAAATACATGTTTTTTGCCGGAATTTGGCCGGAATCGCCGATTTTTGGCTGGCAGACTAGGCCCGACTATAGCGATTAGTGGACTGATTAACGAAAAATTACTCAATTACTGACCGACTAGCGATTAATCGTCGACTAGTCGCCGCGTGGTCGCGATATTTATAATATTGTATGATACATTTGTTGTAAAAATCGCATGAGATATCTACCCATTATTAACCTTTACATGTATATAAATTCATCTTTACTCACAAGTCTTACTTTGCTACTTCAGGGTATGACTATGTTTTTTTTTTTTTTTTTTTTTTTTTTTTTTTTTTTTTTGTGATATGAAAGCTCTGTTTGTCAAATTAGCCAACTCAAAAGTAAAAAAAAAACATATTATGTTGTCTCATCTCATCTCACTATACTAATAAATGAAAATTTTTTTTGGATACGTGTCACTTTCTGGTGCTTTCTCACCTTATTTTCCTATTTATCTCCCACATTAAATAATAATAATAATAATTTTAAACAAATATTTGATAAGAATAAATATTTATATAAGGATAAACATTTGTTTTTATTATGATCATATTAAATAATAATAATAATTTAAAAAAAATAGATAAGACTAAATATTTGTTTTTTTATAAATAATTTTAAACAAAAATTTGGTAAATTAGGAATCAAAATTTCCCGTTTGATATACACTTAATAATTGTATTATTTTTTTCACTAAAATCAAATAATTATTCTGGTCGGGCATATGCTTCATTCAAATTGTAAGTGTTTTTAGACGTATCGCTATAATGATAAGCGTACTGTTATAATTGATTTAAACCAACCATTTATCGCACATTACATCAACATGTAAAAGAACACCATTTTAAATATAACAATTTTATACTTCATTCAAAGAGAATTTAATTCTTAATTTTACGGTATAATTCATAAAAATGATGAAATATATAAAAACGTGGGGATCGGTCTCCACTTTTTGTACCATAAACTCTCTTGAATACAAATTTAAGACGAGTGTTTTATGAATTAAATAAACAAATAAGCATGAAGGTGCATAAAACTAACTAAAATAATTGTATCTCATAATTTGAATGTATTATAAAAACGGGATTCAACCTCATGTAATACATGTGTTTTTAACCTAATAATAAATAAAAATCAAAGTAAAATGTTATAATAAGTTAATAGTACATCAACGTTCATTTTTAAAAGATAAATCTAGATGATTGTATGTGTTAACATACGACATTATATTTTATTCAACACGTGTAATATATGGATTTTTTAAAGATATATCTTTTTTATTATTTATTATATAAAATTACTTTTATGCAAAAAAAAAAAAAAACAAAGTAAAATATTATAATAAGTAAATAATACATCAATATTCATTTTTAAAAGATAAATCTTGATGACTGTTTTTATTAACATATGACATAATATTTTATTCAACACGTGCAATATACGAGTTTTTTAAAATATATATTTTTACTTTTTTAGTATATAAAATTACATTTTTACAATTCGTGTAACACACAGGATTCTAACCTAGTATATTAACAAAAAAAAATTTAATCCAATAGCAGCAAACATTCAAATAGAAACATCAAGATGGTGACAATATTCATTTTTCAAAAAATAAATATTATAATATGAAGAATTAATTGGCCATGAACATGTCTTTGCGTGCTTAACTTAATGGTTTTTTTTTTTTTTTAAACGGCCAACAAACTCAATCCCAAGCACTCTCGGGTCACCCACTGGACAAACGGAGTACTCCGAGAGTAACCCGAGTCCACCACCAATTCCGGGGAAAACCCGGTAACCCAGCCGCCCGTAGGCACGACAGTGAAATTACCGGTAAAATCCGTTTGGCTCAAGGATCCAACCCAGGTTTCCCTGGGTCTCCTATCATTGCCCACCAGTGCCTCACTCTGTACCGAGTGGGAGTCGAACTTGCATCTCTCAAGAGAAATGCAAACCCTCCACCACTTGATCTAGAGATCATTGGCTAACTTAATGGTTTTTAGTCTCGATCTTCATCCCATGAAAGAGTCTTTGCACGTTATTTTCTTTTCAATTCAATAGCGAATATAAATTAATATGTGCAAACAGGGTAGGGATAGTGTAAAAGTGACCTAAAGTATGAGAAGTGTTTTAAACCATTAGATATTTGATCTAATGGTTGAGATCAATAGAGACCAAATTGTAAATTGCGTTTTAATTATTTGTACCGATTTGAAAATTATAGGGGTAATAATGTCTTTTTATATGTTTCAAATAAGGTAACCTCTCCTAAATTCCAACGATCCATTTTTAAACTTATTCTAAAAATCTAGAAATATGTAACTGCTACCAGAAAATATATAACATTATATAACACTATATAACATCATATAATACTATAAAACACCATGTAACACTATATAACACTATACATCCATCATAGACCTGTTACCAGAAAATATAACACTATAACACTATATATCTATCATAGATCTGCTACCAGAAAATATAACACTATAACACTATACATCCATCATAGACTGCTACAAGAAAATATAACACAATAACACTATATAACACTATAACACTGTATAAAAACCTTTATTCTGCATCCATCACTATATAACACTATATAAAACCTTCATTCTGCGATCTTCAGAAATTATAATTGATGAACGATAAAAAAAATATAAATTCGTAGATTAATTCGTATTCCCATAATAAAGGGCGGCGGTTATGGAAAGTTATCAGTTAATTGAATCAATGAGAAAATTACTTGTTTACCCTTTTGAATTAATTTAGATTGAGGACACATGCTATCTCCACAATATTTCTCACACTTAGACCATGTGTAGTGGGGCGTGATTTTTAAAAAAAATTGAAAAATAACGCCCTAAAACGCCCCCACTACCACTACATGGGGCGTTTTATTGCAAAAATTTTGAAAAAAAATGGTTTCGGCGTTTTCTTCAAAACGCCCACACTACAAATTGGATGGATATGAGAACTTTGATGGACCAATGGAAAGGGACCAAGTGGGCTGACACACTCTAACTTTTGCATGTGATTGTGTAGCCACTTTTGATTTGCTTTTTTTTTTTTTTTTTTTTTATGATTGAATGGGCATTATGGGGCATTATACCCACTACACCACTTTTGCTATAATGCCCCCTTGCTGACTAGGACGCCACGTGTCGTATAATGCCCCATGGTGGGGGCATTATAAGGTTCTACCACTACACATGGTCTTACACTTTTGAATTAATTTACAGGATCTTTAATCTATGAATTGCATTGCTAGCATAATTAAAATAATAAAAATAATGTGGAGAATCAACATATGTGGAGAATCAACAATAAAAATAATTTCCTTATAACTAACTATGAATTGCATTGCCTAGCATAATTAAAATAACTGATTATACAAATGAAACAATCCATGCAACTTGTATTGTTAAATCTTTGTCCATAGTATGTGGGGACAATAGAAACAACGGGCACATATAGAGCAACCAATGCAACATGCAAGTGTTGTTAAATCATTGTTTAACCAATGAATGAAGGATACTGAAACTCGCATCTGATAGAGAAAGTGAGAAACTAATGTGTTATCAAGAACTATGTTTAACCGTTTGTGAACCTTGAACAATTAGGCAACCCGGGGCGCCCCGTGGTGAGGAAATCATCACGCGTGGAAGCGCGTTATACTCCATCGCCGCTACCAAACTTCACGCGTGGATGTGGCAACGCGTGGTGGTCTTCACGCATTGAAAGATGATTGTGAACATTGGTTTTTGAACGTTGGAACTTTATATACGTTAGTTTTTTACTGTTTGTGATTTAAAAAAAAAAACTTAAATACTATATATATATAACCTATTTTAATCTTTTAAACCCACAAAAAAACACCTACATTCTACATATTTCACCCACAAAAAACATAAATTTATAGCACTTTCTTGGGTAAAAATGGAATCTCCTACGGATTCGTTTCCGATAGACACCGATGGTGATAGCGAAACGATTTGCGACAATGAGACGCTTGAATTTTTCAAGAAGGTGTATAACGAACTTGAAGGTTCGAGCCGCCCAAAGAAAAAAATGGTGGATCGTGATCGTATACATGCCAACGAAGTGTTAATGAAGGATTATTTTGTGGAGAATCTGGTCTACAATGCCGAAACATTTAGAGATCGGTTTCATTTACCAAAAGATTTATTTTAAAGATTGTTGGAGACATCGAAGCAAGCGAAGAATGATTTCAAGAACGTTACAACGAGAGGGCAAATGAATTTTCACGCCGATACAAAAATGTACATCCGCCATTCACCAATTGGCGACAGGTAACCCTCCCGATCAATATGATGAATACTTAGCTATGTCAGGCAGAACTTCACGTGAATGTATTTTTTTATTATTTAATATATATAATTTTTTTATTATTTAGTACAGAAAATTATTTTTATTCAAACCATGTGATACACATATTTTTAAAAATGTATTTTTTGTTATTTGGTTGTAACACCCTTAAATTATTACTTAAATTTAATTACTAATTTATACCAAAAGATAATAGCTTAACATAAGTTGTCAGAAATTTCGTAAACCTTAGTCAAGTAATAACTAAGATGAAATATTTAAAAAAAAATGTTCAAACATGTTTACATCCCATACACAAAAGTTTTAAAGGTTCAAAACATAGCGGAAGCTTGGAGAATGTAGTGTTCGGTTCTTCATTAATCACTCGATCGCCACCCGTAAGATTTGCCAATTTACCTATGATCAAAACCATTAAACATTAGTTCTGATGTTATTACATAATAAAAACACAAGATTTAACATCACATTTGAAATAATGAAAACAAAACAACTATTCTGGGTCTACCGTAAATTACGGTATCACCGTAATTTACGGTGAATCCTGGAGATTTCTGGTCACCGTAAACCAGGAGATATTCACCATAACAATTCTGATCCTTACCGTAAATTACGGTATTACTGTAATTTACGGTAGGTCCTGGAAAACTATGTCTTGTTTTGATTTTGTTCATCTCATTCACCAATCTTGTAATTCGCTTTTCTAACAACTCATTACATCCAATTCTAGTGTTTCTAACATGTGATAATACTAACCCATAATGTAACACCCGAAAATATAAACCCTCACATTAGAAAATACAAAGAAATTAATAAACAAGAATTTACCAACTAGGAACTTAACCTAGTTAAAAATTTAGTTTTGAAATAAACTTATAATATGGTTAAAACACTTAACTTAGAGGAAATGGTAGTTAAGGGACTGAACTTGTCAAAAATTGAAACTTTAATACTAATTAGTGAACAAAACACCAAAACTCACCCATCCTGGGTGAACATCGATCGAACAGAGAGAGAGAGGGGCGACCAGGAGAAATTCCAAACCCTACAATCTCAATAATCTTGCAACTTGAAGGATTAATCCAAGTAAAAATCAAGAATTGAGCCTAGAATCATAATCCTCATCACAAGAGGATTGTATGGTATGTAAAATTAGTGAAATCCCTTAACTTGAATTTCTCATGATGTTGTGAAATCTGGAAAATCAATGTTGCATGAGTGTTATTTGGTTAGTTTAGAATCTATTTGGTGTTTAGAGGTTAGACTCAACCAATTACATGTGAAATCATGACCAAATTCAGAAAACTCCATGAACACCTTGAAGGTGGGTTGTGGGTTTTACAAGATGATGATGAATTCTAGGGTTCTTAGTGGTTATACTAGTAAAATTCGACCTTAGAAGATAGTTCCAGAAAAGATGTGATGTTTACATGATATATGATGGCTTAATTGAAGTTAAGTTAACTACGAAGCAATCCATAAACATGAATATGAATAATATAGAAATTCTGCCCTCTTGATGTTTGTAGAAATGCCTCAAAGAAGGCTGACAAATAGAAATTTGAAGCTTTAACGCTTAATTAAGATGTTTCGGTATATTATGCGAAATGATGTCTAAGAGGGTTCTAAACATGTCTTGTAAATGAACTCTATAAGACAAGATACCGGGACGTCGAGCGGACAAGCCGGTGGTGATTCTCGTTTGAAGGGCGTGCGCCAAGGTATGTAACATGACTCGTTACATTATGTGAAATTAGATCATTGTAGTCGATTATCAAAGTTTCTAGTTTATTTTGAATTGAAGCGAATGCATTGTTGAATTGAATACTTGTTGAATAACGAATTAAACTCGTTGGTAGTTGTCATAAAGGAAGGAATTCCATAGACAAGCCAAACGGGTCAAATAATCAAGTAAAACATGATTTACATTCCAAACATGATAAATTGATGTATGTAGTGGTTATATTATGATGTACTAGAAATATCAAACTTTTACTACATTGATAATGCAGAATGTTGAAACCCGAGAGTTGGGATTTTGGTTGAAATGCTCAAACCAAACAAAAACATGAATTCCCAGGTACTACCGTAATTTACGGTGTCACCGTAAATTAAGGTAGAGACCAATGATTTACGGTGGTTTTCTACTGTGTTACGGTGGATCCAGGAATTTCCAGCACTCACCGTAATTTACGGTGGCACCGTAAATTACGGTGGAGCCTGGAAAACTAATATATTTTTGTTGTTTCAAAGTGATGTTAAACCTTGAAATCTTATCATTTATAAACGTCATAACTAATGACTTATTTGTTGATTCATAGGTAATTAGGAGGTCACATGGATGGCGATCAAGCGACTTGATGATGAACCGAACACTCCACTTCGAAGCTTCCGCTATGTTTGAACTTGTTAAATTTTTGTTCTTTGGTTGTAAACAAATTCTTAAACGACTTAGTACGTTCTACCTTAGTCCTTAGTAGACTAAGAAGTGTAACATTTTTGAAACTCATGTTAAGTTATCATCTTTTGGTATAAATTAGCTATTAATTCCAGTATAAATATAAGGGTGTAACAAGTTGGTAATCAGAGCCTCAGGTTGTCAATAAGTGTTCGGTTCAAGCTTGATCGACCATCCGGTAAGAACTAATTTCAGTTAATAAATTTTATATTACGTAAAGAATGAGAAATGAACAAATATGCATGAAAAGAGCAAGTAAGCTCAATCAACAGCAAGAACGATCAAATCAAGTTGTGAACTTGATTGAATCAACAGCAAGAACGATCAAATCAAGTTGTGAACTTGATTGAATCAACAGCAAGAACGATCAAATCAAGTTGTGAACTTGATTGAATCAAAAGCAAGAACGACTAAATCAAGTTATGAACTTGATAGAATCAAACAAGAACAGCATGTGTTATAAATGGAATGTTTTAACAACTTGTGTAAACATTTCAGAAACGGAGATGGCTGATAAAGGTAATGATGATGCGGTGCCAAGAGTCACCGAACAAGTGAGAGAAGTGATTGCCGAAGAGGTTGGAAAGGCAATCGAAAACAGTCTGACAAGCTTTATTGATAGAATTCAAAACACAGTTCTATCAATGGTAGAAGATAGAATCAAGAAATTAGAAGATGACTCAAAACTTGAAAAGGAAAAACATGGAGGACGGAAACCTTGTTCATACAAGGAATTCATGGCCTGTAAACCACCAATATACAATGGGGAGGTTGACCCGATAGTGTGTCAAAGATGGCTAAGTGATATCGAAGGGGTATTCGAGAGGACCCATTGTGATGTAGAGGACTATGTAGCCTATGGTACGGGTCAACTAAGAAATCAAGCAAAAGATTGGTGGGATAACAAGAAGAGAGAAATCGGTATTGAAGCTGTTAAGGTCATGACTTGGGATGAATTCAAGATGCCATTTCTGAAGCATCATAGCCCCAAAGCGGTTATGAACAAAATCAAGGAAGAATTCATGCAGCTCAGGCGCAAAAACGAGACCATAGACAAGATCACGGCAACGTTTATGGACAAAATGAAGTTTTGTGACGATCTTGTGACAAACGAAGAACAAAAGATATATTACTATCATAACATGTTGAGTGCCGAGTATAGGGAGTTTATCACCCCTTTCAAATACGAGACCCTTACCGAGATTATAAACGCTGCTCGGGAAAGGGAAATTGAGCTGAAAAAGAGTATCGAAAGGGGTGACGGAGAGCACATGATGTAAATCCCAGCCCTACTAAAAAGGCACGAACAAGTGAGAGCTCAAGGAAACCTGAAACGAAAGGCGGGTCACCGAGTTGCAAAATTTGCGGGAAGGGCCATAGAGGCGAATGTCGTTACAAGGATAGGCCTTGTCCTATATGCAAGAAAACGGGACATATAGCCACATCATGCCCGGAGAAGGTAACGGTTTGTTACAATTGTTATCGAACGGGTCATAAGAAATCTGAATGCCCGGAATTGGTTGAAAAGAAGGATGGGCAGGAACAGAAGGGTGAAGCCCCTAAAGCAAAGGCAAGATCTTTTCAACTAACCGCCGCAGAAGCAAAGATTGAACCTGACGTGGTCTCAGGTATATTTACTGTAAACTCGATTCCTGCACGTGTGTTATTTGATACGGGTGCGAATAAATCCTTTGTTTCATATGGATTTATTCGACATCCTTCATTTGTTCTAACTAAATTACCTGTGCCCTTAGAAGTAGAAATAGGTAATAATAAAAGTTTTATTGTTTGCGATGTATGTGAAAATTGCAAACTGAGCATTGACGATGAAGAATATTTGATAAATCTAATCCCGATGTCGATGGGAGAATTTCAAGTTGTCGTTGGGATGGATTGGCTATCTCGACACCATGCAAAGGTCGTGTGTTTCCGTAAAGAGATAAAACTGACATCTCCGAGCGGGAAACACGTCACCATCTATGGCGAGAAAGGAGGCAACCCTATTGTATGCTCAATGTTGAAAGCACACAAGTTAATGAAGCAAGGATGCAAAGCATTTATGATATACGCTAATGAACCCGAAAGAGAATCACGAAAGATTGGAGATGTACCGGTAGTACGAAATTATGAAGATGTTTTTCCGGAAGATTTGCCGGGGATACCGCCCGAACGGGAAGTAGAGTTCGGGATCGAATTGATTCCGGGCGCGAAACCCGTAGCAAAAGCCCCGTACCGACTTGCGCCGTCAGAATTGCAAGAATTGATGTCCCAAATCCAAGACCTGCTTGACAAGGGATTCATAAGGCCGAGTGTGTCTCCTTGGGGCGCACCGGTATTGTTCGTGAGAAAGAAAGACGGGAGTATGCGCATGTGTATCGATTACCGGGAGTTAAACAAACTCACGGTAACGAATCGATACCCGCTCCCGAGGATAGACGATTTATTCGACCAACTACAAGGTGCGAACTGGTTTTCCAAAATTGACCTTAGATCGGGGTATCATCAGTTAAGGGTCAAGGAAGAAGATGTGCCGAAGACGGCTTTCCGCACAAGATACGGACATTACGAATTCCTTGTGATGTCATTCGGGCTAACAAACGCACCCGCGGCTTTCATGGACCTCATGAACCGGGTTTGCAAACCAATGCTGGATAAGTCGGTCATCGTGTTTATCGATGATATATTGGTATATTCGAAAAGTGAAGCTGAACACGCACATCACCTACAAGAAGTGTTAGAAGCCCTTAGACGAGAGAAGCTATACGCAAAATTCTCTAAATGTGCCTTTTGGTTACGAGAGGTACAATTTCTTGGCCACATTATAAGTGCCGACGGAGTACTGGTGGATCCGTCAAAGATTGAGGCGGTGTCAAAATGGAATTCCCCAAAGAACCCTTCTGAAATTAGAAGCTTTTTGGGACTTGCGGGATACTATAGGAGGTTTATTCAAGATTTCTCCAAGATTGTGTCACCACTAACCAAGCTGACCCGAAAGACAGAAAGATTCATCTGGGGTGTTGAACAAGAGAAAGCGTTTCAAACGCTAAAAGAAAAGTTAACTCAAGCTCCGGTATTAACACTACCGGACGGAGTTGAAGACATGGAGGTTTATTCGGATGCTTCACTATCGGGACTCGGATGTGTATTGATGCAACGGGGCAAGGTGATAGCCTATGCCTCGAGGCAATTAAAGATACACGAACAGAAATATCCTACACACGATCTCGAGTTGGCGGCGGTAGTGTTCGCATTAAAAATATGGAGGCACTACTTGTACGGAGTAAAGTGCACCATATTCACCGACCACAAGAGTTTGAAATACTTCTTCGATCAGAAGGAGTTAAATATGCGACAAAGGCGGTGGCTGGAAACGGTGAAGGATTACGATTGTGAAATACGTTATCACCCAGGAAAGGCTAATGTAGTGGCCGATGCGCTGAGCCGCAAAACAGATTATACCCCAATACGGGTACGATCAATGCAACTGGTTGTGACTTCAAGCTTGCTAGAACGAATTCGAGAAGCACAAGATGAGGCTGTAAAGGCGGAAAACTGGAAAAAAGGAAAGAATTATCGGCCAAGTTAAGGACCTAGAGGTAGGCAGTCACGGCCTGAAGACTCGCTTTAATAGAATCTGGGTCCCTAACACATGTGGGGTTAAAAAGCTTCTACTTGATGAAGCTCATAAATCCCGTTATTCCATTCACCCGGGAGCGACCAAGATGTATCATGACTTGAAGCAAAACTATTGGTGGCCCGGAATGAAGCGGGACACGGTGAAATACGTGGAGAAGTGTTTGACGTGCTTACAAGTCAAGGCAGAACACCAAAAACCATATGGTAAACTTCAACCGTTAGAAATCCCGGTTTGGAAATGGGAGCAAATTACGATGGACCTATTGACCAAACTACCTAAAACAAGTCGTGGCTTTGATGCTATTTGGGTAGTCGTGGATAGGTTAACTAAGAGTGCTCACTTTATTCCGATTCGTGAGACTTATACGTCTGAGAAAATGTCTGAGGTTTACACCAATGAAATCATAGCAAGGCATGGGGTACCGATATCCATTGTGTCAGATAGAGATACTCGGTTTACTTCGAAATTCTGGCGTGAATTCCAAGAACAGATGGGGACTAAATTGTTTCTTAGCACTGCTTACCATCCACAAACGGATGGGCAGAGCGAAAGAACAATACAAACATTGGGTGATATGCTGCGGGCTTGCATTATTGACTTTGGGGGTAATTGGGATGTCCATTTACCCTTGGTCGAATTCGCATACAACAATAGCTATCACGCGAGCATTAAAATGGCCCCGTATGAGCTATTATATAGCAGAAAGTGTCGGACTCCGGTATGTTGGGGAGAAGTGGGTCCGCGGGGGCTAGCACCAACCGATATAATCCGAGCTACAAATGCGAAAAATTGACATAGTTCGGGCACACTTGAAAGCGGCTCAAGACCGGCAAAAGGCATACGCAGATAAAAGAAAAAGGCCAATTGAGTTTCAGGTTGGCGATATGGTCATGCTAAAGGTTTCCCCATGGAAGGGTATCATTAGATTCAGAAAAAGGGGAAAGTTAAGCCCGCGATTTATTGGGCCATTTAGAATCACTGAACGGGTTGGTAAAGTGGCTTATCGACTTGAATTACCCGAAGAGTTGAGTGGAATTCATAGCACATTCCACGTATCACATCTTCGAAAATGTTTGGCCGACGAAACTGCTCATATCCACTACGATGACATCGAGGTGGATAACAGCCTCAACTATGCGGTAAAACCAATTGCGATTTTAGATCATAAGGAGAAAAGTTTGAGGAACAAGATAATAAGCCAAGTCAAAGTCAAATGGGAGCACAGAAAAGGGTCGGACACTACATGGGAGTCCGAGGAAGAAATGCGACGACTCCACCCTACATTATTTGGTACATAATTTCGGTTTCGAGGACGAAACCCCTTTTAAGGGGGGTGGACTTGTAACACCCGAAAATATAAACCCTCACATTAGAAAATACAAAGAAATTAATAAACAAGAATTTACCAACTAGGAACTTAACCTAGTTAAAAATTTAGTTTTGAAATAAACTTATAATATGGTTAAAACACTTAACTTAGAGGAAATGGTAGTTAAGGGACTGAACTTGTCAAAAATTGAAACTTGAATACTAATTAGTGAACAAAACACCAAAACTCACCCATCCTGGGTGAACATCGATCGAACAGAGAGAGAGAGAGGGGCGACCAGGAGAAATTCCAAACCCTACAATCTCAATAATCTTGCAACTTGAAGGATTAATCCAAGTAAAAATCAAGAATTGAGCCTAGAATCATAATCCTCATCACAAGAGGATTGTAAGGTATGTAAAATTAGTGAAATCCCTTAACTTGAATTTCTCATGATGTTGTGAAATCTGGAAAATTGATGTTGCATGAGTGTTATTTGGTTAGTTTAGAATCTATTTGGTGTTTAGAGGTTAGACTCAACCAATTACATGTGAAATCATGACCAAATTCAGAAAACTCCATGAACACCTTGAAGGTGGGTTGTGGGTTTTACAAGATGATGATGAATCTAGGGTTCTTAGTGGTTATACTAGTAAAATTCGACCTTAGAAGATAGTTCCAGAAAAGATGTGATGTTTACATGATATATGATGGCTTAATTGAAGTTAAGTTAACTACTAAGCAATCCATAAACATGAATATGAATAATATAGAAATTCTGCCCTCTTGATGTTTGTAGAAATGCCTCAAAGAAGGCTGACAAATAGAAATTTGAAGCTTTAACGCTTAATTAAGATGTTTCGGTATATTATGCGAAATGATGTCTAAGAGGGTTCTAAACATGTCTTGTAAATGAACTCTATAGGACAAGATACCGGGACGTCGAGCGGACAAGCCGGTGGTGATTCTCGTTTGAAGGGCGTGCGCCAAGGTATGTAACATGACTCGTTACATTATGTGAAATTAGATCATTGTAGTCGATTATCAAAGTTTCTAGTTTATTTTGAATTGAAGCGAATGCATTGTTGAATTGAATACTTGTTGAATAACGAATTAAACTCGTTGGTAGTTGTCATAAAGGAAGGAATTCCAAAGACAAGCCAAACGGGTCAAATAATCAAGTAAAACATGATTTACATTCCAAACATGATAAATTGATGTATGTAGTGGTTATATTATGATGTACTAGAAATATCAAACTTTTACTACATTGATAATGCAGAATGTTGAAACCCGAGAGTTGGGATTTTGGTTGAAATGCTCAAACCAAACAAAAACATGAATTCCCAGGTACTACCGTAATTTACGGTGTCACCGTAAATTACGGTAGAGACCAATGATTTACGGTGGTTTTCTACTGTGTTACGGTGGATCCAGGAATTTCCAGCACTCACCGTAATTTACGGTGGCACCGTAAATTACGGTGGAGCCTGGAAAACTAATATATTTTTGTTGTTTCAAAGTGATGTTAAACCTTGAAATCTTATCATTTATAAACGTCATAACTAATGACTTATTTGTTGATTCATAGGTAATTAGGAGGTCACATGGATGGCGATCAAGCGACTTGATGATGAACCGAACACTCCACTTCGAAGCTTCCGCTATGTTTGAACTTGTTAAATTTTTGTTCTTTGGTTGTAAACAAATTCTTAAACGACTTAGTACGTTCTACCTTAGTCCTTAGTAGACTAAGAAGTGTAACATTTTTGAAACTCATGTTAAGTTATCATCTTTTGGTATAAATTAGCTATTAATTCCAGTATAAATATAAGGGTGTAACACATAACTTACAACAATCCATCATATTCCGGATTATAAATCATGTTTTACTTGATTATTTGACCCGTTTGGCTCATCTAAGGGATCCCCCTATATGACGACTACCAACGGGTACCAACCGAATTTAATCGATCAAACAATTTAACAACTTCATTGCTTAATTCAAAACAGCTCTTATTCAAAATTCAATTACATATTTAAATCATCCGATATAATAAATGTAACGGGTCAAGTTACATACCTTAACGCACGCCCTTCAACCGCGAATCACCACCAGCTTGTCCGCTCGACGTTCCGGTATCTTGTCCTATAGAGTTCAATTCAAGACACGTTTAGAACTCTCTTTAGACCTCACTTCGCATATTATACCGAAACATCATAATTATGCGTTAAAGCTTTACATTTCTTATTTTTAAGCCTTCTTTGAGGCATTTCTACAAACACTATGAGGGCAGGATTTCTACATCGTTTGAAATTAAGTTCATAATTTGCTAGCTAATTAACTTAACAACAATCAAGCCCTCATATAGCATTATAATCATCATATCTTTCTGAAATCACTTTTCTATGATCAATTTACACTAGGATAGTCATCTAAACCCTAGTGTTCATCATCATCATGTAAAACCCACAACCCACCTTCAAGGTGTTCATGGAATTTTCCTGAATTTGGTCATGATTTAGCATGGAATCAGTTAGGTTTCACTTCTAAACACCTTATCAATTCTAATCAAACCAAATAACACACATGCAACATCAATTCTCGGATTTTCCAAAATCATAAGAAATTCAAACGAAGAATTAACACGAATTTTTACATACCTTGTAACCCTCTTGTGATGAGGATCACTAATCTATGTTTAGGTTTTGTTTTTGATCAGATTTGAGCCTTTAATTTGATTGTTTTGTGAGGTTAGGGTTTTTGGAATGGGGGTGTCGCCCCCTGCTACTTCTTGGTCGACCAACACTTCAATTTTTGGAGTGTTTGGTTTATTTCTAATCAAGTTTCAGATTTTAACAACTAAGGTCCCTCTATTTTGTTCCACATGTAGTTTGGTAGCTTTTAATCACCTCATAAGCTATTTCTAGTCTATTAACTAACTAGGTTAAAAGTTTATAGTTAGTAATTTTTCCCGATTATTTATACTCTATAATTTTTAATATAACGTTTTATATTTTCGGGGTGTTACAAGTCCACCCCCCTTAAAAGGGGTTTCGTCCCCGAAACCGAATTACGTACCAAATAATGAAGGGTAGAGTCGTCGCATTTCTTCCTCGGACTCCCACGTAGTGTCCGAGCCTTTTCTATGCTCCCATCTGACTTTGACTTGGTCAATTTGTTTATTTCGTAAACGTTTGACCTTTCTGTCTAAAATCTCAACCGGTCTTACCGCATAATTCAGACTATTATCCACTTCGATATCATCGTAACGGATATAGGCCGTTTCGTCTGCTAGGCACTTTCTTAATTGCGATACGTGGAACGTGCCATGGATCCCAGTTAGTTCCTCCGGTAGCTCAAGGCGATAAGCTACCTTGCCAACTCTTTCAATAATTTTAAACGGCCCGATAAACCTCGGACTTAGCTTCCCCCTTTTTCTGAATCTAATAACGCCCTTCCATGGGGAAACTTTTAGCATGACCATGTCACCAACCTGAAATTCGATTGGCCTATTCCTTTTATCAGCGTACGCCTTTTGCCTGTCTTGAGCTGCCTTCAAGTGTGCTCGAACTATATCGATCTTTTCATTAGTGGCTCGTACTATATCTTGATGAGCGAGTTCACGTGGACCCACCTCACCCCAACATACTGGGGTTCGACACTTCCTACCGTAAAGCATTTCGTATGGTGCCATCTTAATACTAGATTGGTAACTGTTGTTATACGAAAACTCAACTAACGGTAGATGAACATCCCAACTGCCTCCAAAGTCGATTATACACGCCCGTAGCATGTCTCCCAATGTTTGTATCGTTCTTTCACTTTGTCCGTCCGTTTGAGGATGGTACGCGGTGCTAATGAACAATTTGGTTCCCATTTGCTCTTGGAAATCCCGCCAGAAATTTGAAGTAAACCGGGTATCCCTATCAGACACAATGGACACCGGCACCCCATGACGGGCTATTATTTCGTTGGTATAAACTTCCGACATCTTTTCTGACGTGTAAGTCTCACGAATCAATCTGTCCACCACTACCCATATGGCATCAAAGCCACGATTTGTTTTAGGCAACTTGGTCAGTAGATCCATTGTGATATGTTCCCATTTCCAAACCGGAATTTCTAACGGTTGGAGTTTGCCGTATGGTTTCTGATGCTCCGCCTTGACTTGTAAACATGTCAAGCATTTTTCCACGTACTTCGCCACATCCCTCTTCATTCCAGGCCACCAATAATTTTGTTTCAAATCATTGTACATCTTGGTTGCACCCGGATGAATCGAATAACGGGATTTATGAGCTTCATCAAGTAGAAGCGCCTTCACTCCACAGGTATGTGGGACCCATATCCTTCCGGATCGAGTCTTTAACCCGTGATTCCCATCCGACAAATCTTTCAACTGACCAATTATTCTTTCTTTCTTCCAATTCTCTTCTTTTACTGCTTCTAATTGCGCCTCTCGAATACGTTCAAGTATACCCGAGTTTACTACGAGTTGCATCGATCTTACTCGTATCGGGTCATAACCCGTTTTTCTGCTCAAAGCATCTGCCACCGCATTAGCCTTCCCTGGGTGATAACGTATTTCGCAATCATAGTCTTTCACCGTTTCCAGCCATCGCCTTTGTCGCATATTTAACTCCTTCTGATCGAAGAAGTATTTCAAACTCTTGTGGTCGGTGAATATTGTGCACTTTACTCCATACAAGTAGTGCCTCCATATTTTTAATGCAAACACTACCGCCGCCAACTCGAGATCGTGCGTGGGATATTTCTTTTCGTGTATCTTCAATTGCCTCGAGGCATAGGCTATTACCTTACCCCGTTGCATCAATACACAACCGAGTCCCGATAGTGAAGCATCCGAATAAACCTCCATGTCTTCGACTCCGTCCGGCAATGTCAGTACCGGAGCTTGAGTTAACTTTTCTTTTAGCGTTTGAAACGCTTTCTCTTGGTCAACACCCCAAATGAACCTTTCTTTCTTTCGTGTTATCTTTGTTAGTGGTGACGCAATCTTGGAGAAGTCTTGAATGAATCTCCTGTAATATCCCGCAAGCCCCAAGAAGCTTCTAATTTCTGAAGGGTTCTTCGGGGGATTCCATTTTGACACAGCCTCTATCTTTGACGGATCCACCAGTACTCCGTCGGCACTTATAACATGGCCAAGAAATTGTACCTCTCGTAACCAAAAGGCACATTTAGAGAATTTTGCGTATAGCTTCTCTCGTCTAAGGGTCTCTAACACTTCTTGTAAGTGATGTGCGTGTTCAGCTTCACTTTTCGAATATACCAATATATCATCGATAAACACGATGACCGATTTGTCCAGCATTGGCTTGCAAACCCGGTTCGTGAGGTCCATGAAAGCCGCGGGTGCGTTTGTTAGCCCGAATGACATCACGAGGAATTCGTGATGTCCGTATCTCGTGCGGAAAGCCGTCTTGGGCACATCTTCTTCTTTGACCTTTAGTTGGTGGTACCCCGATCTAAGGTCAATCTTGGAAAACCAATTCGCACCTTGTAGTTGGTCGAATAAATCATCTATCCTCGGGAGCGGGTATCGGTTCTTTACCGTGAGTTTGTTTAACTCCCGGTAATCAATACACATGCGCATGCTCCCGTCTTTCTTCCTTACGAACAATACCGGTGCGCCCCAAGGAGACACACTCGGCCTTATGAATCCCTTGTCGAGCAGGTCTTGAATTTGGGATATCAACTCTTGTAGTTCCGACGGTGCAAGTCGGTATGGGGCTTTTGCTACGGGTTTCGCGCCCGGAATCAATTCGATCCCGAACTCTATCTCCCGTTCAGGCGGTATCCCCGGTAAATCTCCCGGAAAAACATCTTCATAATCCCGTACTACCGGTACATCTCCAATCTTTCGTGATTCTTTTTCGGGCTCATTAGCGTATATCATGAATGCCTTGCATCCTTGTTTCATTAGCTTGTGAGCTTTCGACATTGAGCATACTATGGGGTTGCCTCCTTTTTCGCCATAAATGGTGACGTGTTTCCCGCTCGGAGATGTCAGTTTTATCTCTTTACGGAAGCACACGACCTTTGCATGGTATCGAGATAGCCAATCCATCCCAACGACTACTTGAAATTCTCCCATCGACATCGGGATTAGATTTATCAAGTATTCTTCATCGTCAATGCTCAGTTTACAATTTTCACATACATCACAAACAATAAAGCT
Organism: Helianthus annuus; assembly: GCF_002127325.2. Taxonomy (NCBI): domain Eukaryota; kingdom Viridiplantae; phylum Streptophyta; class Magnoliopsida; order Asterales; family Asteraceae; genus Helianthus; species Helianthus annuus. Next base: position 18,366,044 of record NC_035443.2, on the reverse strand, counting down.
TTTATTATTACCTATCTCTACTTCTAGGGGTACAGGTAATTTAGTTAGAACGAATGAAGGATGTCGAATAAATCCATATGATACAAAGGATTTATTCGCACCCGTATCAAATAACACGTGTGCAGGAATTGAATTTACAGCAAATATACCTGAGACCACGTCGGGTTCAACCTTTGCTTCTGCGGCGGTTAGTTGGAAAGATCTTGCCTTTGCTTTCGGGGCTTCACCCTTCGATTCTTGCCCATCCTTCTTTCCAACCAATTCCGGGCATTCTGACTTCTTATTCTTATGACCCGTTCGATAACAATTGTAACAAACCGTCACTTTCTCCGGGCATGATATAGCTATATGTCCCGTTTTCTTGCATATGGGACAAGGCTTATCCTTGTAACGACATTCGCCTTTATGACCCTTCCCGCAGATCCTGCAACTCGGCGACCCGCCTTTTGTATCGGATTTCTTCGCGCTTTCGTTTGTTCGTGCCTTCTTAGTAGGGCTTGGATTCACATCTTGCGCTCTCCGTTCACCCCTTTCAATGCTCTTTTTCAATTCGATCTCCCTTTCCCGAGCAGCATTTATAATCTCGGTAAGGGTCTCGTATTTGGAAGGGGTGATAAATTCCCTATATTCGGCGCTTAACATGTTATGATAGTAGTATATCTTTTGTTCTTCGTTCGTCACTAGATCGTCACAGAACTTCATCTTATCCATGAACGTTGCCGTAATCTTGTCTATGGTCTCGTTTTTGTGCCTAAGTTGCATGAACTCTTCCTTGATTTTATTCACAACCGCTTTGGGGCTATGATGCTTAAGAAATGGCGTCTTGAATTCTTCCCAAGTCATGACCATAGCAACTTCAATACCGATCTCTCTCTTTTTGTTATCCCACCAATCTTTTGCTTGATTTCTTAGTTGACCCGTACCATAGGCTACATAGTCTTCTACATCACAATGGGTCCTCTCGAATACCCCCTCAATATCACTTAGCCATCTTTGGCACACTATTGGGTCAACCTCTCCATTATATATTGGTGGTTTACAAGCCATGAATTCCTTGTATGAACAAGGCTTTCGTCCTCCATGCTTTTCCTTTGTTATATTTGAGTCATCTTCTAGTTTCTTGATTCTATCTTCTACCATTGATAAAACTGTGTTTTAAATTCTATCAATGAAGCCTGTCAAACTGTTTTCGATCGCCTTTCCAACCTCTTCGGCAATCACTTCCCTCACTTGTTCGGTGACTCTTGGCACCGCATCATCGTTACCTTTATCAGCCATCTCTATTTCTGAAATGTTTACACAAGTTGTTAAAACATTCCATTTATAACACATGCTTTACTTGTTTGATTCAATCAAGTTCATAACTTGATTTAATCGCTCTTGCTTTGATTCAATCAAGTTCACAACTTGATTTGATCGTTCTTGCTTTTGATTCAATCAAGTTCACAACTTGATTTGATCGTTCTTGCTTTTGATTCAATCAAGTTCACAACTTGATTTGATCGTTCTTGCTTTTGATTCAATCAAGTTCACAACTTGATTTGATCGTTCTTGCTTTTGATTCAATCAAATTCACAACTTGATTTGATCGTTCTTGCTTTTGATTCAATCAAGTTCACAACTTGATTTGATCGTTCTTGCTTTTGATTCAATCAAGTTCACAACTTGATTTGATCGTTCTTGCTTTTTACATTTCTTGTATTTAAATGAGCTTACTTGCTCTTTTCATGCATATTTGTTCATTTCTCATTCTTTACGTAATATAAAATTTATTAACAGAAGTTAGTTCTTACCGGACGGTCGATCAAGCTTGAACCGAACACTTTGTAGACAAACTTAGGCTCTGATTACCAACTTGTAACACCCTTAAATTATTACCTAAATTTAATTACTAATTTATACCAAAAGATAATAGCTTAACATAAGTTGTCAGAAATTTCGTAAACCTTAGTCAAGTAATAACTAAGATGAAATATTTAAAAAAAAAATGTTCAAACATGTTTACATCCCATACACAAAAGTTTTAAAGGTTCAAAACATAGCGGAAGCTTGGAGAATGTAGTGTTCGGTTCTTCATTAATCACTCGATCGCCACCCGTAAGATTTGCCAATTTACCTATGATCAAAACCATTAAACATTAGTTCTGATGTTATTACATAATAAAAACACAAGATTTAACATCACATTTGAAATAATGAAAACAAAACAACTATTCTGGGTCTACCGTAAATTACGGTATCACCGTAATTTACGGTGAATCCTGGAGATTTCTGGTCACCGTAAACCAGGAGATATTCACCATAACAATTCTGATCCTTACCGTAAATTACGGTATTACCGTAATTTACGGTAGGTCCTGGAAAACTATGTCTTGTTTTGATTTTGTTCATCTCATTCACCAATCTTGTAATTCGCTTTTCTAACAACTCATTACATTCAATTCTAGTGTTTCTAACATGTGATAATACTAACCCATAACCTACAACAATCCATCATATTCCGGATTATAAATCATGTTTTACTTGATTATTTGACCCGTTTGGCTCATCTAAGGGATCCCGCTATATGACGACTACCAACGGGTACCAACCGAATTTAATCGATCAAACAATTTAACGACTTCATTGCTTAATTCAAAACAGCTCTTATTCAAAATTCAATTACATATTTAAATCATCCTATATAATAAATGTAACGGGTCAAGTTACATACCTTAACGCACGCCCTTCAACCGCGAATCACCACCAGCTTGTCCGCTCGACGTTCCGGTATCTTGTCCTATAGAGTTCAATTCAAGACACGTTTAGAACTCTCTTTAGACCTCACTTCGCATATTATACCGAAACATCATAATTATGCGTTAAAGCTTTACATTTCTTATTTTTAAGCCTTCTTTGAGGCATTTCTACAAACACTATGAGGGCAGGATTTCTACATCGTTTGAAATTAAGTTCATAATTTGCTAGCTAATTAACTTAACAACAATCAAGCCCTCATATAGCATTATAATAATCATATCTTTCTGAAATCACTTTTCTATGATCAATTTACACTAGGATAGTCATCTAAACCCTAGTGTTCATCATCATCATGTAAAACCCACAACCCACCTTCAAGGTGTTCATGGAATTTTCCTGAATTTGGTCTTGATTTAGCATGAAATCAGTTAGGTTTCACTTCTAAACACCTTATCAATTCTAATCAAACCAAATAACACACATGCAACATCAATTCTCAGATTTTCCAAAATCATGAGAAATTTAAACGAAGAATTAACACGAATTTTTACATACCTTGTAACCCTCTTGTGATGAGGATCACTAATCTATGTTTAGATTTCGTTTTTGATCAGATTTGAGCCTTCAATTTGATTGTTTTGTGAGGTTAGGGTTTTTGGAATGGGGGTGTCGCCCCCTGCTACTTCTTGGTCGACCAACACTTCAATTTTTGGAGTGTTTGGTTTATTCTAATCAAGTTTCAGATTTTAACAACTAAGGTCCCTCTATTTTGTTCCACATGTAGTTTGGTAGCTTTTAATCACCTCATAAGCTATTTATAGTCTATTAACTAACTAGGTTAAAAGTTTCTAGTTAGTAATTTTTCCCGATTATTTATACTCTATAATTTTTAATATAACGTTTTATATTTTCGGGGTGTTACATTGGTATATAAAATTACATTTATTCAACTCGTGCAATAAATGAGGTTTTTAAAGATATATTGTTTTATTATTTAGTATAAAAAATTTATTTTTTAACCCGTGTAATACACGTGGTTTTAAAGATATAACATTTTTATTTCGTATATAAAATTACATTTATTCAACCCGTACAATATTGTTCTTATAGATATAACTTTTTATTATTTAATAAATAAAATTATATTTATTCAACCCGTGCAATAAATGAGGTTTTTAAAGATATATTGTTTTATTATTTACTATATAAAATTTATTTATTCAACACGTGTAATACACGGGTTATAACCTAGTATGATGATATGACAAGCTTAATATAATTGTCAACTACACCAAATATGTGACAAACCCGTAAATATAAGGAATCTTTCACATTTATAGGTGTGTAAATATACATGTTAAAAAATTCACATTGTTACATGTTTAAAAAAAAAAATTAAGAGTAAATTACTTTTTGCGTTCTTGTGTTTTAGTGGATTTAACCACTTGAATCCAAAATCAAAAAGTTTAACGTCCCAAGTTTTTAACCGCTCATTTTATAACATTTTTTTTCTTTTTTTTCCAGGTTTTTGTGTGTAGTGTTTCATGTGTTGAAGAAGAAGGAGGAAGCATAAAGCATTTGGATGTTTTAAATATATTTATATGTGTGTATGTATTTATATTTATGTGTGTATGTGTTTATATTTATGTGTGTGTGTTTGTATTTTATTTTAATTTATATTTAAAACATTTAAATATATAAATTGTTTTAAAGTATAAATTAAATTAAAATACTTTGGTTTTAGAGAAATCTGGAATGACATCGCGCAATCTAGGGAAAATGGAAAAAAGCTGATGTGTACACGGGGAAATCTGGGAAAAACAGGATGACACCCTCCACCCTAAAAGCATGAGGATTAACAATTTATTTATCTTTTAAGTGTGAAGTTTTTATTGGTTATCGAACAAACTCCACAGTTGATGGGCTTCTCACGGTTGAAGTGTTAAAAAAACATAAATATCAACTTGGAAGGGTGCGTTTTTATGACTGTCCGCAGGAATCCGCTGACCATTGTTTGGCAATGGGTTTCTTGCTGGTGCAAAATCCCAAGCATTTTCGTTTTTTTTTTTTTTGGTGAGGGATTTGCTAGAGTACCATAAGTCCTTAACCATATAGGTGTTGGAGAACCAAAAAAGAAAGTCGTCCACATAATCATTGTTTTAGCGTGTTAGAGTGGAAGGCTAGGAACGAAAAGATTTTTTTAATAAGGATTGAAGAATCGTAGACACCTTGCATAATATTAAAGCTTTTCGTTTTCTATGCATCAAAAATAGATCGAAGTATAAATTTATATGATTGTTGTAGGTTTGATTTTGTTTGATCTGTTATAGTCTTTTGTTGTGCCGTGCTCCAGGCCCGGCCCAAGGGTAAGTAAACCCAAGCAAGGGCTTTGGGCCACCACTTAAGAAAGGCCTAAAATTTAAAAAAAAGTGCTAGTTTTTGTATATATATTTAAACTAGGGCATTTAACATAAGATGCAAGGTTGACTTAGTGGTAAACTTCCTCTTTGTTTATAAAAAAGACAGGGATTCGAGACCTGCTTAGGTCATCTTTTCCTTATTTATTTTTAAATACAAAGCCCAAAATCCAATTGGTACAAGCCCAGCAAAAAGAACCTTATTTAGTAGGCCCCAGATCTCTAGTTCGCTTTGGGCCTCTAAAATGGTTGAGCCGGCCCTGCCGTGCTCGCTAGTTGGCGAGCCGGTTTGTCGTAAATGAATTATACCTTTTGGAAATTTAAAAAAAAAGTTATTAGGTGTAAATACTTAAATTTAATATGTCATAACCTATTTTCTGAATGTTCATCAATTCTAATTCTAAATACTTTAATGTTGAATATACTAGAAAAATTAAAGAAGGATTAAGTTATTTATTACATTATTGTTGCTTTTCAAAAGTTTTGTTTTTTTAATAATGTTTTCTTTTCATTGACGAAAATAGTGCGATGTAAGAAAGATTGTAATTTCCTGACACTCACGTGGCCAATATTAAAAATAAGCTTTTCACGGACAAAGGAATAATGCTAGAGCATAGAAAGAAAGCTCCACTATATTTTTAAAAACTAAAAAGGTGTTAGGGGAGGAGGGGCGGTGCGTTATAGCACTGTGATGAAAAAAAATAACGCGTTGAACACCGCCGTCTCATATTGTATCACGCGTGAAATTTTAAACGCGTTGAAGTTATCACGCGTTGAAGATTGAAAGAATTTGAACGTTGGTTCCTATTTTCGACCGTTATTCAACGGTAATTTATTAAAAAAAAACCTTTAAAACTTTTATATATATCACCATTTTAAACCATTATACACACATCAAAAACATAAACCCATTTCACACAATCTACATCTTTCTCAAATGGATTTTCCTACGGATTCGACGTTTCCGATTTCTAGCAATAGCGATACCGAGTCGTCTTCCGACAATGAGACGCTAAAATATTTTGTGTCGGTGTATAACGAGCTTGATGCCGAGTCGTCCCGCCCAAAGAAGAAGATGGTCGACCGTGATCGTATATGTGCCAACGAAGTTTTGATGAACGATTATTTTGTGGAAAATCCCCTCTACAATGCCGAAACGTTTAGAGATCGGTTTCGTTTACCCAAAGAATTATTTTTAAAGATTGTTGGAGATATCGAAGCAAGCGAGGAATGGTTTCAAGAACGTTACGATGCGAGGGGCAAACCAAGTTTCACGTCGATACAAAAATGCACGTCCGCCATTCGCCAACTAGCGACAGGTAACCCTCCCGATCAATATGATGAATACCTAGCTATGTCGGCCAGAACTTCACGTGAATGTTTGCAATTTTTTTGCAATGAGGTCATTAAGTTGTATGCTAACAAGTTTTTACGTAAACCGACGAGCCACGACATCTCACGTATTTACGCCGCACACGAGGCTAGATGGCATTTTCCCGGGATGCTCGGTAGCATCGATTGTACACATATCGAGTGGAAAAATTGTCCAAGAGAGTTGCGAGGGGCGTATGTTAGGGGAGACATCAAAAGACCAACCATCATACTAGAAGCGGTGGCGTCGAATGATTTATGGATTTGGCATTCGTATTTCGGTGTTCTAGGTTCAAACAACGACATCAATGTGTTGCACACGTCGCCATTGTTTCAAACCGTAACAGATGGTACCGCACCTTTCTCTCCTTTCAATGTTAACGGTCGACATTACAGACGAGGCTTTTTTCTTGTGGATGGTATCTACCCGTCTTGGTCTGTTTTTGTGAAAGCTCCCTCATTTCCTGTTGAGCATAAAGAAATCGTGTTCAAGAAATTGCAAGAATCGGCAAGAAAAGATGTTGAGAGGGCATTTGGTGTTTTAAAGGGTAGATGGGGTATACTACACCGATCGGTTCGTGCGACGACCAAGAAATCAATACATAGCATAGTGTATGCATGTATCATATTGCACAATATGCTGATCAAAGAAGACGGACGTGCAATATCCCCGGATTGGGTGCCGGATCCTCCTACACAAGTTCAAGTTCCACAAGATATCCATCTACAATTGCGTAACGAAGAAACTCACTTTCGGTTGAGATACGATTTGATCGAACTAGTAGGTTCTCTAGGTTTGGAGTTTCATGATTCGGACGAGGAGTAGGTTTTTTTTTAAATTGTATGTTTATAGTATGTTAAATTGAAGTAGTATGAAATTTTTAATTTTAGTGTTTTATTGTTAATTTCTAATTTAAAATAAAAAATTAAAAAAATAGTGAAATTTAATTTTAATATGAAAATTAAAAAAATTAGTGAAATTTAATTTTAAAATGAAAATTAAAAAAATTTGAGAGTGATAGAATTCCATCACTAGTGATACCACCCCTCTACATTTCTATCACTAGTGATAGAATTTTGGTTGATGACATGACATGATTTTATTGGATAGTGGGAGTGATAGAAATCTATCACTAGTGACCACCCCTCCTCCCCTAGCATGATGCGGCAATAAACACAGACATTGTTAAGGGTGTTTATTGTTGGTTTGGTTCAGGTATTAGGCTCAACCGAAGTCGAAATCGAAGTAATCGGTTAATCTAGTTTGTTAACTAATGGGTTTTTGGGTAATTGGTTAGGTTTATTCGGTTAGATTGTTGGTTTGGTTAATTGCGGTTAATAACCAAAACAAACTTGGGTTAAAAATTTTCTACATGAAATGCAAGTATATAACATGTAATACATGTAATGACGGCATAAAAGCGGAAAATATATGAAAATATGAGTGATTCAATTAAGTTAATTTTGGTTTTTCGACAGTATAAAAAACCATAAAAGATCTTTTGTTAATTTGGTTATTGGTTGATTTCAGTTATTGCTCACCTATATACATTGTTAATCACTTAACATATCAAATTTTTTAATTAAAAAATTATAACAATATTATACTCAAATTAAAAAGAATAAAATGGTTGTTTTTATGTTGTAGTTTTTTTTATATAAATATTAACGTATGAAAAAAGTTATTGTCATTTAAAAATCGTAGGGTAGTTGGTTTAAAATAATGGGGCAAAAATGTAACTTCAATTAATTAATCAGCTTTTGGTTAACAATGAGGGAATTAAAATGTAATTAAATAATTGATTAATCATTAAAACGTAATTAGTGTTTACAGTATTAATTTACTCTGTACATTATTAATTAAATTTCAAAAAAAAAATCTTAATTTTTAGGTATTTTAAAATGTGATTTCCAATTTCCAAATGCAATATAGTATTTTTTTTTGAAAGGTAACTGTCATTAACACAAGGCCGACCCAAGATGGGCCAGCAACAAAACAACTACAAAACTTACATATTTACAAACGAAACGCAATCTTTCTAGTCTACCCCTCTATGTTTCGATCTATTGAAAAACCACAAAAAACCCAAAGCTTTAGACTCACTAATCATGCTATCAATTCTAATAGGAGTATTAGAATACTTGGCGTTATTCCTAGCACGCCAAATGCTCCAACAAACTATCAATATGATACCTTGAATAGCGTCCCTCTTTTTCTCCGACACGTTAAGGTCTTTGGAAAAAGAAAGGAGATCCTTGAGATAAAACGCATAAACGTTCGGAATCTTACACCAAGAGCTTACTCCTTGCCAAACGTTCGCTGCAATGTAACACCCATTAAAGACATGGTCGACCGTCTCTTCTTCCGACTGACACAACGGGCACGAAGAATCACCGACGCCGATATTTCTTTTCCTTAGAGCTTCAGCTGTGGGAATTTTGTCCATTTCCATCCTCCATGCGTGTATGTTGACTTTAGCAGGGACCCATTTACACCAGTCCATAACGAAAGTATCTTCATTAACCGGTTCCTCTCTCAATAATCTTTTGACTGATTTAACCGAGAACTCACCAGCCGGATCCGCTCCCCATTTCCATCTATCTGAAACTGCCGAAAGCTGAACCCCAGAAAGAGCAGCCTTCAGCTGATCGAGGTTTGAAATCAGACCAGAATCGGAAAAATCCGATCTCCAACGCCACTTATACTGAATCTCGGTACCGACCTGCTGGATCCTCTCGGCAACCGAACATTTCTTGTTAATCTCGAGTCTAAATAAATCAAGGAACTTGGTTTTAAGGGGTTCGTTGAAGAGCCAATTGTCCAACCAAAAAGAAACCTTTTCTCCATTACCAACTGAGCTAGTCAGGAAGTACCTAAGAGGTTGCCCTCCAACCTTAGAGTTAATGAAGTTTTTAGCGATGTTGACCCATACACCGTTTGATGATATTTTAAAGGGAATACATTCCCATCCTACCCGAATCGAGTGGATAGCATCAATAACTTTTTTCCAAAGGATATTATTTTCCGTCTTGTACCTCCATCTCCATTTAAATAATAGAGACGTGTTCACAACATGTAATTTGTTTAAACCCAACCCCCCATTTTTCTTGTGTCGAGTAACCTTATCCCAAGCGACCCAATGCATTTTTCTTTCTTCCAACGAGCCTCCCCACAAGAATTTTTTTTATCATAGACTCTAAGGAGGCGATCACTTTCTTTGGCGCTTTATAGAGCGAGAAGTAATAACATGGTAAACTCTCCATCACCGATTTAATGAGAACCACCCTTCCGCCAATGGAGAGAAGGTGGGACTTCCATTTAGCTAGCCGAGCGCGGAAAATATCAAAAACCGGTTGACAATTAGCAACACGGTTACTTGAAAGGAGGGCAATCTGGCTTGCAACCAAATTCATTAGCTAACCCCCCAACTTCATCCAACCCCACCCCTAAACCATATAGATAACATTTATCTATATTGATTTACAAACCCGAGCTTAAATAGAAGCAACGAAGGATTCTAACGACATTCATCACTTCATTCCTTGACCATTCTCCCAACATGATCGCGTCGTCCGCGTAGAGAAGACAAGTTATAGACGGACCATTATTGGCAACCTTAATACCTCTAATAATATCTGCCTCCTTCGCATTGTCGATCATACATGAGAGAGCCTCCATCACCACCAAGAAAAGGAAAGTAGAAAGGGGATCCCCTTGCCTCATACCTTTTTCACATTTAAAAGTAAAAGTCGGCGACCCATTAACCAACACCGAAGAGTTGGCCGATTTAAGAATACCCATTATCCAAAGACACCATTTAGCATGAAATCCCATCTGTCGAAGAATGTTCACCACAAAGTTCCAATTGACATTATCATAAGCTTTGTCAAAGTCAAGCTTGAGAATAAAAGGTTTTGATTTCTTCTTTTTGATCCATGAGATAAGCTCGTTGATGATGAGACGACCATCCAAAATATACCTTCCCCTGAGAAAGGCCGATTGGGAATCAGAAATGACCCCATCCAACACCGTCCTCATTCGATTAGCTAAGACTTTTGAAATCACCTTACTAATCACACCGACGAGATTTAAGGGCCTATAGTTGTTAAGAGACACCAGATCGAACACCTTAGGAACGAGAGCAATAAAAGAAGCCCCACTTCCTAAAGTAATATCACCGTAGCTATGAAACCAGTCAAAAACTTTAGCAAAATCTTCTTTGAATAACTCCCAAAAATGTTTAATGAACTTGAAGTTCATCCCATCCGGGCCCGGGGCCCTATCATCCCCACAATCGAAAACCGCATTTTTAACTTCTTGTTCGGAAAAAGGCTCAATTAAAAAGAGACTTTCAGCTTCAGAGATTTTCTTCAAATTATTACAAGCCGTGACTGGACGCAAGGGGCAAGGGTCTTTAAATTTATCACGAAAGAATGAGAGAACCTGTTTCTTTATAGTCGTCAGTTTCGAGCACCAAACACCATCAATATTGAGACCATGAATAGAATTGACCGCTTTTCTACTATTGACCGTAGCATGAAAGAACTTAGAGTTCTCATCTCCCTCACAAGCCCACCTCAAACGGGCTCTTTGTTTAAGATCCAGAGATTTTCTAAAATCGACTTCTTTAGCAGTTTTTTTATTTTCCGCCAAGATCCATTCTTCTTCTTCTGAGAGGTCTCTTAGAGGACTTCCAATTCTTCGAGAGCCAAGATTTCAGTTTCTTTTACTTTTGCCAAAAATTCATCCCTCCATAATTTTAACCGAGATCTATTGTGAGCAAACTTTAAAAAGAGACTAACGTCAGGTGGGCCACTCGGAACAAAACTGTCCGAAGCCTCTCTAACTGCTTCGTCGAACCCCTCCTGCCCAATCCATGAACTATAAACCCAAAACGGTCTGGGGCCAAAACTAAGATCAACAACTTCTAATATAACGAGACAGTGATCAGAGTGCCTGGCAGGAAGCACTCTCACACAAGCTGAAGGCCACATGTTAAAAAATTCCGAACAAACAAGGAAACGTCCAACTTGCTAAGTTTCCTACCGTTGTCCCTAATACACGTGAATTTAGGCCCCTGCATAGGATATTCCAACAACCCATTCTCAAAAATAAAGTTATTGAAATTTTCAGCACATACCACTTTGAAATTGGAGTGTTTCCTTTCTTCCTGTGTCCGGACTGCATTAAAGTCACCAGCTAATATCCACTGACCATCTGAAGAGTTTAAAACAGCTGAAAGTTCCTCCCATAACTGTCTTTTGGCCGAGACGCTTTGAGGAGCATAAACATTAACTAAATTTAACGGCACACCGCTACCAACTATGGATCCTTTGATGATAAGAAAACACCTATTCTAAACAATAGAGGCAATCTTGATGATTTTTTGATCCCACGTCCAAATAAGCCCCCCCGGAAGACCAACAGAGGCCTCGAAAGCGAATTCAAAATTGTTATTTCCCCAATATCTAACTAAACCCGATTTAGACAGAGACTCCACCTTAGATTCTTGTAACACAATGGCCCCAATTTTATGCGCCACTCTAACCTCTTTGACCCAATTGGCTTTAGCTCCCCCAATTATACCCCTGATGTTTAATGATAGCATATTCATTGATAAACCACATTCATACCTTCGCCTCTGATCACCTCTCTAATCAGCTCATTGTGATTGTCCAGGTCCACTCCTACTATGTTGCCAATTTTAATCGTTTCTGAAACCTCTTCATTGGCCTAGATGTCATAAGAGTCTGCCACTTCCTCCTCTTCATTCTCAATCGGAGCATCGTCACCTCTTGCGTCCTCAAAGTGATAATTTTCTTGAAAGGGAAGGCCGTTGTTCGGAGAAGAAACTGCCTCCTCTTCCATCTGAGAGGTAACATTCTTATCAGGAACCTTCTCGGGCAATTTACTGTCCACACAAGAGTCAACAACCGCCGCGTTAAGGTCAAATGAAAAAACACCATCGTCCCAGGGTCTTTTCTTAGGTCTCTCCTCTGATAATCGACGTGAAAGCCCGTTCTCAGAGTGGACCTTATTTCTGGACCTAATCTTGACCAGTCTTTTTTTGGGCCTTACCTCATTATTTTCCGAATTAAAAAAATATACTTCTTTATTTTGGGGAAACGCATCATTATTAGAACCTAGGGCCCCACCCGGGTATGACTGCGGCTTCTCAACCTGAATAGGAACTGAAACGTTTGACTCCTTTCCAAGGTTATTAACTCCGCCGCTTAGAAATCCATAATTGGCGGCTTCATTAACATCCAGCGACTTCTCGATTTCCTTCACCGTCTTCTCAATTCCCGCCGGAGAACCCACTGGAGAATCGAGACCATAATCATCTTTCCTGCCATGTAGCTCCGTCAGACCCTATGAATCCGAATCGGAGTGAATCTGATGCGATGAAATTGCACCAGGAATTATCACCTTGCCAACTGAGTCCGGAACCCAGTCACATATCTCCTCTTCTATCCAAACTCTATATTGTTTATTCATCCATCTCAAAGTGACTTGATCGTGGATCCTTTCACCATCTCCGACCAGCAAACCAATCCAACTAAAAGACAAGTTACCGTCGATCGCCTCTAATTGAGATCCATGGACTATCTTCCCAAAGTGTTCTGCAATGTTATTAATCACATCGTTATCCGCCAAGTGCATTGGAATTCCTTGTACCCTAACCCAAACCAGCCTTTCAAACGGAAGAGACTGGATGTTCTAAGGGTCTAAATTTGAGAACCAAGATTTCCAGCTATGATGGTCGAGCATAAAATTAACGCAGGAATCTTCTGAATCAAACTTCAAAAGCATAGAGAGACCACCCAAATAGCTAAGCGAAACCCCCGAAAATCTGTTCTTAGCTAGAATAACGTTGAGCTTCCTTAGGATCGTCAAATCTTTACACCTCCCCACCAAGGCTCGTCCAATTAAATCACTGAATGCTAACGTATCATCCGCGATGTCAATAACGATACCAGTCTCCTTTGTCGGGGAGCTCTTGTTGTCAAAAGATGGGTTGTCATTTCTGAACAAATCACTAAGCAGTTTAACTCTTCCATGCATGTTGCCCGTGGGAATTAGGTTTGGCTTTTCCTGAACGGGAATAGGCCGCTCCTTGCCAATAACTTTTTCATCTCCATGTTTCCCGCCAAGAATACCATCATTTTCCTTGGCGAATCTGGCCAGGTTTGCAATCAATTTGGAACCCCCCATCTTTGTGCCGCTGAGAGCACGCTCCATTTCTTTCACGTCCACCACGTTTACAAAACTAACAAACCCAAATCTCCTACCTTGTTTGTCGTTCTTCCGAGCGATGTAAACCCCCGATACCTCTCCGAAAACTTTGAAGAAATCTGCAACATCCCATGGCCTACATCCCTTAGGCAAGTTAGTGATATAGAATTTACTGATGTTTCCTCTTTGGTTCCTGTTGCCTGAACCGCCATTGTTCCTTGAATTCTTTTTGGTAGGGACGTCGTTCCAGTCTCCGGAGTCATTACTATCAACCATTGCTACAAACAAGACTGATGGTACCTCGGAGGCGAATGAAGTCAGACAGAAACTGATTAGGATAAAAGGTATTCAAGTTGCCACCAGAAGCCAGACTAAAAACCTCGCACACTAATCTGCTTATTGCCGTCGTCGTCGAGCACTCTTCGCGAACCACAGCCAGAGACAACCAACGAATCGGGAATACGGCCCAGACACACACCTAAACCAAGAATACCCAACCCCGGCTAACAATCTTGATATGTATGGAGCACAAGGCCTCCACACAAGTTCAGGCTGTTATACCGGAACGGGAAAAACCGATTAGGGTTCCGCCGTAGAGAGAACTGTGTTTAATGGCACATATGGCGATTGATCATATGTATATCTAGGTCCCCTTGATGTATATGGATCTTCACAGAATCGTCTTTCCAATCAAGAGTGCGGAATCCTCTTTATCAGAATTAGCAGAAAACGTGTAGAAATAGAAAACAGTAAATCATTTTCAATCCGGATCTTTATTGATTATCTATCAAACTGATTACAATCAATCAAGATCCCTAACAACCCTAATTTCGTCCAAGACACTAAGCTCTCACGAAATTCTCTCTAACAACTGTTTTGGCTGATTAACCTAAACCCTAAAGCCTAACCTTGTTTATATAACACAAGGTTTACTATTTGGGCTAGGGTTTGCAACATGGGCAAGCCCAATTCGTTTCCCCTTGACCTAAATGGGTTTAGTTTAGCCCAAACTCTATAATCTCACTAATACAAAGCTAAACCCGCTAACTGTTTATCGTTTAACTAATTACAAGATATCCAAAGACCAAATCTAAGCTGTTGTCACAAATACGCACCAACAAACTCCCCCTTGACAATAGCTTCATAAAAACTTTGTCTTGAGTCAAAACTTTGTCTTCAGTCTTCTTGCAATCTTCAAGTAATCTTGCACTGTCTTTGGTCTTTGGATAGCTTCAGCTTCAATAGCCTCTGTCAGCAACAGACTCCCCCTAAGCTGATGCATCCAATCACCAAATCTTCAACACGTTAGCACTTGAGTAAACTCCAGTTTAGCATTTGCACAGCAATCTTCAAACTCTTCAATCTGTCTGCAATATAGAAAGGAGGTTCTACCATGCATCCAATCAAACTCTCATCCTCACAGCAACATACTGCTTCAATCTGTAGACTATAAAACAAACATCTCGAGAAACCATAAGAATTTTTCCAACAAAGTTAAAGAAATTATTATTTTTCAAGAGATAGTTAAACTGTATTACAGATTAAGCAATTTCAACTTTTCACCAACACGCAAAGCTATTTGTTCAACACACAAGAACCTGCATGATTTAAAAATTTTGAACTCACTTTCTAACACCGTCTCCCCCTATCAGTAACAATTCTTCCAAGAATAACAGTTTTCCGTACGTTAAGAATTTAAACAGGAAAAGACACTATTTTTGGATTTTTATATTTTCTGAAAGCAAGTAAATACAAAAGCAATAAACACTCTATTTTTGTGAGAATCACTGGTAAGAAGATCATATCAGCACAATCAAACTGTTTCACACAATTAGATAATTCTTTATTTAATTTTTCGTGAAAAGCAGTTCAAGACGAATACCAGTATGTTTGTCCAATTAAACAAAATGCATGAACATTTCAAGTACCATTACCGTATGATACGTTAAGGTAATTTTATTTACTGAAATACCAGCGTGTCCCACAAAAGGATATACCCCCACGATCAAGGTATGCACAAAGATTCATCGTAGTAGGTGAGTATACTGATGTCATCCTTTAAGATATCCTGACTGTGTCTAGTTCTGCATATAAACTGTTTTATCATGTTTTAATTGCTTAACTATGAACACCCAAATAAATACTAATCAAATCCTGGAAATATAAACAGCACACTCTATCATGCAAGTATCTTCCCTACCACATATTTCACAAGTCCAATCCAGATTTCTGAAATCTTAACTGGGAATAGGTTGAGAAGAGAACAGAATAGATCTTTAGAAGAGATGGTATAAGATACAGATCAAATGAGATTTTCTCAGTTTGATATAGGTTTCTTGGGTTTGTTTTGGGCACTTGAGGGCCTCTTTCGGGTGTATTGATCTATAGCGCGACAACGTACAGCTAGGTCAGCATGTATCTGGATGCAGCAGAAGCTGTCATTGCCTAGCACCTCCAGGTCAGTCTATATCTGGATGCAGCAGAGGAGGTACACGACTTTTTGCAGAGAAGATTTCAGAATCAGATCAAAATTGTGTGTATCGGGACACATACAGACATTCAAATAGAAATGCGTTAATTCCAAGTGACTTTCTTTCCTGGGGTCATCTACAATTTTAGATCTGAACAGACAGACAACCAAGATATCCCTAGATGAAATAACAGTATAAAGACCCAAAACTTCAGATTTTGGCAATCTATCAACGCAAGAATTAAGGTCATTAAACCATACACCACTGATGTGTTCCCCACTCATATTCAGTTCATTTAAGTTTATATCACGTTGGTAAGTTGATTATTTCATGCTTTTTGCCTACTGGTACATCATATAATGAAGCTGCTATCACACTTAAGCAATTTTGATTCAATTTCAGTGTGACAGTCTAACTTGCCGATGTACTATCACTTCTTTTTTTTCACACAGTGATCATTTTTGATTTTCTATTTTTTTTATGTTTTTGATTTTTCAATTTTTTTTTGTATTTTTGATTTTTTAGAAAAAGCAGTAAACTATTTACAAAATTCTTATGAAAAACCAGTTATTCAGGATTCCTCATCCCGTTGAGTTCGACTAAGTGTTCAAAGCGAGCCCTGTCAAATGCTTTAGTATAAAGATCTGCCAGGTTATCCTCTGTGTCGACTCGATGTAATTCAATTAGTCTCTTTTCAGCACAATCCCGCATAAAATGATGACGTATGTCAATATGTTTTGTGCGACTATGATTCACGGGATTATTAGTTGTAGAAATTGTGGCATTATTGTCTATCATAATAGGAGTATGAGTGAAATCCAAACCGTAATCGCGCATCTGCTGTTGAATCCAGAGAACCTGAGAGCAGCAGCTTCCAGCAGCAATATATTCAGCTTCACACGTAGATGTAGACACACAGGATTGCTTCTTGCATTGCCAAGACACGATCCTGCCTCCTAAGAACTGACAACCACCTGTTGTAGACTTTCTGTTCGACTTGCATCCTCCAAAGTCTAAGTCAGTGTAAGCAACAAACGTCAAATCACTATCAGCTGGATACCACAACCCAAGTTTAGGTTTCCCCTTCAAGTAACGAAGAATCCGCTTCACTGCTTTCATGTGTGACTCTTTAGGATTCGCCTGATATCTGGCACACAAGCATACGGCAAACATGATGTCAGGTCTTGAAGCAGTCAAGTACATCAGAGAACCAATCATTGCCCTGTATTGAGTAGGATCAACGTCTTCAGTACTTTCATGATCTGGGCCGAGATTGTGATTTTCACATATGGGTGCGTTGGAAGTAGAGCAATCATTCATTTTGAACCGACTCAAAATGTCATACACATACTTTATTTGATGAATAAACATCCCATCCTCCTTCTGTTCAACTTATAATCCCAGAAAGTAAGACAGCTCACCCATAGCACTCATTTCGAACTTGCTCTTCATCACCTGCTCGAACTCTTTACACATGCTTTCATCAGATGACCCAAAGATGATGTCATCCACGTACACCTGCACCAGCAGAAAATCTTCCTTCTTTCTCTTGATGAATGGTGTACTGTCAATTTGACCTCTTTCAAAACCATTCTTGATCAGATGTGTAGACAGTGTCTCGTACCACGCCCTGGGAGCTTGATGTAGCCCATACAAAGCCTTATCAAGTTTGTACACTCGATCTGGATAATCTAGATCAATGAACCCATCTGGTTGTGAGACATACACCACTTCTTGGACTTTCCCGTAAAGAAACACACTCTTCACGTCTAGTTGGTAAACCTTGAAGCCCTTGAAAGTTGCGAAAGCCAGAAACAAACGAATTGCCTCCAACCTTGCCACTGGTGCAAACACCTCATTATAATTTATCCCTTCTTGCTGATTGAAACCTTTGACCACCAATCGAGCCTTGTTTCGCGTGACTATACCTCTTTCATCTTTCTTGCACCTAAATACCCATTTAGTGCCAATCTCTCTTTCACCTTTAGGAAGATCAACCAACTCCCAAACCTTCAACTTAGCAAACTGGGCCAATTCCTCTTGCATAGCTTCAACCCATGAATTGTCTTTAAGAGCCATATGAATGTTCTTCGGCTCCTCTTGGGAAATAAAGCAACTGTACAAGCACTCGTTCACAATCCCAGTCTTCTCAATCGACACAAATAAACCAGTATTCGCTGCTATGCTTCTTCTCGTCTGAACACCTGCAGTAGGATCTCCAAGTATCATGTCAACTGGATGATCCCTATTTGCTCGTGTAGTTGCAACAGCATCGACTACTAGATTGTCACCCAGGTTTGATCCAACCTCCCCCTGAATATTCTGATTTGCAAACGAATTAATGAAATCCTCCCCCTGATTGGGTTCGGGTTCACCATCACTTGAATCAGTATTAGCAGCATCTTGGGAAGTTTCCGGAGCATCTGTCATATCAACATTTGATCTAGGCATGAACTCGCCTTCATCATCTCTATTTATCACTGTTTGAATCAGCTGAGACTCATCTGCATTGGAAAACTCAGGAATATTAAATGATTTAAAAACACTTTCATAATCATATAATATAGCTGGTCCACTCGTTGACTGTTGAGGTTTGTAAGAAGTAATTTCAACATTAAACACAACCTCAATTTTACCAGTTTTTAGATTAAAAACCCTTTTATTCGGTGCGCCAGGTACGTAACCTAGAAAGTAGCCTTCGTCAGCCACCTCACCGAATTTTTGTTTATCTTTATTTCGCACAATGGTGCAGGGTAATCCAAATGGTTCAAAGCCTTCTAAGTTTGGTTTCTTGTTAAACATTAACTCATGACAAGTTTTGTTAAAATGTTTAACAGTCAAAACTTTGTTTAGGACATAGCAAGCTGTATTCACAGCTTCTCCCCAGAAGAGAACTGGTAGCTTAGAATCTGAAAGCATCGTCCTAGCGGCTTCAATCAATGTCCTGTTTTTCCTCTCAACGACTCCATTCTGTTGAGGCGTATAAGGAGCAGAATATTGATGTTCAATTCCCTTGCGAAGACAGTAGAGATCCAGAATACGGTTCTTGAACTCCGTGCCATTATCACTCCTTATCCTCTTTATCTTTGCATCATGGCCGTTTTCCAATTTTGTAAAAAGATCTATCAACATCTCTGCTGTCTCATCTTTTGTACCTAAAAAGAAAACCCATGAATAACGTGAGTAATCATCAGTGACAACAAGACAATAGTACTTTCCACCTATGCTCCTCACGTTCACTGGACCGAATAAATCCATGTGAAGTAATTCGTAAGGGGCATCTATGGAATTTATTGTTTTAGACTTGTGAGGTTTCTTATGTTGTTTTCCCTTTTGACATGGAAGACATTTGTCTTCCACTTGAAACCTCTGCATTGGAACCCCTTTCACTAGCTCATTTTTAACAAGATAGTTCATTTTTCGATAGTGAATATGGGCCATGCGTCTGTGCCACAACATCGATTCAGCTTCAGATGCTTTTGATAGTAAACACGCCACCACCGCAGTTGGATCCTTAGCACCCATGTCCATGACATAAGTGTCATTTCTCCTTGGCGCTCGCATCACTATCCAATCGTCCGGTATCTCCAAACCTGGTTTCGACACTAATGCTTCATTCTTGGTAAAATGGACCGAGTGACCCTTGTCACAGACTTGTGACACGCTCATCAGATTGTGTTTAAGCTGCTCCACATAGTTCACTTTGTCCAGTGTGATCTTCCCATTGGTCACCTTTCCTCGTCCAGTAATTCTACCACCTTTCGCACCCGCAAAATTCACTTGTCCTCCATCATATTCTTCAAACTCAGTTAACAATCTCGCATCCCCCGTCATGTGCCTAGAGCAGCCACTATCAACATACCACAAGTTGATAATCCTCCTTAGCAGCTCCTGCACACACCAACCAAAAATTAGTTAGTTTGGGGGACCCAAGCCTTAATGGTCTTGGGTCGTCCAAATTCACCAACCACCGGAACATCCATCCAATATCC
Organism: Helianthus annuus; assembly: GCF_002127325.2. NCBI lineage: Eukaryota > Viridiplantae > Streptophyta > Magnoliopsida > Asterales > Asteraceae > Helianthus > Helianthus annuus. The sequence continues at coordinate 18,345,817 of NC_035443.2, read as the reverse complement.
ATTACTCCTAACTGGAGTCTTGGATCTTAGACCTGTTGGAATTTGATTCTGATTTCCACTAGGTCTTTGGTCCTGAGGGTTCCTATGTGTGTTTGGACTATTTGACCTTTGAAAATTTTGATTTTGATTCCAAGAAGCATTATTGTTGTAATTTCTAAAGCCATTGTTATAAAAATTTCGACCACCATTATTTTGGTATCGATTTTGATATTGACATTGACTTCTGAAATTATTAGTATTTTGATTGTTCATTCTTGGTGAACTGCTTCTAGGTCTCTCAAATCTGCCTGGTGGAGATCTAGGCTGAAATCTAGGTTGATTTCTTTGAAAACGAGGAACTTGTGGAGTTCCTTTTTCAGCCTTATCCACACCAACAGCAACTTTCTCTGGTTGCTTAGGAGCAGATTTCTTTGGAGAGTTGGACTCTCTCTCGTGCTTATCACCACTTTTCTCTGGTGACTTCTCTCTCTTCCTCTCATTCGCTTGTGCTTCATTCTTTTTGTTAGGACAGCAGCTAGCTACATGTCCTTTGTTGTGACATTTGAAGCATGACATCTTTTTCGAAGACTTCTTATCGGAAGCCTTTGAACTAGATTCAGGCTTTGATGATGATGCTTTAGAAGAATCTGGTTCAGTTTGCTTAGTTTCAGAATTTTCTTTGTTCTTGTTTTTAGCAAACTCTACATTAGATTCATTTTCAATAACAGCTGTTTCATTTTTCATGTCACTTCCTTGAACAAAATTAATCTGTTTAATAACAGTTGGATTCTTATTCTTAGGATGTGAAGTTTTCTTTTTCAAAGCTGGTTTACTGTTATCATTCTTCTTAGCATCATCACACGACTCATCACCTCGACTTGCTGTGGAACTACTTGGTGCTGTTGACATAAACTTTGTTAGCTCATCTTCATCAGGTAGGAATGAATAATCATGACTAAGAGGAGGTGGGACTTCATTAAAGCCTTGGAATCCCACACTAGTCTTGTCATTACTCTTCTTTAACCCACCCATCATATGTTTCATAACAAAAGTAGAATCCCTGAATTGACCCAATTTCTTTTCAAGTTCAACAATTTTGAGTTGTGCATCTGACAACTCTTTGTTTTTATCAGAAATCTCTTTTGTTTTCTCAGCCATCATGTCATGAGCTAAGCCTATGACTTGAAGTTTTTCATTTAGTTTGCAGGTTAAAGAATCAATTTCAGTTTCATAACCTTTAATTTTCTTCAAGTATAGAGATTCATTTCTTTTAGCGAAAAAGTTTGATTCTTTTATGTTAGACATTTCGCTTACCAAACTTGTGTTGTGTGTGGACAACCTGTCAACTTCACCCTGTAGTTCACGGCATTTCAAACACACAGAATTAGACTTTACCTCTCCTGTTTGTTTGTCAAGGTTGGCCATTAGAGCCGCAAGCCGAGCTTCCATTCTCTTGTACTTAGCATCCTTTTCTTCAGCTTCTCTTTCATGGTCAGACTTTTGCTTTTCATCTTCAGCAGCGACTGATGTCTGATCACCCATCTTTTCTTCAGCTTTATTCTCAACCTTCTCATCAACATCGACTTTCACTTCAGCATCTCCCACAGTAGCTTTATCATAATCAATGGGCACTATCTCTGCCATGAATGCCTGAGTGGCATTCTCATTGTCTTCTAGATGAATGCTCCAGTCATACGAACCTTCTCGTGCTGTAGAGATCAAAGCCTTTGAGCTAGAGTTGTTTGAAGCATTCCTGTTGTTTGAACTCTGACTCGAATTATCTTGCTTTTGTTTCTGACATTCCCTAGCAAAATGCCCATAACTTTGACAATTAAAGCATCTTACTTTGGTCTTGTCGAAACCAACACTTCTTCCTACAAACTTTCTTCCTGTCCTGTTCATGAACCTCTTCACACGCCTAGAAATCATGGCCATTTGCCATTGCAAATCCATTTCTTCAAGATCATCAGGGTCAATCTGATCATAGTCTTCATCTAAAGTAGCAGGATCAGAAATCTTTCCCTGAATGTAGTTTTCATAAGAAGCAACAAACGAAGCAAGTAGAGCCAAATGTTCTTCAGCAGACTTCACACTCATTGGCATTGACTTAGCACTACTACTCTGCTTAGAAGCTGAAGTTTTCTTTGCTCCTGATGATCCTCCTGAAGCAGCAACAAAACACACATCACCATCCTCATTTACCATAACCTGCTCATTTTCACATGATAGAAACGCAGTAGCAGAGTCGCTAGAAGCGTTGTGAGATGAAGAAGATGTAAGCCCATTGTAAACCGCTGGATCTTGAACCTGATCATATCCAGTGTCTTTCTTCTTCATGCTGAGCTCATAAGCTCTCAACTTTCCAACAACCTCTTCAAGCTCTTTTGTCTCATAACCTGCTTCACCTTTGATCATAAGAGTGTAGATATCCCACTTGGTAGGCAAAGCATCTAGCAGCTTGTCATTCTTCTCTACGTCAGTATAGCAATCGATCTCATAATTTTCCATTTCTGACATCAGATGGTAGTAACGAGTGATGACGTCTTCAAGTGACTCATGCTTCATGTACTTAAAAACAGCAAACTGCTTCTTCAGTAGATCAATCTTGTTTTTCTTGACATCAGCATTTCCAGCGTATCTTTTCTCCAAAGCATCCCACATATCCTTTGAGTTAGTGTACTTCTTGAAGGTATGCTTGATGCTATCAGGTAGCGACATTTTGATTGCAGCCAAGGCTCTCTTTTCAGCCTCATACATCTTTTTGTCATTATCTTGCATGTTAACATAAGCTGTTCTTCGTGGTCTGCCCTCAAAGTCGTGTGTAGGGTTCGTATACCCATCTTCGATACATATCCACATGCGCGTATCCTGATATTCAATGAAGGACTGAAAACGATCCTTCCATGTCAGATAGTTTTCCACCTTCATCATCTTAGGCGGTTTGTTGGTAGTACCAACCTCATGCTCCATCTTCAACAGCTCATTCAAAGTAGACATGTTCGACATTTTTAACGTAACAGACTGAGAAAACCGTACAAAGTTTGTCCGAAAACAGTGGTTACCAAATTACACCGTTAGAATCGTCTCGAAAAGACGAATCCAATGATATATAATGTCAAAAACCGAATTCGGGATTTTCCAGGAATCCAAGGAATCTAACGGAATCTAACGGCGCAAACGGTTCTGTCAAACGAGCTACAGATCAAATTCTATTTGCAAAACTCTGAAAATTTTCCGACACTTGCCAACTGAAATTCCACCCCTCCTTTTAATTTCGCTAGGTTTAATTTTGCTAGGTTAATTTCGCTGGTCTTAATTCGCAGGTTAAATTCGCTGACAAGTCTGTTAATTTTGCTGGTCTATTTCGCTGTCAAGTTCACAAATTTGCTGGTCAACTTCGCTCCAAATTCGCCAAATTCGCTGGTCAATATCGCTATTACGACGACCAGTAAATTCGCCGAAAACCGTAATAATTTCGCCGTGGAAAATTTTACGGTTACCAAAGTCGCCTTTGGATTTAACTTCGCCGGTCACCGAGTAATTTTGTCACAAATTCGCTGGTGTGTTGATTTCGCTGGTCAGTCAGCAAAATTAATCAAATTCGCCAGTAAATATGGAAATCCAATCTTTTCGAAATTTTGAAGATCTTATCTCCTCTCCAACACAAATCTGCAAAATCAAAACAGCAAAATATCAGTGATTTTCGAAAATCAACAAGAAACAGAACGAAGAACGTGAAGAACACGAAGAACAATCTTCGAATCTTCAAGTGTTTCCAGCCAAAATCCTTCTAACAGTCAACCGAATCTTTCCAGAAATCCTGAAAAACACCAAACAAACAAACCAGAAGATCAAAATAGCCAAAAATTTTCGAAAATTTTATCAAACCAACACAAAAATTTCGAAAATTTTATAAACCCTAATTTTCAGGTTTAACAAAAAATCGAAAATTTTACTCCCTGTTTCTGCAGCAACAATTCTGAACCGAGCAATCAAGAGCCTAGCGCTCTGATACCAATTGTAGGTCCCCTTGATGTATATGGATCTTCACAGAATCGTCTTTCCAATCAAGAGTGCGGAATCCTCTTGATCAGAATTAGCAGAAAACGTGTAGAAACAGAAAACAGTAAATCACTTTCAATCCGGATCTTTATTGATTATCTATCAAACTGATTACAATCAATCAAGATCCCTAACAACCCTAATTTCGTCCAAGACACTAAGCTCTCACGAAATTCTCTCTAACAACTGTTTTGGCTGATCAACCTAAACCCTAAAGCCTAACCTTGTTTATATAACACAAGGTTTACTATTTGGGCTAGGGTTTGCAACATGGGCAAGCCCAATTCGTTTCCCCTTGACCCAAATGGGTTTAGTTTAGCCCAAACTCTATAATCTCACTAATACAAAGCTAAACCCTCTAACTGTTTATCGTTTAACTAATTACAAGATATCCAAAGACCAAATCTAAGCTGTTGTCACAAATATGCACCAACAGTATATTCGAGTAAAAATGAGTAAATGCAATATAGTATGAATAAATAAAAGGTTTTTATTACAAAATAAATATTTTAAATTGAGTAAACTGCCATTTCGGTCCCTGTGGTTTGGTCACTTTTGTCATTTTAGTCCAAAACTCAAACCTTTTGCATCTGGGTCCCTGTGGTTTTAGTTTTATTGCCATTTTGGTCCAAAAATGAAATCAGGTCATATTTGTCTTATAAAAGCCTGCTATTTTGTCCTTTTCCGCAGGGGCAAAATGGTAATTTCTTTTTTATAAATAAATACCAGATTTTATAAGACAAATATGACCTGATTTGCCTCTGAGGAAAAGGACAAAATTGCAGGATTTTATAAGACAAATATGACCTGATTTCATTTTTGGACCAAAATAGCAATAAAACTGAAACCACAGGGACCCAGATGCAAAAGGTTTGAGTTTTGGACTAAAGTGTCAAAAGTGACCAAACCTCAGGGAACAAAGTGACAGTTTACTCGTTTAAATTCAAGGTTTGATATTTTTATATATTTAGAGTTTTAGACAACTACATATCAATTTATGATAAGGAAAATATTTTTAAATTAAAAATGAATAACAATATACTTATATCCTTACTAATGGGGTGGATATGTGATGATAAAGAACACAAACACCAATAATCGTGTAACATTTAAAAAAAAATTAAATAAAAAGACTATAGCAATATCATACTCAAATTAAAGAGAATAAAAAACTCGTTATTATGATGTATTTTATTTAAATATATTAACGCATGAAAAAGTTATGCTCATTTACAAATTGTGAAGGTTGGTTGTTTAAAAGTCAACAATATGTTTTAAAAAATTGTATCATATGTTTTAACTTTTAAAGGTTCTATTATTTAAAATTTTAAAATTATGTGAAATTACCTATCAATTTATTATAAGGTAATATATATATATATATATTTAAATTAAAAAATAGATAACAATATACTTATATCCTTACTAGAGGGGTGTCCGCGATTCGGCAATGAATACAGACACAGGTAATCACATGACATGCTATTTAAAAAAAATAAAAAACTTTAGCAATACCATACACAAGTTAAATAAAATTAAATGCCCGGTTTATGGGGTAATTTTTTTTAAATACTAACATATCAAAAAGTTGTGTCCGTTTAAAAATCGCGAGTGATACTTGGTTTAAAAATGAACAATATGTTTTAAAAATTGTATTGCTTAAGCTCTTAAAATTATGTAAAATAACCTTTTGTCTACCTTATATGTATTACAATATATTATAGATAGTAAACTAGTAATAGAAAATCAAATAACTTGCTCTAGCACCATTGCTTGCTTTAGTACAGAGGTTGAGTTCTTGCTATTATTCACACTGCTGCTCTTTTCTTCGTCATAAGTTACACATACTTCTTTCAAATCTATCAACCTTCAGGTGTGACATCATAACCGATGCATACTTAGTAGTCATTTCGATGTTCCATCAGCATACAAAACATATTGAGATTGTCTTACAATTCATCCGGTATATGGTACTAGCATAGAGTTCAGAGTTTGATATGTTTCACATACCATCCATATTGTTGACGTCCTCACCAAGGATTTATTTAACACTCGCTTTGATACTCTTCCTTCCAAGCTACACGTTGCTTGGAACGTGCAGCTTAAGCGAACATATCGGAGATATATTATTATAGAGTACTACTTACATTATATATATATGATTAGGTTCAAGAGTGAACATTAGTGTAGTTTGCGAACTGAGCGAACTAATCCTGGCCATACATGTGTGTAGATCAATGGCCAGGATTTGATAATGAAATACACTAGTGTATTTTACGATTTGATGATGAAATCCTAGCCATCCACGTGTGTAAATCAATGGCCAAGATTTGTTCACTCATTTCGCAAATACATTAATGTTTACTCTAGAGGGTAAAGATCTGGTACAAAATGTTCTTAACTTAGGAAGTGTAGGAAATCGGGTCAAACGAACTTCGATTGAGCTCATTCCAGCGGCGTTGGAACCGGCTCGTCGAAACCTAACCAGAAACCCTAATCCCTTAAACCTAAACCCTAAACCCTAATTCTAACCCCTAAAGCTAAACCCTAAGGCTAAATCCTATGCTAAACTCTACACTAAACCCTAAAATCTAAATTATAAACCCGAAAAGCTAAACCCTAAATGCTAAACCCTAAGGCTAAACCCTAAATGCTAAACTTTAAAGCTAAACCCTAAATACTAATGCCAAACCCTAAAACTAAACCCTAAAGCTAAACCCTTAAGCTAAAATCTAAAGCTAAACCCTAAAAGTTAAACTCTAAACCCTAAAATGTAACACCTCGTAAAATCGTGTTCGATGATGTGTTGACACGTGTAATAAACCCTAATAAAGTCAAACGTTGACTATAAGGGACTAATTTCGTCAAAAACAAAAACTATGATTATAGAGGGACTAAAAGTGTCAACATGCCAAACTTGTGCCTCTGATTGATCACACACGATGAATATATTCTTAAACGAGTAAATATTCGGACGTAAGAAGCCGTTTGTGAAAGTAAACAAAAGTTTACAAGATACAGGGGTTAAACGTGTCAACATGTTAATTCTTATCTCTAAGTGGCCTTTTAACGAACCCGAGGCTTCGTAATGTTCGATTATACTTCCAAGAATAAGTGATAACAAATTCACGAGGTTTCGAGATCGTTATGTGTTATTTACGCAAATTCCCAAGAAGAAGGTTTAAAAGCGTAAAAAACTGCGTAAGTTTGCATTTACGCGCATATCTTACGTTCTGACCATATCCGGACATCCAAAGATCTTTGTAGTCACTAAAATATTTTATTTTAGTGATAGGAATGCAAAAATACCATTCGTCACTTAATTTGGAACGTTTTCGCGTCCATTCGAGTTTCATCGTAATTAACCAAACAACGTGACCATACGACCAAACGAACCGACATCCGTGATATTTCCGAGCATATTTCAAGTCCCCTATACTTTGACGTCCTTGTAGAGCCTTGAAAATGGCTTAACGGAGGTTAAATCCGTCAAATACGCAAGTTAGTGTGTGCAGTGACTGAAAGTGTAAATTTTAAAACTTGTTTGCTGAAGTTTGGTGTGGTGGCGTCGCGCCACAGCCCTCCCCTGTTGCCGTCGCGTGCGGCGACGACCTTGTTTTGAAAGAAATGCTCATTTTGAGTTGCAGCTTGTTCTTGGAGGGCTTTTCTTGCAAATTCCTTATCTAGGCACCAAGTAAACACCTCTCCAAGCAATGCTAGCTATCCTTAACACATGTATGGCCAAGATTTATTGCTTGGGGACTACATAACCACTTGTAGTGATCTTGTAGCACATCAACAAGTATAAATAGGTTTGATCTTTCATTCAACACTTGCACCATATCATTCAAATCATCTTTTTCTCTCAATTCTGAGATTCCTGATCTGAAAGGAAACTTATTTTAGTAGAAAAGATTGCTAGGACCCTTTGTAAGTGTCTTAGTCCCCCTCTTTAGTTCAGTTTTCTTAATTAAGAACCGAAAAGTCAAAGTTTTGTAAATTAGCTTTGACTCTCGGTTTAAACTCAAATGGTCCAGCCATTGTTCGAAATGAATATGGTTATGTGACCTTAATGAGGTAAGTGTTAAACCCTTAAAAGGACACCTCCTAATTATTTCGTTTGCTTAGTTAATTGTCGGGTCAAACTAATTAGTTAAAAAGTAAAACTTGGCAGAATTGTAAATAATAATTAAAATCAATAATGCAGAGGTTATAAATTATAGTTTAACACTCTAATAACTTAGTAATTACTATTAGAACATGTTTAGGCATGTTCAACCCGACAATTCTGAGTTCAGGGTCGGTTCGCAACCGAAAGTCGCAAAAGCTTAACTTTTGCTTTGACTTTCAGTTCTGACCCAATTAAGCTTAATTCTTCCATGTTTTAAGCTTCCACTAGGACCAAATTAGGTTGTAGTATAACCCTCCAAGGTTATATTACCTGGTCATTAGTATTCTGAATTATATGCTAGTTTCCGTTATTATGCTTATAAATACCCATTTTGCCCTTTTGATCTAAAAATGAGATTTTTGCATATGTGAGTATACTAATAGGTTAAGTACTGATATATAAGCATGTCTAAATTAATTTGACATGATTCTCTGGTCTCAAAACGATGTTATGCACGATATTGTAAAATTGAAACTTTTATTATTTAAATTATGCTTTTGTGCATAATATATGTGTACACATAGATTTGACCCAAAACTCATTACCTAAAGTTATGATATCATTTTTATGAATTTTTGGAATGTTGGGTCAGATTTGTTACTGACCATAACATAGGGTTCTTGTATAAATTCTTTAATTGACGATAATGCCCTTTTGGCTAATAAAATGTGATTTACATGTGATTAGCATGCCAAACCTTTTTCTACTGATTTAATATGAAAAATAAAATATTTTAAACATTCAAGGCTGATCAAAATCTCAGAATCACCTAAACATCTTAAATATCGTCAATTATCGACTTTTACGCTAATTAGGTGCATAGTATGGTTTAAAACCATATTTAACACCTAAGACTTGTTACCTACTGAATTTATAAATAAATTTTAATATTTTTATAGTAGGTATAAGTCATGAACTCAGATTTCCAAAAATGTCCTTAAAAGCATATGTGAAATGACCAAAATACCCTTTCAGGGCATAGTTTGGCCATAAATGGCAAACCACACATATGAATGATATCCTACTGTTATAACTTCATAAAATAAATATTTTACTGAATACTTTGGACCAGAATATCAGTTTACTTTAAAAACCTCTTTTATAAATACTAAAATGACCAAAATGCCCTTACGGGACTTAATTTGGTTTTAAATACTTTTTGGGCATATATGTTAACATCCTACTGATGTATTAAGATATTTTAAGCATAATAACATAAGGGACTTGTATATGGTTCATTTGATTGCCCGTTACGCATTTACGCGTTCGGATCGGTTTAGGTAACTAGTTTACGTAAGTTTGCCGAAACGGGTTTAACCTTATCGTTTTTGCTTCAAAATCCAGAATGTACTTAGTTTACCCATATCTTCATACTTGTTGGGTCTAAATAACATTCTATTCCGGTCATCGCTTAATCTAGCGTATCGTACCGCTTTAGATACTTTAAGCTAGCCGGTCTAAACCTACAACTTAAATAAGACCGTTAGCATTCTGAATTGGTTATATATTACCATCACTCCAGACTAGAGCCACCCGGTAAAAGCTACCTGCATTTAGATAGATTGGATACGACTGAGTTATTTTGCTGTGAATCAAGTATTAGCTTAGGTAAATACTTTTAAATTATTTTCCCTTATACGGGCTTGGGATACGGTAAATTAATACTGCTTGGTCGGGTGTGGGATCAATCAAATGCCGGATTGTGGCTAGTAAATCAACAACCCGTTTTGATACTGTTTAGTTGATAACTTAAACATTAGGGGGTTAACGACCATGTCCTTGATATATCCTCGGCTCATTTCATTTGTAAATGGCCACGACCTATGCGCAAGGTGTAGGCATACACCGAAAAGATACCAATATTAAAATATTAATTACCCACAAGTTGGGGATAACTCCTTTATGGGTTTTATAAGTGGTGTGTCAGTTAATCACGTCTCAGTCTCTGTACTGGGCCCCATATGTATGGTAAACATGTAATTCAGTATACAAGATTGTAGGATCATTTTACCGACCAAACGAGTCGTTCAGAAGAGTGCCCAGACCGAATCAGAGACGGAATTCATTGATTCGATCTTCGTTTAGCTTGGATTCACTATTAACTATCTTGTTTATTAATCTGGCAAGAATTTACAGCGCGGAGACACTTCGACAGAGCTTCACTGTCGGAAACACCTACCTAATTTCGTTTCAAATGACAAGATCTAGCACCTATATATAGGACAGCTAATTCCGCTTGAATAGACTCAAGCGGAATTACGTTTCAAGCGAAATTAAGATCTCAAGCGGGATTACATGTCTAAAATGAAATTAACTAGTTAATTCCGTGCGGAATTACCCTTGGTAATTTCGTGCGGAATTAGCTCCAAGCCTAATTTCGTTTCTGCTTTCTCGTAAAACGTGCCTAGATCTGTCAGTTCTAATCTAAGACTCGAATGAAGATGTAGTCGACATACAACTGCACCAACAGACTCCCCCTTGAATGTTGACGGAATCTTCAGTGAGAGTCTTCATCATGTCAACTCTTCGGTCTTGATCAGTCTTCTTCAGGAATTTCTCCTGGAATAAAGAACCCGGATCTTTCTCTAGCTCTAACCTCGTCAGACTCCCCTTTTCATCAGGCTGGGATTTCTGTCTGGAATTAGTTATCGTCTATGAAATCAAATCCTGGCTTTTTCTCTGTTTAAGCTCTTCACAGGTTCTGAATCATCTCCTGGCTCTTTGTAGCATAAGGATCAGATACCTTGCTTCTCCGTCTTCAGACTCCCCCTCTCACTCAGCTGGGATCAAAGTCTGAAACTCTTTATCTGTACAAATTCTACCCAAAACATAAGTTTTTACTTAATCAATAAGAAAAACTTACTGGTAGAAATCACTTAATCAACAATAGTTACATCAAGTTCAAATTAATGACCTTGATTAACTAATCTAATTTCTTTCTCAAAACAAAAATTTCTTCAATTCAACACACATTATCCAACCCAAAATTCATCCTGTTTAGCACTTGGAATTTTGAAAATTAGCTTTCCAACATCAGTTGTCAAAAATCTTTTTGGATTTTTATCATGGAATGAACTAAAAGAAATATATACAAACAATATTTTTGTGAGTTTGTGTAAGAGGATCATATCAGTTCTGAGACACATCACAAGCACCGTTAAGCTTTTAGTCGTTTTAAGTTCTAAACGATTCACTTAGATTGACGATATATTTGTCCACTTAAACTCAAACTAAAAACTTTCGAAATGCTTACCGATACGTTTAGGTATATTAATTTTGCACTAAGTTCTAATGGACCCCACGATCTCAGCATATCCCCTCACCATGCAATACACTAACTCAAGTAATGCCTTTAAACTTTGAACAACTGTGATTTGTGCAAAAATAACTCAGAATGTTTAAACATTAACAATCAGGTCGATACTTCCATATACGCAGAGAAAGTCCAATGTTTAAACAAAATAAGAAAATAAAAATAAGTTGAAATTGTTTAGGCTTTAACCACCAGTTTGATACTCACGTATACGCAGAGGTGATCCAAAGCTTAAACGAAACACCAAAGAAAATAAAGCAGAACGTTTAGGCAATAACATCCAGGTCGATACTCACGTATACGCAGAGGATGTCCAATGCTTAAACAAAAAAAAAAAGAAATAAAACAAGTTTAAATCTTTGCAAAAGAAATACACAATCACAGTGTCATTTTCAGCAAAGTTGTGAAAGCTCACAAACTTAACCAGTTTTTATGCTTTTTGGCATTCAGCGATTACTGAGCAGGAACACAATCCAGAAGGACAAAACTAAGTACTATGCTTTCAATCGTGTTTCCCACTTAGAACTAGTCATTTTTCTTTATGTTTGTATCGTTATCGCAAATCTATTAGTCTAGCTGAGCCAATCGTCACATCTTTAATGAGACCATTTATCACTTTAGACTTTTTATTTCTTTAGCATGCTGTGATAGTCCACTGATTTACAATCATTTCCTCTTGTCTTAACAAAACTCATTTTTAATTTTTCAATGTTTTTGACATTTCCAAATTTTCTAATTTTTTAAAATTTTCTCCCCCTAAAATCAAAATATGTTTTAATTTTGATTTTCTGGGAAAATTTGAAATCAAACTATACAGAAACATGAAAAACTGATATCGAATCATTTCAAGTCGCCATCCACTCGGCATAAACAATCAGAACTCCCCCTTAAAACAAACTATTTTCCCATTATGATTTCAAAACACTTAAGCTTGTTTTAATCAAAATGGTTCTTCCAGAAAAATTAGTTTGTTTACCAACCACTTGTAGGTTCGGGGTCACTTCATCACATTTTCTCTTTAACCACATGTAAAGATTTAACATTTCCCGATTTACACAATAAAACCACTTGTAGGTCGAAATATCACCGGAGTGAATTTCTCAAGAAATGTGTCGATTCCTGCTCCTCGCTTACCAACCTGGGAACTCCAGCAAGTCAGGTTTTTCATTTAAACAGATTCACCGAAGCCTGATGGTCCTTGGGTGATTTTGAATTCTTGTTCAACAATGGTGGAAAATTTGCATCATCCATTGTTAGAACAAAATTCTCAACTTTTACCTCAACAAATGGCTCCTCTGGCTTTGACGAACCAGATTCATTGCCTAAACGTGGCTTGTCTGACTTTGATGCGTCAGATTCATCGCCAAAACGTGGCTCCTTTGTTTCTGAAGAAACAGATTCATCGCCAATAATTTTCTTTTTCTTTTCTTTTGTCCTCAGATTTGCATCCGATGAATTCGTTTTACTTGACTTTGCAGTCAAGTGAATCAATTCATCAGAACTCTTATTTGACCCAACAGGTATACCCGAGGATAAAGTCTTTTCGAGATAATCTCTCTCTTTCTTCCTCTTCTTCCTCAGTCTGTCTTTCTGCCCTTGTGAAAGCTTCACTTTTTGTTCTAGAACCTTCTGTTCTTTAGGCTTTTCTTCGATTTTGACTGATTTCTTTGCCATTTTCTGAGATGCGGCCCTCGATCTTCCCTTTGATCTCATTGGGCAATCTCTGGCAATGTGACCTTTGATTTGGCAGTTATAGCATCTCCTCATTTCGTAACTCCAATTCTGGCAGTTAACAGCGATGTGTCATCTCACACCACAAGTGTAACACACTCTGTTATCGTACCAATCACCACTTTCAGTCCAAACATTCAGATCATAGCACTGTTTGGCTTTGTGGTAATCTTCTCTCCTCTTGTATGCTGGATTTGGCTTTTGAGCACTGTGGTCAAACCTGCACCACTTATTACCAACTGTTTTTGAGTTTTGATTTTTCAATTTTTGTGATTTTTGATTGCGATTGGATGATTGATCTGATGAGCTTTTATTTTCTTTTTGAACATTTTTTCACATTTTTCACATTTTGTTTTGGTTCTGCATTCTTCTTCAAAGGTTTCTGTTTTGAACATTCACCTTTTTCAGTCGATTGCAAAACAGTTTTCTGAAACTTTTCTTTTAATTTCAAAAATAATTTCTTTTTCTCAATTTTTTCATTTTCATCATCAGAATTCTCATCACAATCTTCAACTATGACTTTGTCATAGTCTGTGACATTGTCACTTATTGGAACAGCATTGATCGGTTTTAGACAAACTTGTGATGCAGAATTCACAAAACCTTTCAATTTATTCTCTAACTCAGCAATTTTATTCCGAGCACTTTCAGCTTCATTTTCAAGCTGAATGATTTTCTGAATATGAGAATTTATTTCAATTTGTTTTTCAATGTTGTTTTTACCAAAAATCTCTTTTTCATCTTCTAAAATCTTTATTTGACTCTTGAATTCTTTTTCACTTTTTAATTTTTCCTTTTCAAACATTTTCATTTTATTTTTAAAATCTTTTTCTTTTTCTTTTAAAACTTTGTTTTCCAATGTCATACTGTTCAAATCACTTAACAGTTTGACATTTTCAGACTTTGATTTTTCATAATTTGAGCGCATCTCAAGAATCTGTTTATCATCAGCTTTCTTCTCATTCTTCAAATTTTTTATTTCCAATGTCAAACTTTCCGCATCCTTCAAGAGTTTGACATTTTCAGCTTCAGATTTATCACATTTAGAGCACACTGATTCAGAATTCGAAGATCCAAGCTTTTCAAATTCTTCAGTCTTTAAAATTTTCTCTTTCTCTGTCCTGAATGTGCCTGCACAAAAAATTTTGACAAAATCAAGAGGATTCATATTTTCATTAATGTTACATCCCCTTTTATTGTCATATTTCATGATTCTTTTTGTTGCAAGACATACACAGATTCTTTTATCTATTTCAGCAATTACATCCAAATTCACTTTATCTAGATTTCCCAAATTCATTTTATCTAGATTCCCTCTCATTTTATTCATCAATTCTTTCTTCTTTTCATAATTTTCATAACTGTGTTTTTTAAGTTTTTTGATGAAATCAGATGGATGTAATTTTAAGAACCCAGAATCCTGTTTTATATTTTTCAAAACATCATCCCATTCAGCAGGTAATGCATCTGCAAGCTTTGCTACTTTTTCAGCATCTGTCAACTTTATCTCAAACATTGGCAATTTGTCAAGTAAATAGTCAAATCTGCTTTTCAACTCATCCAACGTCTCATTCTTTTGACACACAAAATCTTTAAATCGGAGAATCCAGACCTTCTTATCATCTTTTTCATATATGCTTCCTTTACACCAACCATATCCATTATTTAATCTTTCAAGATAATCATTTTCCTTTTCATCAAACATTTTTTTTTCAAATTTTTCAAACAAGTTTCACAAATATCAACTTTCAAACGAAATTACTTCAAGCGAAATTCCTTTCAAACGGAATTCCCTTCAAACGAAGTTATCAGTTCAAACGAAATATCCTAATTTTGTTTGAAATGACAACCTTTCAAACGGAATTGTAATTCCGTGCGGAATTATCAAGCAAAAACAGAACTTTCAAGCGAAATTACCAATTCCACGTGGACCTCCCAAACGAAATTATACCTTTGAAACGGAATTACTAATTTCGTTTGAAATCTCTCAAATGAAATCACCAACTGGTACGGAATTAGCTAATTCCGTGTGAGATTACCTCACACTTTTCAAACAGAATTAAGTATTCGTTCGAGCGGAATTACTGTTTGGTCTGTTTTTGTCACTTTTACTTCGAATTTTGACCTGATTCTCTCAAGGGTTTGTTAAAACAGTATTTTACACACAATATCAGAAAATCAGTCCATTTTGTCAGTTAAAACTTGATTAAACTTGAAAAGAAGGTGTAGAAGTCAGAATTTTCCAGCGAAAACGAGCTAAACAGTAAGAACTCTTCCTCCTGTGCTCTGATACCACATGTAGGATCGTTTTACCGACCAAACAAGTCGTTCAGAAGAGTGCTCAGACCGAATCAGAGGCGGAATTCATTGATTCGATCTTCGTTTAGCTTGGATTCACTATTAACTGTCTTGTTTACTAATCTGGCAAGAATTTACAGCGCGGAGACACTTCGACAGTGCTTCACTGTCGGAAACACCTACCTAATTTCGTTTCAAATGACAAGATCTAGCACCTATATGTAGGATAGCTAATTCCGCTTGAACAGACTCAAGCGGAATTACGTTTCAAGCGAAATTAAGATCTCAAGCGGGATTCCATGTCTCAAACAGAATTAGCTAGTTAATTCCGTGCGGAATTACCCTTGGTAATTTCGTGCGGAATTAGCTCCAAGCCTAATTTCATTTCTGCTTTCTCGTAAAATGTGCCTAGATCTGTCAGTTCTAATCTAAGACTCGAACGAAGATGTAGTCGACAGACAACTGCACCAACAAAGATTTATTAAAGATTGTCCCAAGTTATAAAGATCTTAGTGCCTGGTGCACCTAAACCAATTTTCATAAACTCTTTTAAAATGAGTCAGTGAATTGTATTTACCAGTGAAAACTGACGTATTTTCCAAAGACTAAGTGACAGGTACTACTCGTAATAGGCTGGGAGTTGCTCGATGTCGAAATAGAGGATCTTGGAAATCCTTAAAGATGCCTTAAAGTCTGCTAAACTTCATTTCATACATTTTGTAATGATCCGCCTGTGGATTGATATTGCAAGCTCGTCTATAATTAATATCTGATATTTTCAGACAATTGGGTTTGTAATAATATTTTATATTCCAAGACTTCCGTTGTGCTATATCTGTGTTTAATTGTTTATGATGATATCAACTACGTCACGATAATCCCCACCGGGCCCACCGGTAATATGTGGAAATATCGGGGTGTGACAGGTTGGTATCAGAGCCAACATTTGAGTGAATTAAACACTAGCCTTTTGTGTTTAATCTCAAATGACACAGCATCATATTCCTTAGACCTTCTGAGTCTAGACTTAACTTAGGAATGCTCTCATCCCTATTAAGTAAACATTGATTTCGATTTTTATGTATTTTGAATATGTCGCCAAGCAAAGAGGCCGTTGATGGAGATTCTTCTCGTCCGAAGCTAAAGGAATGCCAAGCTTCGTACCACGGCTAGGATAAGCGTGCGGCCGATTGGAGGAAAGACCTTTATGGATCTACTCTCGAAACCAAACTTATTGAAATTCTCAACCAGACTTCGGAGTCCATATCAGAGGTCCCTAAGGTTCAAATTCGAAGTCTGTACCAGTGGAACCCATACCAGGAGATCCCTGAGGTTCCCGTAGTGAAAATAATATCAGTGGGCCCAAATGATCCCTATTTCTTACCTCCAAGTTTTGAAATCTCAGACTTGGATTATATCAGTCAAAACCCAATCCGTGATCCATATCATTCTTTGACCACAAAATCCTTGAATTCTACTTCTATAACGGATCCTGATTCGAACACTTACTTTATTCACTGAGATCTTCAGTATCCCTGCCATGTTCGGTAAACAAAGAAGAGAAACAATCAAAATGAAGAAAGGAAGGCATTAGAGAATCCTTCTTCCATAATACTCATTGTCTTTTAAGTCCATATACGGACCTATCTCTTCTATATAGTCCCTGCGTGGACATACCTTTCGACTTAAGACCCTGTATGGGCATTTGCCATTAGTCCCTCCATGGACATTATATTTCTATATAGTCCCTTTTGCGGACATGATATTTCATTATAGTTCTTTCGAGGACATATTGTTTCATTTTAGTCCCAATATGGACATATTCTTCCGACTTAAGTCCTTGTGAGGACATTTGTTCAATATAGTCCCTTCATGGGTATGATGTTTCATTATAGCCCCTTTGTGGACATAATATTTTCATTATGGTCCCTTCGTGGACATGTTATTTCATTATAAGTCCCTCTGAGGACGTGATATTTCTTGATAATCCCTTCGAGGACATATTTTATAGTCCTTATACGGACTTATACTTTCCTTTTAGTCCCTGCATGGACTAAAGTTGCTTTAAAATCCCTGTGTGGACAAATGAATTATTAAAGTCCTGATTGAGGCACTACTGTAAATTTCCTGATGATTATGGAAAGTTTTGAAAATCTTATATAGGTATTCTTATCGTCCTTATTCAAACGATCGTTCCGATTTTACTCGAACTTTATCGATCAGCTGAAAATTTTCAAAAGATCCTCTTAATGGTATAACCTAGCCTATATGTCTATGAACATGGCTATGATGGTAAAACCCTCTTAAGATAATTAATCCTTGTTAGCATCTAAGAACATGTTAACACTCCTGGCAGTGTGGCGTGAGAAACCACATCAGCCGTCAAGGTATTGGATTATGTTCAAACCTTAAAGCCTATATGATCAAAGTAGATCATGGCAAGTATCATTAAAATGATGATCATATCATTAACATCCTTTAGTGATAAAGTGCCTACGGGCTATACTTGTTGTCTAAAAAGACAATGACAGTTGTAGTCTATGACCCCTGTCTAAAAATATTGGACTATGATCAAGTCTCATAGTCTACATGATCAATGCGATCATGACTAATATAATCTAAAATGATGATCATATTATTTAACATCCTTAAGTGATGTTTAGCCTACGGGTTCTATTAAATTGTCCATTTGTGACAAAGACTATGCTCAAACCTAATAGTCTATACGATCAATGTGATCATAACTAATATCACCCAATATGAGGATTATATATAAACATCCATTAGTGATGTCAATTGATTTACCTTAGTGTCAAAATGAATCGTCCTTCAAGACGATGACAGTTGTAGTCTATGACTCCCTGTCCAAAGGTGAAGAACTATGTTCAAACCTTGAAGCCTCTAATCCAATAAGATTGCGGCTTATAAATAAATGTCCTTCGTGACAAACCAACTAGTTACATTTTTAAAGTCATTCATGACAAGCCAATGTGCTATAATTTTGTCGTTAATGACAAGTTAAGATGCCAAATGTTAACATCCTTTGTGACAGGCCTTTTATGCCAGATTTTATAATGTCCTCCGAGACAGGCCTTTAGTGCCATATCGTATAATGTCCTTGTGACAAGGCTATTTTGTGCCATATCTAAATGTCCTTTGCGACAAGGCCTTCGCGCCGTATGATTATTTATGTCCTTCATAACTAGGCTTTATGCCATATCCTTTTATGTCCCTAGTGACGGGCCTCTGTGCCATATATATATATATATATTAAAAGTCCTTTAAGGCTAGCCTTCGAGCTATTCATAATTGTCAATGTGACAGGAACAGTTGTGACATTGTTTTCCCTTGTCTAAAAGGTAATGTACTCGGTCCAAACCTTAAATGCCATTGATGGTCCTCTTATGACCTAGGCCAAATGTAATTGATATTCTTCCAAATAACGTTCATTAGGAATGTTCAAAACCTCATAGCCTATATGGTTTGAATAACTCCATGGCTAATGTATGATAAGTCGTCAGAAGGACGACTAGCCATTGTAATGCAACTAGGCAAATGTTATTTTGGTGCTTTAGTACTAAGCCTCGAGTATGGAAAACTCAGATAACGTAGACAACAGTCGCAATACTATTGATGCGACAAATGTTAATGATGCTACAAACATAAACCTCAATATTAATGGAGTTAAACTCCAAGCTGTGATTGACACAACAGTTAGAAAGGCCATGGAAAAGGTCATGAAAAAGTTCAAAGAGCCGAGTGCTACTCGCTCCAAATCCCATTCAAAACCATATTCAATTGCTCATGAAGAGAGCTTTGTTCACACTTCGAATGCGAAGAATGAACCGAGGGAGATTATGTATAATGAGGAACTTCGTTTCCCTAAAGGATATACTTACGAGTACTTTGTCTCTTGCAAGCCAAGAGACTTCAATGGCGAGAAAGGAGCCATTGATTGCATGAAATGGTTAGACGAAATGGAAACCGTTATGGAGACCAGCGAGTGTGCTAAGGAAGACACTGTAATGTATGTATCACAGTCGTTCAAGAGCGATGCCCTTACATAGTGGAAGACATTAATCAGGTCCATGGGGAAGGTACCCCTATACAATATGGAATGGTCCAAGTTTATGGACCTTAACAGAAAATTACTATCCACAACATGAAGTGGAAAAAAAAGTGGAGACAGATTTTATGACTCTCACAATAGAAAACCTAGATTGTCATGAGTATGTTACCAACTTCAACTCCATATCTAGGTTAGTACCTCATTTAATTACCCCTAAGCATAAGCGCATTGCATGATTTATTGGTGGTTTAGCACCGAAGATAAAAGAGCATGTTAAGGCTTCTAAACCTGCTTCCTATAAATCCACTATGGATAAATCTCAGCCACTCATACTAGATGAGTTGAGAAGTAAGTCAGTCAAAACTGAGACTGACAGAAAAAGGAAAAAGGAGGAGGATAACTCCCAGAAATCTAAGAAAAAGAACAAGTTCGGGTTTGATAAGAACCGACAAAAGTCCAGTAAGAAGCCTGTATGCAAAACCTGCAATAAGAGGCACTGGGACAGTGTCGAATAGAACAAAAACCAAAGCAGTGTGGCATCTGCAAAGGAACTGGTCATCAGTCCCATGAATGTAGGGACATAAAGAATGCAGTCTGTTACGGCTGTGATGGGAAAGGCCACATCAGAACTAGATGCCATAAAGCTGCCAAAGAAGGTACAACTAAGTATATAGAGAGGCTAAGAAAGGAAATGTCTGAACTCACCTGATGAATGCCAAGAGGTAGTACATGATATCATCAAGTACATTCCTTATCATTTATCAATGATAATTTCTGCTAAGTGTCCTATTTTTAATACAGGCAATAATAAGTATTTCATAGACCATAAGCTTAGCAAACTTTTGATGATACTCATAAGAATCCCAGATACTAAGTAAGGTAGAACCTATCAATGAAACTATAGAAACCATTTCTTCTTTTTCTCGTCAATGATCCTTCTGTAAAATCTAAGAGTACTCTTTCTTCGAATAGAGTATGACGATATATGTTATTTTAGTTATTTTCTCATTGATTTCTATAAACTGTGAATGCCAACTATGTTTGATAAAAGCGCAATATGAGGATTGACGTATCCTGGTGTGTCCCATAGATTGCTTCCACGCCTGATCAGTATGGAGGTTTAATGCATGTAACCACTAAGATATTACAATGGTCATATTGTACTAAAGTCAGCTAGTGGCATTCAAAGAAGATATCCATTATAGAAATGCCTAAGTAGGCGTCTCTACTTAAGGCATCCATATATTCATAAAACGGTAAGTGCAAACATAAAATAGGCTTGATCTTTCATTCAACACTTGCACCATTTCATTCAAATCATCTTCTTCTCTCAATTCTGGGATTCCTGATCTGAAAGGAAACTTATTTTAGTAGAAAAGATTGCTAGGACCCTTTGTAAGTGTCTTAGTCCCCCTCTTTAGTTCAGTTTTCTTAATTAAGAACCAAAAAGTCAAAGTTACGTAAATTAGCTTTGACTCTCGGTTTAAACTCAAATGGTCCAGCCATTGTTCGAAATGAATATGGCTATGTGACCATAATTAGGTAGGTGTTAAACCCTTAAAAGGGCACGTCCTAATTATTTCGTTTGCTTAGTTAATTGTCGGGTCAAACTAATTAGTTAAAAAGTCAAACTGGGCAGAATTGTAAATAATAATTAAAATCAATAATGCAGAGGTTATAAATTATATTTTAACACTCTAATAACTTAGTAATTACTATTAGAACATGTTTAGGCATGTTCAACCCGACAATTCTGAGTTTAGGGTCGGTTCGCAACAGAAAGTCGCAAAAGCTTAACTTTTGCTTTGACTTTCAGTTCTGGCCCGATTAGGCTTAATTCTTCCATGTTTTAAGCTTCCGTTAGGACCACATTAGGTTGTAGTATAACCCTCCAAGGTTATATTACCTGGTCATTAGTATTCTGAATTATACGCTAGTTTCCGTTATTATACTTATAAATGCCCATCTTTCCCTTTTGATCTAAAAATGAGATTTTTGCATATGTGAGCATACTAATAGGTTAAGTACTGATATGTAAGCATGTCTAAATTAATTTGACATGATTCTCTGGTCTCAAAACGCTGTTATGCACGATATCGTAAAATTGAAACTTTTATTATTTAAATTACGCTTTTGTGCATAATATATGTTTACACATAGAATTTGACCCAAAACTCATTACCTAATGTTATGATATCATTTTTAGGAATTTTTGGAATGTTGGGTCAGATTTGTTACTGACCATAACATAGAGTTCTTGTATAAATGGTAAGCCACACATATGAATGATATCCTACTGTTATAACTTCATAAAATAAATATTTTTACTGAATACTATGGACCAGAATATCAATTTACTTTAAAAACCTCTTTTATAAATCTTTAAATGACCAAAATGCCCTTACGTGACTTAATTTGGTTTTAAATACTTTTTGGGCATATATGTTAACATCCTACTTATGTATTAACATATTTTAAGCATAATAACATAAGGGACTTGTATATGGTTCATTTGGTTGCCCGTTACGCATTTACGCATTCGGATCGGTTTATGTAACTAGTTTACGTAAGTTTGCCGAAACGGGTTTAACCTTATCGTTTTTGCTTCAAAATCCAGAATGTACTTAGTTTACCCATATTATACAAGTCTTCATACTTGTTGGGTCTAAATAACATTCTATTCCGGTCATCGCTTAATCTAGTGTATCGTACCGCTTTAGATACTTTAAGCTAGCCGGTTTAAATCTATGACTTAAATAAGACCGTTAGCATTCTGAATTGGTTATATATTACCATCACTCCAGACTAGAGCCACCCGGTAAAAGCTACCTGCATTTAGATAGATTGGATACGACTGAGTTATTTTGCTGTGAGTCAAGTATTAGCTCAGGTAAATACTTTTAACTTATTTTCCCTTATACGGGCTTGGGATACCGTAAATTAATACCGCTTAGTCGGGTGTGGGATCAATCAAATGCCGGATTGTGGTTAGTAAATCCACAAAACCCGTTTTGATACTGTTTTATTGATAACTTAAACATTGGGGGTTAACGACCATGTCCTGCATATATCCTCGGCTCATTTCATTTGTAAATGGCCACGACCGATGCGCAAGGTGTAGGCATACACCGAAAAGATGCCAATATTAAAATATTAATTACCCACAAGTTGGGGATAACTCCTTTATGGGTTTTATAAGTGGTGTGTCAGTTAATCACGTCTCAGTCTCTGTACTAGGCCCCATATGTATGGTAAAAATGTAATTCAGTATACAAGATTTTATTAAAGATTATCCCAAGTTATAAAGATTTTAGTGCCTGGTGCACCTAAACCAATTTTCATAAACTCTTTTCAAATGAGTCGGTTAATTGTATTTACCAGTGAAAACTGACGTATTTTCCAAAGACTAAGTGACAGGTACTACTCGTAATAGGCTGGGAGTTGCTCGGTGTCGAAATAGAGGATCTTGCCAATCCTTAAAGATGCCTTAAAGTCTGCTAAACTTCATTTCATACATTTTGTAATGATCCGCCTGTGGATTGATATTACAAGCTCATCTATAATTAATACTTGATATTTTCAGACAATTAGGTTTGTAATAATATTTTATATTCCAAGACTTCCGATGTGCTATATCTGTGTTTAAATGTTTATGATGATATCAACTACGTCACGATACTCCCCACCGGGCCCACCGGTAATATGTGGGAATATCGGGGTGTGATATAAAAGCTAAACCCTACATATATTTGAATAGGATTCGACGAGCCGGTTCTAACGCCGCTGGAATGAGGTTAATCGGAGTTCGTTTTACCCGGTTTCCTACACTTTGTAGGTTAAGGTTGTTTTGTATTTGATCCTACCCCTCACTCTATAACCCCACCCTATATATATATACATGTCGGGATCAGAAGAAAACGCCCTAAAATGTGAGAGCGGTGAGAACGCATCCTGATGGAACACGTGGCGCGGGATATAATCAGGGTGGGAGGGGCTTTTTTTTCTTTTTAATCTTCTTTTTTCACAATGTTGTTTCATTTTTGGCGTGTAAGATTATTTTGGCGTTAATTACATTCAATAACTACCTGGCGTTTATTGTTTTTTTTTTGGAATCTGTCTCTTTGAATTAATTGTTTTTGTCACATATAGTTAATTTTTTTGGCGTTATGGCGTTTCCCCGGTGAATTAATCCCATATATGTTATAAAGATAATTTTTTTAGCGTTCGTGGTGTTGTTAATAATTCATTACCATTCATTAATATTTCAAAAGATTACAATAAGACGAAATCAAACAAACTAATAGTCTTCTGTGTATGGGATTACATCAGAGATGTACCCATCGCTTTGTTCATCACTTTCTTCAGATTCATCATCATCAAATTTTGCATTGGCGTATAACGCCATCATCTCGTTTCTCCTTTGCTACAGCCTATACTTAAATATCATTACAACCCTGGATCTTGCATCGTTCGAATGTGCTAAATCACAGAGTTGTTCAAGAAGATGTAGCATCTCTGTCTTCAACATTTCCTCCATCGGCAATGAATATTCCACCCCGTGTCGATAAGTCACTTTAACCGTTCCTGCTTCTTCATTCACCACCCAACTGCTAACTGTTGGTAGAGGAGTATCGTCAATATCATCATCATCATCATCATCATCATTATTTTCTGCTGGAAATTTCTCTCCAATCTTCTTATTACCTTTCGAGTTCTTTCACAATCGTTGGCCATTGGGACCCCAAGGGCCAGAATATCCCTCTGAACCCCTTCATCCATACTAAGTATTGCCTTGATTGTCATGACCTTCACCCTTCTCTTATCATAGAACTTTAGGATGAAACGTCTCTCCAACCTCTTAAACCTCCATGCAATAACCTTAGCCATTTTTTCTTAACTTGTATGGCATTTTGGACAATGTGTGGCGTTTTAGATAACGTGTGGAGTGTTAAGTTATGTTTACATGTTCTACTTTTAAAATGCCTTTTTTTTCCCATGGAGTGGCGTTCAATATAATAAATGTCAGTGATAAAGTTTCCGTCGCTTCGGTTTACTGTTTGTAGTTACTATTTGTTCAGCTTCATCTGTTTATGGCTGTAACACGTCTCATCTTCTTGAGATTTTGGCGTTTTGTATTTATAATGGCGTTTAGATAAAAATGTCACTTTGTTCTATTCTCTTGCACATTGTTTTTATACTTTTTTCCTGAGTTTTTATTAGTAATTGTCCAAAGTAATTTTATCATAGTTTTGGAGTTTTGGGCGTTTTATGGCATGATGGTGTTTCACAAGCATTTGTCCATGTGGCGCTTTATTATTTTTTTAGAGAATTAATGTATTTTTGTTCTTAGCTGAAATTATATAACAAACAACAAAAAAAGAAAATTAAAAAAAATAGAAACAATTCATCTTCCAAATCTTCACTTTCATCAGTCTCTTTCTTCTTTTGAAACTACAAGAATTGTCACAAATAAATGGCGTTTTGGTTTTGGTGTGGTTTTTTGTTGTTCGTGTGTTGAAGTGGCTTTGTAGATGTTAGAGATATAGATCGACGCCGTGTGAGTGGATGCTATTTGTCCGTCATCTTCATTATCATTGTGGAGTTCAAAATAGCATTTACACTGGGATCGGTCTCTTCTCCTCATCCAAACCTTCTTCAAGAACAAAGAAGACAAAATGACATATGGGTGTCATCAGTCTCTTTTTCTTGAAATTTGTCCATCTCATGCAGCAAAATCTTACTCCCCTCACCTAACAAACCATTTAGTGAAACTTCATGCAGAACAATACTGAATATCCAATAAACCATTTTTGCCATAGTTGATTTTTTTAACTTTTTGGCGTTTTACAGTGAGTGGTATTTAGGAACCATGGTGTTTGTTCTTTTGGTGTGATCAATGGAAGGTGATGAGACGTTTCTCTTTATATGGTGTTTCGGCGCGTAGTAGACGTGATATTACTATAACAATAAATGCAATTAATAAAGTATCCGGTTTTGCTCAGCTTTATCTATTAAGTCTGTAACACGTCCCATCTTTCAAGCTTGGCGTTTATATTTTATGGCGTTTTATAATTTATGGCGTTTTTGTAAGCCAAGACCTTAACAAGAAACAGAAAAAATTACGCAGTAATAAAATTGGAGTTTTGTATTTACTTGGCGTTTTATATTTTTAATGGCGTTTTATGTATGAAAGGATGTTTACCCTTTTTATCCTTAATGAAGCACGTTCTAGTAATAAAATTGATCTTATTTACGATAACGCCATCGCGCCAATCTAGTCCATAGATTGTTTTGATCTGACACCGTTCTCACACTTTTCACCGTTTTCTCTAAATCCTAACCTTATATATATATATATATATATATATATATATATATATATATATATATATATATATATATATATATATATGGTATGGTAGTGTTCATGCGAGAACCATCTTTATTGTGAGAACCGTAAGAACCAATGTGAACACAACAAAATAACCTAAAAAAACCTAACCCCCTCTCCAAAAAAAAAAAAACCTAACCCCCCTATAGCTAAATGCTAAAAACTAAACCCCCCAAAAAACCTAAAAAAACCTAACCCCCCCCCCAAAAAAAAAAAACCTAACCCCCCGCCCCCCCACCCAAGCTAAATGCTAAAAACTAGACCCCTAAGAAACCTAAAAAATCTAAAAAATACACAATTTTTTAAAAGATTTTTACTTAAAAATCGCTACTTTTAGTAGCCAAAATTTTTTAATAACGAAATACATCGAATTTTATTTAAAAATATTAAAAAAATTGTGTGTTTTTAGCTATTTTTAGGTATTTTTAGTTGTGTTCACATTGGTTCTCGCGGTTCTCTCAATAAAGGGTGGTTCCTAACGGATTCTTCTCATATATCTATATCTATACTACTTTAATAAGGATATGTGAAGGACAAGATGGTAATTGAACAAGGTGTTGAAAAAACACTTAATGCACAATGTACAACTGTTAAGGCACAAGAAAACACAAACCCTTTTACCCTTTACAAGGGTATACATCTGCCGTCCATCTATACTACTTTCTCACACGGATCAACATCGGGACCGTCCATTTGACTTCACACGGATCACCATATGCTTTCTCTCTCAATGCTCACACATCTCACAAAACAACATCAGATCTTCTTCTCTCTCTTCTCTCTCTCTTTTCTCTCTTCTCGGCGATCTAGGGTTTCATGAGATCTATCACCAGATCCGTTTGAATCTATCACCAGATCCGTTTGATGAGCAGATCAAGGGTTTCATGAGATGTTCTGGCAAGGGATCCACAGATTTGAACAAGGGATCCGTTTTATCTGGCAAGGGATCCACAGATTTGAACAAGGGATCCGTTTGATGTTCTGATAAGTTGCTTTATCTTTAATCTTGATGTAGATTTGTTAGTAGATATCTTACCATGTTCTTCTGTGATTCTTACTTTTCAGGTGAAGCGGTTGACGGATGTTCGAAGGACGAAATCTGAGGTTTACGAAGGATTTTCTCATGTGTTTTGTGATGAATCGACTCAGGTTAGGTTCTAAATGTTGATTTATCTTTAATCTTGATGTAGATTTGTTAGTAGATATCTTACCATGTTCTTTTGTGATTATTACTTTTCAGGTGAAGCGGTTGACGGATGTTCGAAGGACGAAATCTGAGGTTTACGAAGGAGTTTCGCATGTTTTTTGTGATGAATCGACTCAGGTTAGGTTCTAAATGTTGATTTATCTTTAATCTTGATGTAGATTTGTTAGTAGATGCGGTTATTTCAAATTAGGTTGAAAGTCTTGTGATATTTGAATTTGTATTTTTGGTGATGATAGTTAGATTAATTTCAGATATGACATAGTGAAAGGATAAATTGTTTTTGTAGTTTTGGTTTTACTTTGTTCTGTTATATTTTGATCTTTTCCTTCATTTTTGGGACTGATAAGTGTCATGGTTGTGTGATAATTATGATATTTAGGTCATTTAGATATGGAATTGTGAAAAGATAGATTGTTATGTATTTTTGATTTTGGTTTGTTCTGTGGGATGCTCGATGAGCAGATCTAGGGTTTCATGAGATGTATCACCAGCTTTATCTGGCAAGGGATCCACAGATTTGAACAAGGGATCCGTTTGATGTTCTGATAAGTTGCAATGAGTGTTATATATCTTACCATGTTCTTTTGTGATTCTTATCTTTAATCTTGATGTAGATTTGTTAGTAGATGCGGTTATTTCAAATTAGGTTGAAAGTCTTGTGATATTTGAATTTGTATTTTTGGTGATGATAGTTAGATTAATTTCAGATATGACATAGTGAAAGGATAAATTGTTTTTGTAGTTTTGATTTTACTTTGTTCTGTTATATTTTGATCTTTTCCTTCATTTTTGGGACTGATAAGTGTCATGGTTGTGTGATAATTATGATATTTAGGTCATTTAGATATGGAATTGTGAAAAGATAGATTGTTATGTATTTAGATCTAGGGTTTCATGAGATGTATCACAAGCTTTATCTGGCAAGGGATCCACAGATTTGAACAAGGGATCCGTTTGATGTTCTGATAAGTTGCAATGAGTGTTATATATCTTACCATGTTCTTTTGTGATTCTTACTTTTCAGGTGAAGCGGTTGACGGATGTTCGAAGGACGAAATCTGAGGTTTACGAAGGATTTTCGCATGTGTTTTGTGATGAATCGACTCAGGTATGTCACTCGCAACTCGCAAGGAAACCTTTTTTTAGGATCTGAATTTAATTAGTTATACCTTTGGTTAACGACTGTCACGATCACTATTATTACAGAACAAGCTCACTCCGATCTTCTGGCTGCCGGAGAAAGTGTATCTGCTTGGAGAGTCTCGGAATTGGCTTTGGGGACGCTGAACGCTGCTTCATTCGAATCGATGGGGGCTTCATATGCAGAATGTTCCCTCACTTAGTGGTCTCATGCTCACTCAAGCAGAGGTAAAGTAAAGTTTATCATCATTCATCAATTTTCTTTTCTTTTTTGTTTATAATAAAGGTTTTTATATTTGCAACTTGACAAAATGTGATTTATATTAAATTTATTTTAAGTTAATAGTGTACTGGTTATAACTAATATCAAATCTTTACTAATACTTGATTTCTTTTTATGATGGTTGACTTTGCGAGAACTAACGGAGCATTAGTGTCAAGAATGGGCTGAGATTCGAATTCAGTCGGTTTTTCGCTCTTTTTTGGTAATTTCTAAGCCTTGAATATTAATTTTTAACATGCTATGCTACTGAGAGAATATAAACTTGACTATATTCTCTGTTTTTTGATCAGAGGTAAAGTAAAGTTTATCATCATTCATCAATTTTCTTTTCTTTTTTGTTTATAATAAAGGTTTTTATATTTGCAACTTGACAAAATGTGATTTATATTAAATTTATTTTAAGTTAATAGTGTACTGGTTATAACTAATATCAAATCTTTACTAATACTTGATTTCTTTTTATGATGGTTGACTTTGCGAGAACTAACGGAGCATTAGTGTCAAGAATGGGCTGAGATTCGAATTCAGTCGGTTTTTCGCTCTTTTTTGGTAATTTCTAAGCCTTGAATATTAATTTTTAACATGCTATGCTACTGAGAGAATATAAACTTGACTATATTCTCTGTTTTTTGATGTGTTTTGTTATTTTTATGCTTTTTGTTTTTTAACTGATCTTAACCCATTTGACTTATGCTACAGACAAAAAGGGATCAAGATAGGGACCGTCCATTTGACTTCAAACGGATCACCATCTGCTTTCTCTCTTAATGCTCACACATCTGACAAAAAGGGATGCCAAAAGCAGGGAAGTACAATCTACAGGAAAAAGCAACACTTTACTTTTGTGTGAAAGACAGCTTGCTTGCTGCAGTCTGTATAATATATCAACACTCTTCCATACACTGTTTGAAAGACAGCACTGCTTCCTTCAGTCTCTATAAATAATCCAGAGATATCTACACTCTACTCACACTTTACAAACTCTCAACTACACTCAACTGAAATTGTAAGTTTATCTCAGTTGAATAATCCTACTTTCAAAACATCAACTTAACAACTTCTATTTACTTCGATTTCAGAATATATCAACTCTTTGCATTCGGATCTTGCGTTGTTTCTCGGCTTTCACATCAAGGTTTTAAAATTTTTGTCGGCTTTTCACATCTCCCTCTTGCATTGTTGTAAGTTCTTTCAAATATGACATAGTGAAAGGATAAATTGTTTTTGTAGTTTTGATTTTACTTTGTTCTGTTATATTTTGATCTTTTCCTTCATTTTTGGGACTGATATGTGTCATGGTTTTGTGATAATTATGATATTTAGGTCATTTTTGGGGATGATAAGTGTTGTAGTTCAATGAAAATTATGATAGTTAGGTCAATTTTAGATATGGAATAGTGAAAAGATAGATTGTTATGTACTTTTTATTTTAGTTTGTTCTGTGGGATGTTTTGATATATTTTTTCATTTTTCTGGATATTGAAAGGATAAATTGTTTTTGTAGTTTTGATTTTACTTTGTTCTGTTATATTTTGATCTTTTCCTTCATTTTTGGGACTGATATGTGTCATGTTTTTGTGATAATTATGATATTTAGGTCATTTTTGGGGATGATAAGTGTTGTAGTTCAATGAAAATTATGATAGTTAGGTCAATTTTAGATATGGAATAGTGAAAAGATAAATTGTTATGTACTTTTTATTTTAGTTTGTTCTGTGGGATGTTTTGATATATTTTTTCATTTTTCGGGATAGTGAAAGGATAAATTGTTTTTGTAGTTTTGATTTTACTGTGTTCTGTTATATTTTGATCTTTTCCTTCATTTTTGGGACTGATATGTGTCATGGTTTTGTGATAATTATGATATTTAGGTTCATTTACTTTGTTCTGTTATATTTTGATCTTTTCCTTCATCATTACAGGAATTTTTTTTAAAACAGTACTGTATTCAAAACAAAATAAAACGCCGTATTCACAAAACAATACTGTATTCGCAAAGCTGTATTCAAAACAATACTGTATTCAAAACAATACTGTATTCAAAACAATACTGTATTTAAAACAATATTGTATTCACAAAGCTGATTGTTATAGTTATTATGTGTATGTGTAAATTATAGTAAATTGTTTTTGTAGTTTTGATTTTACTTTGTTCTGTTATATTTTGATCTTTTCCTTCATTTTTGGGACTGATATGTGTCATGGTTTTGTGATAATTATGATCTTTTCATTCATTTACTTTGTTCTATTATATTTTGATCTTTTCCTTCATCATTACAGGAATTTTTTTTAAAACAATACTGTATTCAAAACAAAATAAAACGCCGTATTCACAAAACAATACTGTATTCACAAAGCTGTATTCAAAACAATCCTGTATTCAAAACAATACTGTATTCAAAACAATACTGTGTTCAAAACAATACTGTATTCAAAACAATACTGTATTTAAAACAATACTGTATTCACAAAGCTGATTGTTATAGTAATTATGTGTATTTTTCAGTTTACAAATCACTCCAAACACATATCAATTGAGAGGTATGGGCGGTGGTTATCCAATTCCCGTTGAATCACTAGGATCAACAAACCATTTAAACCTTCCTGATTCAAACCCTCTAACTTCAAACCCACCTCCGGTGTCAACCCCACCTCCGGTTTTAACCCCACCTTCGGTTTCAACCCCACCTCCATTGGCAAACCCTGAATATGATGATCCATTTGGTTGGACGGATGAAGAGTTGAATTGGGCGTATGACTATACCTTCGCTCAACTACAATTTGGTGGACTACAAATTGAGGGGTGCCATCGTCCGGTGCCAAACACTCCTATACTTCCTATGCATCCTCCACCTTCAAACCCCCCTTATGTGGAAAACTACAGTCAAACACAAGAACTACCGACCTGGGCTGAAGGGTACGAAACTGACCCTGGGGCGGTTTACGAACCACCATTGGATGAAAAAATGGTTTGGGAACCTTAGAACAACTTTTATGATGACTGTAGTTTTTTTTTTCTCGAATTAGTTTGAATCTTAATTATGTAACTTTTAATTATGTATTACTTTAAATTTAAATTTGTTGCTGTTTAATTTTAATCATGTCTTAGTTTAAATTTTATTTCTGGAGTTTTTATTTTTTTAGTTAACTAATATTGAACACTTAATAGGATATGTCTGATCATTTTTCCGTTGAAGAATTTTCATCATTGACAAATGATAGAGCATGGTATAATATAATCTTTGTTAAGGTGGAGTTTATTTGGCATGACGTCGATGGAAAGAGATTAGTGGTTATATTTCTTGATCAACACGTAAGAACATTATTTTAATTTACTTTGTGTTATATAAGCGTTTTTCCACCACTAAATTTCTTTTCATTTTAGAGACAAAAAATTGTTGCGTTCGTCCCACAAAATTTGATACACAAATATAATGACGCGTCATTGATGGGTGGTTTTTTTTCGTTGAATCATTTCCAAATTGAGAATCTCAACTATCTTGAGTGCCCAAAGTACCAGAATTACGTGTTAGTTTGGTCCGAGAAGAAAATTGTCATCAACGAATATACAAAGCTTTCTTCACTTACGCTTACGATTCCAAGGGGTGCTTCTTTATATCCATTGGTCCCTTCCATTATAGAATTGAAGCATGACAGGAGACCTCAAATGGATATTGTTGGTACATATTAATTCTCTATCTATAATTTTTATTAAATATATAAAACTTTATATATGGTCTATACGATTTAACTGATTTGGTTTTAGATGTGGTTGGGAGAATAATAGAAGGCAAACGTGATCGATGTTGTTTTGAACTTTCTCTTCAAGATAAGACGTATGTTATTATTTATTATTAACATATTACAAACATAATATTTACGTTATATGTAAGAAAATATTATTATTAGAAGAACTTTAACCCAAAATCGTAATATACAGTGGTCACACAATACAATTGTTTTTGTCTGCCCTGAAGCCTTCCGATGTTATACGTTCCATTCGAGCCGTGCAACAAAGGTCCATCATATATGTATCACGTCTCAAGTTGGTTCATCTACCAGATAGTATGTTATGCTTTACACATGAACATTCTAATAATTAGTTAGATCTAATGGCTCATGTAGTTTAATAAAAGTTATATTTTATTTGTTATTTCAGTTAATATTTTGAAGTCTACGGAGTTGAGTACGATTACGTACGAACCGGATATGGTCGAGGCACGGGATATGTAAATTATGGATCGTTATCCAATTTGTGTTTAAGTTAGAAACATTTGGTGTTGTTATTTGTTTAGTTGTTGAATATTAAAGTCTCTCTTGGTGTTTCGTGTTTTGCTTTTTGTTTCCCTCATATTGATGTAATTGTAGAAGTATTTATAATCTATCACCAAGGTATAATCTTCTTAGATTGGACAACTAAATAATCATTATCTGTATTAAACGAAGGTATAACCATGGCTGACCTTCCTACTCATACAATCGTGTTTGAGATATTAACGAGGCTGCCAGCAAAGGATGTAGGTCGTTCTAAGAGTGTATGTAAGCAATGGTATGCGTTATTGTCAACACAAGATTTCGTAAAGATACATTGTTCTCGCTCAGTAGTTTCATCTAACCAGAGAGTTCTACTAATTGACGACCTAACGTGTTCTGTTTGTCCAATCATCTCTAATAACAATGACTATGGTCCAAGCTCAACAGTTACATTTCCATTCCATCACCAAAATAATGATGTCTCAATACTTTCACATTTGAACGGATTGTTGTGTGTTTGCTTCAATCATACATACGAGCTGCTTCTTTGGAATCCAACAACTACTGCTTTCAAGCGTTTGTCAACCCCTGATTCTCATGGATTCTATATAAATAACCTTGATGCCATTGGTTTGTACGTTGACGCTGACGATGATTACAAGGTCTTGCATATAAAGCGTAGGAGTGGTGTACTTGGTGTCTATGTTTATTCTAGGGAAGTAGACTCTTGGAGAAATATTCCTTTCATAACAAGACAAGAGTACCTAAGCCCTCATTTCAATTGGTCAGCTGGCACATTTTGTGGTGGTACTCTATATTTCACTGTTTGCGAATGTTGGATTGGAGGTACGAATGTGGTGATTTGTTTTGATGTTAATTCGGAGCAGTTCAAGGAGATAAGCTTTCCACCCGTTCCTTCTAATGGAATGGTTCAAGGTGTTTTAGTTAATGTAAAAAATGTGCTTCACATGTTTGCTAGCACTGGCATGTTTGAGATGACAATTGACCTATGGACACTACAAGGGGATTACTGGATTAAGGTCTTATCATGTCCTCCGATCCCCCCGATATCATTGTCATTGTGGTGCGATATAACACATTATGTGACAAATGGTAATTGGTTTGTGATGACTAAATTAGGGAAGTTGTTTACAATTGAAATGGATATGAAGCCCTTCGAATGTTTTTATCCCGTTTCTTGGTTTCGAGGTTTTAAGGGTGCGGTGTTTGTGCAGACCATTGTTTCACCAAGTATTTAGATTGGCTTTCACTTAATGTTATCATTATGTATGTCAATGTTTTAAGGATTTGTGTTTTTTTTTCCTGTAAGTCATGATATTCCGTTTAAGTCATGTATTTTAATGTTATCATTATGTATTTCAATGTTATCCTTCGGTTTGTTTTTCTCTAAGTTATGTGTTGGAATGTTGTTATGATTTGAGAATTTCATCATCTATGATAACTCTCTTTTATTTAATTTGCAAGGTATTTGTCATTTTTTCAATTTACAATGACTAATGGACTCTCAAACCCTCGAAATCATGCTTCTAGCTCGAGTGCATCTACTAAAGCTGAAAAACGAAAAGAGTATCAAAAAAGATACTATGCTGCACGCAAAGAAAATAACAAAGTATCTAAATTTGGGAGTGGTGATGCCCCCCAAAGTGCTTCATCAATATCTTTAATGAATAATAGGTCAAGAGAAAGGACACCGTTAAGAAGTTTACAAACTAATATTACTCAATTTCTACAAACAACAAATGAGAACGCCTCAAGTGTTTCTACTACAAAATGCAAGGAGTACAATGAAGGATGTTCTAATACACCAAACGATAATGGAATGCGTATTTCAAATGGCAGTCAAGTCAACCAAACCCCGATAGATGATGTAATTGACGTAGTCAGGCATAGAACATCACGAGGTTTCTATTTATTTAACAAAGATTTCTTTTTCGAACTTGACATCTTTTACAACCTTCATTACTTAATACACCAATTTTTTTAGGTATTCAAATTCATCCGCGTACTTTATTACCCCAATTTGCTGAAGTAGTTGATCAACCTTCACTCCAACATGGGAGCGTAGAAGATGATCCTTATAATTTTGTTTACAATGGTGTACCTGGAGAGCATCGTGTTTTAAAGGAACGAGGCGCATGTCCTAATTGTGGAGCAAAACGATTTCAATTTGAATTTGATACCTTTTGTTGTATGAGTGGGAAAACCGTGTTAGCAAACTTAGAAATTCCAGAGGAATTGTACCGACTTTTCACGTCTCAAGATGAAATTGGAGATTTGTTTAGGCAAAACATCCGTGCTTATAACACCAATTTTTCTTTTGCCTCAATGGGTGTGACATTGGATGATACATTGAACAATATGAGAGACGGCGTATATACTTTTCGTGCACATAAAGGAATATATCACAGAATCGACCAATTAGTTCCGAGGGATGGGACTCCTAGGTACTTGCAGTTGTATTTTTACGATCCTGATACTGAGTTAGATCACAGACTCCGATGGCCAAATCTTGATCGGCGTATTACTCAGATTTTAACACGCGTTCTTTCTACAAACCCATATGTCGATACATTTAGAAGACTTGCGGAACTAGGACCTCTGGACAACTATAGAGTCACTTTGAATACTTCGGTTGAACTTGACCAAAGGGTGTACAACCGACCAACGACATCGGAGGTATATATAATATATTATATTAATTGCAATTATTTAATATAATTGCTTATTTTACTTACTTATAGTTCACAATTATATAGGTTGCTGGTATTTGGGTTGAAGGTAATGACAATATCACTTCGTATAAACGAAGTATTGTAGTGTACGGTAGGTCTGAATATAGACAAACTATTCAGCCGTACTTCAGTTGTTACGATCCATTGTCGTATCCTTTATTTTTTCCTAATGGTGAGTCGGGTTGGCATGCTAACATACCACGTCAAGGAGTATCAATCAATGAGGTTCGCAAAAATGACAACATCGAAGGAGAAATGGAAGGTACCAACAATTTGTTATCCTTTTTAAGTGAAGATCATAAAAATAGCGTAATGCGTTTTATTTTTATTAACTGTTTGTTTTTAATACATCTTCATCGTTCAGAGGCTAACACACGAAGTGGTAGAACAACCGTGGCTATGCGAGAGTACTACTGTTACAAGTTCCAGATTCGATCTACCGATAATGTGCTTTTGTTCGGTGGTAGGCTGCTACAGCAGTTTGTGGTTGATGTTTACATCAAAATTGAGACGTCACGCTTAGAATTTTGTGAGAGAAACCAGGAAAAAATTCGAGCCGAATTGTACCAAGGTATTGTGGATTGCGTCAATACTGGCGAGGTTCATGCAAACAGAGTCGGGAAAAGAATTGTGTTGCCTGCATCTTTCATCGGGGGGCCTCGCGACATGCGACGTCGGTTTCTAGATGCGATGACGTTAGTTCAAGACGACGGCAAGCCTGATGTATTCCTTACAATGACATGTAATCCTAAGTGGCCTGAGATATGTGATAACTTACATGTTGGTCAAACTGCTACAGATCGTCCAGACCTTGTTTCAAGAGTGTTCCGGGCTAAACTAGAAGATCTTAAGGATCAACTCTTCAAGAAACATGTCCTCGGGGAAGTTAAGTCATACGTCTATGTCATTGAATTTCAAAAGCGGGGTTTGCCGCACGCACATTTTCTCCTAATCATGTACCCGCAACACAAGATCAATAACGCGGACCATTATGATAAGGTTGTGTGTGCTGAAATTCCTAACAAACTAACACATCCCAGATTGCATGAGATGGTTGTCAAGCACATGATTCACGGTCCTTGCGGCAATTTACGATCAAGCAGTCCTTGTATGCAGGGTGATCCTAAAATTTGTCGTTTTCACTATCCTAGACAATTTAACGAACAGACGACACAAGGAGAAGATTCGTATCCGTTGTATCGAAGGAGAGACACCGGGATAGAAGTGGACCTACGAGGACAAACACTTGATAATAGATGGGTGGTCCCATATAACCCAAGGCTTTTGATGATGTTTAACTGCCACATGAATGTTGAAGTTTGCTCAAGTATAAAATCTGTGAAATATCTTTTCAAATATGTTTATAAAGGACATGACAAACAGGTTATTCAAGTCGATCAAAGTGAGCCAGGGGTTGTTATTAATGAGATAAAAAGATTTCAAGATGCATGCTACATATCGCCCCCAGAGGCTATGTGGCGAATTTTTTCCTTCTCTCTTTCTCAAATCTTTCCTGCTGTTCTAGCCTTACAACTTCATCTCCCAAATAATCAGATGGTTAGATTTAGAGATGATGACTTGATGCCTAATATTGTTGATAGGGAAAGGGATAAGAGAACCATGCTAACAGCATTTTTTGATCAGAATAGAAACGATGAAACAGCAAGGGTACATTTGTATAAAGATTTTCCAAAACACTATACTTGGAATGGAAGCACACGCCGTTGGAGTCGTCGTTTCGGTAAAAAACAAAGAGGTCGTATCGTTTCCGCTAATCCAGCCGAAGGAGAAAGGTACTACTTACGCCTACTTTTGTCAAATGTCAGAGGGCCTACTTCTTTCGAACATCTTTGCACAGTTAATGGTCAACGGTGTGCGACATTTCGGAAAGCAGCTCTTGAGTTAGGCTTAATAGAAGACGATGAATATCTATCACAATGTCTCGAAGAAGCCTCTACGTTTCAGTTTCCCAATGCTCTTAGAAGGTTATTTGCGACCATAATGATTTTTTGCCAACCTGGAGATATTCGAAAGTTATGGAATGACCACTTTGATTCACTATCTGAAGATCATCGGTTACACTGTCAAAGTATAGAACGAGTTCAAAATATGGTTCTTACCGAAATAAGTGTCTTGGTACAATCCATGGGTAAAAATTTCAATGAATTCGACCTTCCTAAGATAACTGACGATGTTTGTCACACCCCCAAAATCCACCCGCGGATAACACCCGCTTCGGGGGCGTGACTGACCAGGATCCAGCCACCAATTATACTAAGCATTGGTTAATATTAAAGTAATACTTGCTAACCATAAAAATTAGCAAATATCAAGTTCAGAGTTAAGGGTTTTAAAGTTTAAACAGTAACAAGTAGCGGAAGCATAATTAAATAGTTTTTAAACAGTGTTCATAAGGTAAGCATAATAAATGCCCAACACACGGGCAGACGACCACTACACATCCCAAGTAGCTGCTCCAGTCACTGGCCACCTGCAAAGCATGCAGTAAAGGGGGTCAACAATAATGCTGAGTGAGTCCACTAGTTGTCCAGTTTTAATTACCAAAAACTTGTTTCACCAGTTAATTTATCCGTTTATACATGCCATGGGGAGCTACCCCAAAAGTTAGCGACTAAACTGTTTTTCCAATACCGAACACTAGGTAACCGAATGCGTTTCCGCAGGATGCCCCGATGTCAATGTTCTATCATCATTGACGGATGCCTGAGTACATTAGTTCACGACCGATCCCATACCATGGCACGGTGTGAGGCTGGTAAGACCTAAATAGCGCTATCAACTAATAACCCGTTCGCCTGGCACCGGCGACTAATCGGTATTATGTAGTAGGGACTTGAGTGATAGAGTTGCGTTTAGTGCCGTTAGTTGCAATCCGTATAAACAGTAATTAACTAAAAAGGTTTCCCAATACAAGGGAAGATAAAGTAAGTTGTTTCCCAATAACTAGGGAAGGAGTGTAGACGGTATCCCCTTTACAAGGGGATAGGGTTGTTTTAGTCTCGTGTCCCAAACCACCGGGACGCATGCTTTTAAGTTGTGAACTCACCTTGGGTTGCTCGGTATGACACGTTACTTGGTTAAATATGTTGGTCACCACGTCCTAGCATGGTTACCAAGTATGGGTCAAGTTGGGTACAAGTAAACACGTATAAAACACTTATGACAATACAGAAAGCAGTCACGTATAACATGCAATATACAAACAGTGGGGTATTGGGCCTAAACAGTTACACAAGCAATCCAGTTAACAGACAATCCAGCAAGTATATCGGCCCAATAACAGTCCAGTCGAGACGGAGGTGTCTCGCAACCAAGGTTGCGACTCGCAACCGAGGTCTCGGTTCGTCATGCTTTGGTTGCGACTCGCAATCAGAGATTCCGACTCGCAACCGGCAGTTCCGACAAAGTAGTTGTGGTTACGACTCGCAATCGGATCGATACGCGTTGATTACGACTCGCAACCGGGCGGTCTCGACAAATCTTGGTGCGGTCTCGAGTAGCAACCAAAGGTTGCGACTCGCAACCGTGATTACGTGCACAAGAAGACCTTCTAGAACCTGCAAACCGTACTATCCAATGATATTGCAATTTCATGAAATCAGGTTGTACTATGCCACTAAAACATGTTTTCTTGTCTAACCTTTGTCTAAAATGGATCAAACAAGGCATTTTCAAATATTCATGAGACATTCATCTTGTTCATCATTATTCAAGCAACATTCAACAACACTCATCATCATTAACCCAAATACTATGCCTAAAACCCACTAACCAAAATCTTATATTTCTCGGACAACATCAAAACACACAAACAAGTTATCAAAACAACATTTTATCATGAAAATCCTAAGAATCAATTCTAAACCAAACCGATTCATATGGTGTCACACATATGCAAACCGATTTTCATGAGCATCATACGTCAATGGTTTGCGTCATTTTTAGCCACAAAAATGTCATGAACACATTAGCAACTTATCCGAAACTAGAAACATGTTAGCCGATTATTCATTTTACACACAAAACCACATCACCAAGTATACAACTACACTAGCTAAATTATGTCCTTCATGCTATCATCTAACAATCAACAAATATTTTAAAGACACTAACCGGTTGGTGAGGTTCAAGGGTGAGTATGAAACTTCTAACGGGTGTGTGTGTTGATCCGAGAGCTCCTAGTGGTCACCGATTTGATCCGAGAAGAAGGAGATGAGAAGAGGTGATCTTGGTTGCTTAGGGTTTTAGGGTTTTAGTGAGAGAGATGAGAGGAGGGTGTTAGAGTGTAGTGAGTGTTGTAAAAATGGATAAGGGAGGGGTGGGTTGGTTTATATAAGGTTCCGAATGGGCTTAGGGGGTTTCCGGGTTGGGTTCAATTCCTACAAGGCCAAGGCCTAGCCGGCCCATTACTAATGTTCACTCGAGACCGTGGTCTCGAGTCGGGTTGCTTG
This sequence comes from Helianthus annuus, assembly GCF_002127325.2. Taxonomy (NCBI): domain Eukaryota; kingdom Viridiplantae; phylum Streptophyta; class Magnoliopsida; order Asterales; family Asteraceae; genus Helianthus; species Helianthus annuus. Next base: position 18,305,694 of record NC_035443.2, on the reverse strand, counting down.
TGGTTTCGGCTCATGTGTATTACACGCACACATATATATATATACATATCTAAATACACCAACACGTAGATACACATAACATGTAACACGAAGTTCACGGGTTTTCATTTAATAAATATACACACGTAAGTTACATCGAAGGATTGTTCGGGAAAGTCCGAAGTGTCACATTATCCCCAAGTTTTAGGAACTTTCGTCCCGAAAGTTAAGGCAGCCACTGTCAAGCCAGTGTAAGTGAAAGCGTTTCAACGGGGTGTCACATCATCCCCCCGTTAGTTTGGAATTTCGTCCCGAAATTCGTTCGTAGCTTCAGTGCTGGGGTTTTCGTTTGGGAACAACTGGGGATACTTGTGCTTCATCTGGTCTTCCCGCTCCCAGGTATACTCTGGGCCACGTCGCGAGTTCCAACGAACTCGTACAAGAGGTATCTGGCTACGTTTGAGGGTTTTGATCACTCGATCCGTGATCTCGATTGGTTCCTCAGTAAAGTGTAGCTGTTCGTCAATCGTCAGTTCCTTAAAAGGAATCACAAGTGTTTCATCCGACAAACACTTCTTCAGGTTGGATACATGAAAGACGTTATGTACCGCACTCAGCTCTTCAGGCAGGTTCAATCTGTAAGCGACCTTACCGATCTTCTTGGTAATTTCGAATGGTCCGATATATCGCGGATTAAGCTTGCCCCGTTTACCAAAGCGAACCACACCCTTCCAGGGTGAGACTTTAAGTAGAACCCGGTCACCGACCTGGAATTCCAATGGTTTCCTACGCTTATCAGCGTAGCTCTTCTGACGGTCACGAGCTGCCGCCATGCGTTGTCTGATCTGGGCAATCTTTTCCGTTGTATCTACCACCATCTCTGGGCCCGTGATTTGACTATCACCGATTTCCGCCCAGCAGAGGGGTGACCGGCATTTACGACCGTACAATGCCTCAAAAGGTGCTGCCTGAATACTGGTGTGATAGCTGTTGTTGTATGAGAATTCTACTAACGGTAGATGCTTCTCCCAGTTCTTACCAAAATCGATCACACACGCTCTAAGCATGTCTTCTAGAGTTTGGATGGTGCGTTCGGACTGTCCATCCGTTTGCGGGTGATAAGCAGTGCTCATATCCAAACGTGAGCCAAAGCATTTGTGCATAGCTTGCCACAATTCTGAAGTAAATCGAGCGTCTCGGTCTGAAATAATCGAGGTTGGCACTCCGTGCCTCGAAACTACTTCCTTTAAGTAAATCTCTGCCAGGGTAGAAAACTTGTCTGTTTCCTTAATAGCCAGAAAGTGTGCGGACTTGGTTAGTCGATCCACTATTACCCAAATAGCATCATTTCCGCGTTGAGATCTAGGTAGCCCTGTAACAAAATCCATGGAAATTTGCTCCCATTTCCATTTCGGGATTTCTGGTTGTTGGAGTAGACCTGCTGGCTTCTGGTATTCTGTCTTGACTCTCGCGCAAGTCAAACATTTGCCGACGTACGTCGCTATGTGGGCCTTCATACCAGGCCACCAGTAGGTAGTCTTCAAATCGTGGTACATCTTGTCCGAACCAGGATGTACTGAGTAGCGGGACTTGTGGGCTTCGTCCATCACGAGTTCACGTAAACCTCCAAGGAGTGGAACCCAGATGCGTCCTGTTACATAGTAAGCACCATCTTCTTTCTGTCCTAGTTGCTGTCTCGACCCTCGCAGAGACTCAGCCCTGATGTTTTCCGGCTTCAATGCTTCAACTTGAGCATTTCGAATCTGGGTAGGGAGGTTAGACTGAATGGTAAGTTGCAGTGCTCGCACGCGCTTTGGTGTAGTGTCCTTTCGGCTGAGGGCGTCTGCCACGACATTGGCTTTGCCCGGATGGTATTTGATGGCGCATTCGTAGTCATTCAAGAGTTCGACCCATCGACGTTGTCTCATGTTCAATTCCTTTTGCCTAAAGATATGCTCGAGACTCCTGTGATCGGTGTAAATAGTGCACTTGGTACCGTACAGGTAATGTCTCCATATCTTAAGAGCAAAGATCACTGCTCCCAGTTCCAAGTCGTGCGTCGTGTAGTTCTTTTCATGCGTCTTGAGTTGTCGAGAGGCATAGGCAATGACTTTCTCGCGTTGCATTAGCACGCAACCGAGCCCATGAATAGACGCATCGCAGTAAACCACAAAGTCGTCCGTACCTTCAGGTAGCGAGAGAATAGGAGCGCTACAGAGGTTATCCTTAAGCCTCTGAAAAGCAGATTCCTGTGCTGTATTCCACTTGTAGGCGACGCCTTTCTGAGTAAGAGTCGTGAGGGGTTGTGCAATCTTTGAGAATCCCTGAATGAATCTGCGGTAGTAGCCCGCCAAACCCAAGAATTGACGAACTTCAGTGGGGGTCTTAGGTGTAGGCCAGTTCTTTATCGATTCGATCTTAGCTGGGTCGACGTGAATTCCGTCCTTATTAACTACATGGCCGAGGAAATGGACTTCTCGAAGCCAGAAGTCACATTTAGAGAATTTGGCGTACAGTTGCTCGTTGCGAAGGAGATCGAGGATAAGGCGTAGGTGCTGTTCATGCTCTTCTTGACTTTTCGAATAAATCAGAATGTCGTCGATGAACACAATCACAAATTTGTCGAGGTAAGGCTTACATACGCGGTTCATAAGATCCATGAACACTGCAGGTGCGTTGGTCATTCCAAAAGGCATGACGAGAAATTCATAGTGACCATAACGGGTCCTGAACGCAGTCTTAGAGATATCTTCGTTACGAACTCTCAACTGATGGTAGCCTGATCGCAGGTCAATCTTAGAATAGTAACTCGATCCTTGCAATTGATCAAACAAATCGTCGATGCGCGGGAGAGGGTAACGATTCTTGATGGTAACCTTGTTCAACTCACGATAGTCGATGCACATTCGGAATGTGCCGTCCTTCTTCTTGACAAAGAGTACTGGGGCTCCCCAGGGTGATGAACTAGGACGGATAAATCCTTTATCCAATAGTTCTTGTAGTTGCGTAGAGAGTTCCTTCAGTTCTGCAGGAGCCAATCGGTACGGTGCACGAGCTATGGGTGCTGCTCCGGGAGCTAGCTCGATTTGGAATTCGACCTGTCGGTGAGGAGGGAGTCCAGGTAGTTCCTCAGGAAATACCTCGGGATAATCGCGTACCACAGGAAAATCTTCAATCCTCTTTTTCCTTTTCATGAGTATTGGTGACGAGTGCTAAGATAGCGGTGTGCCCTTTCTGTAAACACTTCTGGGCTTTTAGAAGCGAGATAATGCCTGTGACTTCTCCACTTTTGTTGCCTTTGACGATGAGGGGTTGACCAGAACGGCGAGGTATACGAACTGCTTTCTCTTGACAGAGGATCTCAGCACGATGTTTGGATAACCAATCCATACCAATGACGACGTCGAAGCTTCCAAGTTTGACAGGGAAAAGATCGATACTAAACTTGTGGCCAGACAATTCTAAGGTGCAGTCGTGGATCACATGCGTGGCCTCGACGTTCTTACCATTAGCTATCTCGACGGTATGCTTAGAACTTAATAATGCGGGCGAATGCTTAAGTTTCTTACTAATGCGAAGGGATACATAACTGGCATCGGCACCGGAATCAAATAACACAGAAACATAACGATCATCAAGTAGGAACTTACCCGCCACGACGTTGGGATCGTTCCTAGCTTCTCCAGCTCCAATCACGAAAGCTCTGCCCCTTGCATTTCCAGCATTGTTATTCTGCTCATTGTTCCCAGCTCCCTGGTTGTTGTTGCGATTCTGATTCAGTTCAGGGCAATCCTTTCGCATGTGCCCTGTTGCCCCGCATTTAAAACATGCTCTGTTGTTTCCCTGCTGCTGTTGCTGTTGGGGTTGTTGCTGATTCTGCCTTGCCGGGAACTGACTTCTACAATCCTTTGCTTCGTGCCCCATCTTGTGGCATCGCTGACACTGACCCTTGTTGCACGCCCCATTGTGGTGCCTGTTACACTTGTTGCACTTAGGGTAGTTTCCCCGGTAGCCACCCTGTTGTTGATTGCCCTTGCTGTTGTCAGTTTTCCTTTGCTGAGCTGGGGCTTGAGTAGGGTTAGCATCCTTGCCCTGATTTCCATCCCACTTTCGTTTGCCATCACTAGAACTTCCTTCCGCAGCACTGATCCTTTTGGGCAACCTGCCCTCTTCCACAGCCTGATCCGTGAGTTTGTGAGCAAGTCGAACGATCGGCTGAATGGTAGTGTGGTTAGCTGAAGTTACATGGCTTCGAATTTCTGGAGCCAGACCCTTGATGTACAGTTCGATCCTTCGGTACATAGGTCGAGACATGTTTGGACAAAGAGCAGCATAGTCGTTGGACAGCTTGGTGTAGGTCTCAATCTCTGACCCAACCATCTTGAGTTCATAGTACTCATTCTCAAGCTTGTGGATGTCATCCCTGTGACAGTACTCTTCCTTGATCATATCCTTGAAATCTTCCCACGCAGTAGCGTTTGCAGTCTCCAAGCCAAGCATTTGAATTTGCGCCTTCCACCATGAAAGTGCGCTTCCCTCTAGAGTACCAGTAGCAAACTTCACCCAGTTAGCAGTTGGGCATTCACAGACAGCAAAAACAGCTTCGACCTTCTCAATCCAGTGCAGAAGGCCTATGGCACCCTCCGTGCCATTGAAAGGAAGAGGCTTGCAATCCATAAAGGTCTTGAAGGTACAAACACGTGGTTGCACAGGTGCAGGCTGACCTATCGGGTGAGCTGCGAAAGCTGCAGCCACAGTGTTGAGCAGGCTAGTGAACTGAGCCGGGGTCATGTTGACGTTTCCTCGTCCGCGTCCACTCATTGTCTTCATAACCAGAAAACATAGTATGAGTGTGATGTCGTAACATAGCGAGAATAAGATAGAAGAGAGAAGACGCATCTATCTAATCAGGTAACTAGTACGTATAGTAAAGCAGAAGCATAAGACAAGTAAGCAAGTAACTATGGGTCCGAGCTATGAGGTCAGATAAGTCGAGCCTTGTACTTGGAGTGTAGTGTCGTCACGAGTCACGGGTTATAGTCTGGTTTTTCTCAAAAAGATTTTTTTTTTTTCCTTTTTAAAACCAAGTTCACTATAACCAATGGCTCTGATACCAATCTGTCACACCCCCAAAATCCACCCGCGGATAACACCCGCTTCGGGGGCGTGACTGACCAGGATCCAGCCACCAATTATACTAAGCATTGGTTAATATTAAAGTAATACTTGCTAACCATAAAAATTAGCAAATATCAAGTTCAGAGTTAAGGGTTTTAAAGTTTAAACAGTAACAAGTAGCGGAAGCATAATTAAATAGTTTTTAAACAGTGTTCATAAGGTAAGCATAATAAATGCCCAACACACGGGCAGACGACCACTACACATCCCAAGTAGCTGCTCCAGTCACTGGCCACCTGCAAAGCATGCAGTAAAGGGGGTCAACAATAATGCTGAGTGAGTCCACTAGTTGTCCAGTTTTAATTACCAAAAACTTGTTTCACCAGTTAATTTATCCGTTTATACATGCCATGGGGAGCTACCCCAAAAGTTAGCGACTAAACTGTTTTTCCAATACCGAACACTAGGTAACCGAATGCGTTTCCGCAGGATGCCCCGATGTCAATGTTCTATCATCATTGACGGATGCCTGAGTACATTAGTTCACGACCGATCCCATACCATGGCACGGTGTGAGGCTGGTAAGACCTAAATAGCGCTATCAACTAATAACCCGTTCGCCTGGCACCGGCGACTAATCGGTATTATGTAGTAGGGACTTGAGTGATAGAGTTGCGTTTAGTGCCGTTAGTTGCAATCCGTATAAACAGTAATTAACTAAAAAGGTTTCCCAATACAAGGGAAGATAAAGTAAGTTGTTTCCCAATAACTAGGGAAGGAGTGTAGACGGTATCCCCTTTACAAGGGGATAGGGTTGTTTTAGTCTCGTGTCCCAAACCACCGGGACGCATGCTTTTAAGTTGTGAACTCACCTTGGGTTGCTCGGTATGACACGTTACTTGGTTAAATATGTTGGTCACCACGTCCTAGCATGGTTACCAAGTATGGGTCAAGTTGGGTACAAGTAAACACGTATAAAACACTTATGACAATACAGAAAGCAGTCACGTATAACATGCAATATACAAACAGTGGGGTATTGGGCCTAAACAGTTACACAAGCAATCCAGTTAACAGACAATCCAGCAAGTATATCGGCCCAATAACAGTCCAGTCGAGACGGAGGTGTCTCGCAACCAAGGTTGCGACTCGCAACCGAGGTCTCGGTTCGTCATGCTTTGGTTGCGACTCGCAATCAGAGATTCCGACTCGCAACCGGCAGTTCCGACAAAGTAGTTGTGGTTACGACTCGCAATCGGATCGATACGCGTTGATTACGACTCGCAACCGGGCGGTCTCGACAAATCTTGGTGCGGTCTCGAGTAGCAACCAAAGGTTGCGACTCGCAACCGTGATTACGTGCACAAGAAGACCTTCTAGAACCTGCAAACCGTACTATCCAATGATATTGCAATTTCATGAAATCAGGTTGTACTATGCCACTAAAACATGTTTTCTTGTCTAACCTTTGTCTAAAATGGATCAAACAAGGCATTTTCAAATATTCATGAGACATTCATCTTGTTCATCATTATTCAAGCAACATTCAACAACACTCATCATCATTAACCCAAATACTATGCCTAAAACCCACTAACCAAAATCTTATATTTCTCGGACAACATCAAAACACACAAACAAGTTATCAAAACAACATTTTATCATGAAAATCCTAAGAATCAATTCTAAACCAAACCGATTCATATGGTGTCACACATATGCAAACCGATTTTCATGAGCATCATACGTCAATGGTTTGCGTCATTTTTAGCCACAAAAATGTCATGAACACATTAGCAACTTATCCGAAACTAGAAACATGTTAGCCGATTATTCATTTTACACACAAAACCACATCACCAAGTATACAACTACACTAGCTAAATTATGTCCTTCATGCTATCATCTAACAATCAACAAATATTTTAAAGACACTAACCGGTTGGTGAGGTTCAAGGGTGAGTATGAAACTTCTAACGGGTGTGTGTGTTGATCCGAGAGCTCCTAGTGGTCACCGATTTGATCCGAGAAGAAGGAGATGAGAAGAGGTGATCTTGGTTGCTTAGGGTTTTAGGGTTTTAGTGAGAGAGATGAGAGGAGGGTGTTAGAGTGTAGTGAGTGTTGTAAAAATGGATAAGGGAGGGGTGGGTTGGTTTATATAAGGTTCCGAATGGGCTTAGGGGGTTTCCGGGTTGGGTTCAATTCCTACAAGGCCAAGGCCTAGCCGGCCCATTACTAATGTTCACTCGAGACCGTGGTCTCGAGTCGGGTTGCTTGTGGTTTCGGCTCATGTGTATTACACGCACACATATATATATATACATATCTAAATACACCAACACGTAGATACACATAACATGTAACACGAAGTTCACGGGTTTTCATTTAATAAATATACACACGTAAGTTACATCGAAGGATTGTTCGGGAAAGTCCGAAGTGTCACAATGTTAACTTACAAGATGCAGGTTATCGTGAGTTACAAGAAGAGTATGGGATTGTTTTGGAACCTGAACACTTGAGTGCCAAACATTCACTTAATCCGGACCAAAAAAATGTGTTTGATGAGATCATGATGCATGTTGATAATGATCTTCCAGGCGTGTTCTTTATTGATGGTCCAGGTGGAACTGGAAAAACATTTTTGTACATTGCCTTGCTTGCTGAAATTCGGTCACGTGGTCTTATTGCTCTCGCAACAGCTTCATCAGGTGCAGCGGCTAATAATATGCCAGGAGGTAGAACGGCTCACTCGAGATTCAAGATTCCTCTTAATCTTGAAAATAATTCAATGTGCAATATTAAAAAACAGAGTGGGGCCGCTAAACTGATTCGCTCTGCCAAAATAATCATATGGGATGAAGCGTCGATGGCTAAACGACAAGCGATAGAGACAGTCGATCGTACATTCCAAGACATTATAGGTGTTAGTCTCCCATTTGGTGGAAAGATAATGGTTATGGGAGGTGACTTCAGACAGGTGTTGCCGGTTATCAAACGTGGCACTCGAGCACAGATTGTAGACTCCAGCGTACGAATGTCACCTCTTTGGTCTTTGACTAAGAAGATGCGGTTGACCATAAATATGAGAGCGCTGAAAGATCCATGGTTTTCTAAATTTCTTTTAAGAGTCGGCGATGGAACTGAAGAACCAATCGAAGGAAACTATATCCGCATACCCGATGACATGACAATTCAGTGCAACAACAGAGAAAACGCTATAAAAGAATTGATCCATGCCATCTTTCCATCAATTGAAGATAATGTATATTCTTCAGATTATATAATCTCTAGAGCAATATTGTCCACTAAAAATGATAGTGTTGACGAGATTAATAATCAAATGATTGAAATTTTTCAAGGGGAGGAAAAAGTTTATTACAGTTTTGATGAAGCTGAAGACGATCAGCGCAACTTCTATCCGGTCGAGTTCTTAAATTCGCTAAATGTTAGTGGTTTGCCGCCTCATAAGCTTCATTTAAAAATTGGATGCCCAATAATATTGTTACGTAATATCGATCCATCACATGGCCTGTGTAATGGCACGCGGTTGATATGTAAGGGTTTCATGCGAAATGTTATTGATGCGGAAATTGCAGTCGGTCAACATGCCGGAAAAAGAGTTTTTTTGCCAAGAATCCCTCTAACCCTTTCTGAAGATGACATGTTCCCATTTAAGCTGAAAAGAAAACAATTTCCAATTCGACTTAGCTTTTCCATGACGATTAATAAAGCTCAAGGTCAAACAATTCCGAACGTTGGTATTTATCTACCGGATTCTGTATTTTCACATGGACAACTTTATGTCGCGTTATCAAGAGGGATTTCAAGACAAAGTACGAAGGTGTTGGTACATCTCGCCAAAGAATTCAAACAACGCGGAGTTTACACATCAAATGTTGTCTACCAGGAAGTGTTGCGTGATTAATTAATCGCATCCGTATCAAAACGAAGGTAAGTTAGTAGATTATGTGCCTTATTTGCTTCCTGAAATTACTTTTTAATTACTATTTTAAAGCACCTGTAAGCGTGTAACATTTTGTTATGTGTCGAAATCTGGTACAGGAGAGGATAAGATACAAGAAAGTCATAAGCGAACGGATGTATTGGTAAAACAGGAAGAGATACAAGAGACTCCCCGCATTTTGTTTTTATTGTTTTGTCTAGCTACTTGACTGTTCTGAACTCTTCTTGTTTTTAATTACATCTACTTCCTTGTTTTGTACTATTCTTGTAGAAGATCACGAATAAGAAAACTAACTTAAGTACTATACGATTATCACGAGACGACGGATAAACTAACGGTAAACGAGTATCCTATTGAAAATCGCCACTCCCGCCGCATCGCGCGGGTAAGTGACTAGTATATATATATATATATATATATATATATTATTGTTGCCACCTCCATATTTATGTGTTTTTATCTTTTATCACTATACAATTTGTTAGTCTTAATTATGTATCTTGTACTATCTCTATATAAGGTTAGGATATAATAGGAAGTTTAGTTGGGTAGGAAGCCTAAGAAGTAATCTTGACCATCCATTTATTTAATCAATGGCTAAGATTAAATGAGTGAAATTGAAGGAAAAAAGGAGGCGCGTGGGTTTGTTTAGAGGCATTCTAGTCAATTCAAGGCAATAGTTTCTCTCTCCTCCAATTCCCCCCCCCCCCCACCCCCCATTTTTTAAACGTTAATAACTCTTTCATACGACATTATTTTTTTATAAAAATTGCACCAAAAAAACGAGCGTTTTTTTAATCTTTAAAACGAGTATACTATTGCTATAATTTCAAATTTTTTTTGAAAACCCAGTTGCGTACAACGCAATGGAAAAAAAAACCTAAAATATGACATTTTTCTAAAACGCAATGCACAAAAAACACAAGGAAATGTCTTACTTGTAAAACGCAATGGCCAGAAAACACAAAGAAATGTCTTCTTTCTAAAACGCAATAGCCTAAAAACACAAAAGAAAGTGTACTTTCTAAAACGCAATGGACTGAAAACACATAAAAAAGTGTTTTACCTAAAACGCAATGCACCAAAAACACAAACAAATGTCTTATTTCTAAAACGCAATGGCAAGAAAACACTTAAATGTCTGTTTTCTAAAACACAATGGACTGAGAACACATAAAAATGTGTTTTACCTAAAACGCAATGCACCAAAAACACAAAAAAAATGTCTTATTTATAAAACGCAATGGCCAGAAAACACTTAAAAATGTATCCTTTCTAAAACACAATGGCCTAAAAAAACAAAAGAAAATGTTCTCTCTAAAACGCAATAGACTAAAAACACCTAAAAATGTGTTTTACCTAAAACGCAATGACTAAAAACACTTCAAAAATGTGTTTTTCTAAAACACAATAGCCAGAAAACACATAAAAATGTCTTAGTTCCATGGTTGTAAAAGTCCCGCCTAGGCTCTGAGTACTCCCCGAGTACTCGCTACAAGGTAGGCTGCCGAGGTCTGAGTACTGTTCGCCTAGGACCATTACTCCCCGAGTAATCCCCGTCTAGGCCAAGTACTTCCCGAGTACTCCCGAATCCAACTAGGGAGCGCCTAACGACTTTTGCAACCATTCTAAAACGCAATGGCCTAAAAACACCAAAGAAAGCGTTCTTTCTAAAACACATTGAACCAGGACAATAGTTTTGTCTGTGAATTGTCTGAACCAGTAAGTAGGAGATCAAAAACTGTCTACGAATGCAGCTCAACCCCAGCCAGGGGCTCTGCCCCTTGGACCCCGCCAGGGACTGCCGCCCCTGGGACCCTGCTAACAGGGACGCTGCCCCCGGACCCCCGCCAAGATCGTAAAACGCAATGACTAAATCAAAAATCCAGATCATAAAAATGAAATTAAAGAATTTCTTACGTGGATCGAAGCCGGTTTCTTCAATGATTGACGAAATTTGAATGATAGAAACACTTATCAGCGATCGAATCGAATGGATCTAGTGATTATCTTCAAAATCACAGGAAAAACGAGATTTTGTATGAAATTAAACTGGGTTTTCTTCAAGAAAGCTGAAGAACACGTTGATCGGGTGTTTGATTCAATGATTGGTGATGAAAATCGCACTATAATGTAGTGATTATTGAAAGTAGAAAGTGAAGAAATGGTTGAAGATGGTGGGTTTTGAAAATGGTGGGTTTTGAAGTTACTGGGGAGAAGAAGGAAGAAGAAAGGATACGATTGACTAAAATACCATTCCTCTTTATTTTAAATTTTGCCACATGGCATAATCCTATTACTTCCTATCCTTCCTAGCCAAAATAAACTTCCTATTTGATCCTCACCCTCTCTATATATAAAAAGATACATTATGAGTTATTTCAACAAAACAAAAATGTTGATCACCATACATATCTTGTAGTTTTATCGTGTATATTACATGTGTGCTTAAAGGGAGGATGTTAAAATACCAGTATAAACGTGCCTGTACTTTTATATTTCCTTTGTTACATTTGTCTTAATTATTTCCCTTTTCTTTTGTTTATGCGAGGTTTGGTCTCCACTTATTTAATGGGCTTATGTCTTGTTGATTCTGGGCTTATGGCTGCTTCATACTTGGGCTCGTGACAACTGGCTCATAGCTGTCTAGGGCTTTGTGCGTATATCTATAAGGAGGATCCAGAGGCAAAGCATTCATTCAGCTTTCTCTTTCTCTATCGCAACCTGCTCTTCCTGTTCATCTTTTACCAACGTCCTCACAAGTTCATTCGTGAGAGTTGAAGGTTCTTATTTTGTAAATCACTTTGTTTGATTCACCAGTCAATCTGTGATGACTGGTTCATCATTTACCTGTATTTGATTCTGTGATTAAGCAATAAATCTGTTCTGTTGATTGATCCTTGAGTTCTGACATGGTATCAGAGCTCCGAGGTTGAATCGGTGCTCTGGTGTTCTTCCGCTGCATATCTCGAAGGTCTGTTTCACTGTGAATCAAACTAGGGTTTTCTGATTGGAGGCAAAGATTGTATTTCCGGTAAAATTGAAGTCTTGGTAGTCCATAGGGTCTGTCGGCTTCAATCTTTGCTGATCCCCTTCTCTTGCTGCATGTACCATTACGGTGTTTGAAACCCTAATTTCTAGGGTTTGGTTGTTCTGATTCTAAAGTATTGGCTTCTGGGAGAAGGAGCTGCTCTTGGAAGATTGAAACCCTAATTTTGGTTTCTTCTCGGGTACATTTGAAGAAGGTCCTCGTTGGTCCCTTTTAGGGCAAACCAACAGGACTTGTGCTTGGTTTTCTAATCAAGAGCTTGTAACCCTAAGTGAAGGTTACAATCCGTTGGAGTTTACGCAACCACTGTGAGATCGTTCCTCTCTCCGTTTTACCTTTTTTTCCCTTTTGCATCACTGAGTCTTGTGTCTAGGCATATTGATACCGGGTTTTAGGCAAGACCGACTTGATTTGGGACATAGAGAGGATTCACTCTGTTGCATTTGGTTGTCTGGTAGTTGTCGTGTCTGGTCTATTGTATTGTGGCTCCCTGGTTACCATCTATAGAGGCACCCTTGAGTGACGAACCTCTGATCGGACCTCTGTCCAGGCTTCGCCGGCCCCTTCTTTGTGCTTTATTTTTCCTTTATCTGGTTGTGTTTTATTTGCTTATCTGTCTTCTTGGTTCATAACACTGTGATTATTTGCTTGTCTGATTGTTTTCCCTATTTGCTTATATGGGTGACAAAACTGAGACCTCTGTTACTTTAGTTAGCAAACTTGATGCTAGTGATCCTTTATATCTTCATGCTAGTGACTCAAGTGGTCTCACTGTAGTCAATATAAAGTTAAAAGGGACTGAAAACTATGTGGTCTGGTCAAATTCTATGAGGCTTGGACTAATGGCTAAAAACAAAATAGGCTTTATTGATGGTACATGTGTTAGGTCTAAAACTGATGATGTTCTAGCTAGTCGATGGGGTCGTTACAATTCTATTGTGTTTGTCACACCCCCAAAATCCACCTGCGGAGTATCACCGCTTGGGAGCGTGACTGACCAGGATCAAGCCACCAATCATATTGAACAAGTAATTAAATAGTAAAAGTTATCCATCAATACGAAGGGTGTTTATCAAAACCAACATAAGTAAATGTAGCGGAAGCATTTATGTAAAACCCAACCAAAAGTATTAATGTTTGAACACGACATAAGTGTTTAAAAGTAATCACGATCCATCTGCCCACAACGACCTGCTCCTCCTTGTGCAAGCTCCATTAGTACCTAAGGTCCTGCAAGGCATGCAGCAGAGAGTCAACAACTAGTTGAGCGAGTTCACAGAGAGTATATGCGTAATAGTAAGTTCATGAGTATCAGGTGGCTCTACTGGGCCAACATATGTTTCTATTGGTGGGGGCTTCCCATGTTATTAATCCACTAGACTATGCGTAACCATATGTGTTCTTCACAACCGAGAACAGTAATACGTACAAATTTACGCAGGATTTACGTAAGTATCCTTCACAACCGAGGATTGGGTACGTGGGGGTTCACGTAGGTTTTACGTAAGTGCCTGACACAACCGAGGCAGTAGTGAGTATCCGTTCACGCAGGTTTTACGTGAGTATCCTTCACAACCGAGGATAGCGAATAGCATAAGTGTACATAGGTTTTTCGTACGTGTCCTGCACAACCGAGGACGATGGTATGGTAGTCTAGTAATGGTATCCGTATGAATCTATTCAACCTTATCCTTTCAATCCCATTCCCAACACCCTGGGAATCCCATGCCTTGGTAAGAGTGTGAACTCACCTTGGGTTGCTCGGCAGATACACACTAAAGGGTTCTTGAACTAAAGTGGTCAACCACGTCCTATCAGGGTTACCATACAAGTCAGGTTTTGACTTCAAGTAATGCACGTATGTATCACATGGGTTAACACGTTACAAACACATATAGCTCATGGCAACAGTTTATAATCAAAGCAAATCCACTCAACTTGTGCAAATAATTATTAGCCCAAAAGTACCCCGGCCCAGCATATAAACAGTCCAATTAGCAGATACGTGAACAAGTCCAGCTACCCGGCCCAGACAATTGGGCCCGTGACAGTGCAAGGCCCAAATCCGTGTGCATGTGTAACTGGTCTCGAGTCGCAACAAGAAGGTCCCGAGTCGCAACGGGACTCGCAACCCTGGTCTCGGCTTGTCATGGTCCGGTTTCGAGTCGCAATGGGACTCGCAACCGTGGTTTCGGCTCGTGCTGCTGTGTGAGGTTTCGAGTCGCAACGGGACTCGCAACCATGGTTTCGGGTTATGCTGCTTGTGGTCTCGAGTCGAGATTGTGAGGTCTCGACTCGCAATCTATGTCGCAACTAGGTGTGTTACTGGTTTCCATAATTCATGCAACAATTATTCCGTGATTCTAGCAAACATATTTGGCAGTTTCGAAAATCAGATCAAATCAATTATCATTCCATATTCAAACATGTTCATGATCATCATCAATCAACAATTAACAGTTTCATAGCATGCTAATACCCGATCAAATAATCAATGATATTACTAACTCGTATGAACCCTAATCCAATCATGTGAACAATTTAACAAGCATGAAACCGATTACATAACAATTATATCATCATTTATCAAATCACAGCCGATTAACACCTAGTATCATTCAATTCGATTCATAGCATGTTATCTATAACCATAATCGTTTATCATACCATCCCAACCATCAAACCGATCATGAGAATTACAATATCATGCAACACACAAAAACGCAACAGAAATCATGAAACAATTAGCAATACACTAACCGATTGAGTGTAGAAAAGGGTGACCCGAACTAGAAGATGATCGCCGATTGCCTTGTGCCTTGTGCCGTCGGGTTTTAAGCAAACGAGAGGGAGAGAGAAGTCTAGGGTTTCTTGTGTGTGTTGTGTTTTGTGACAAATGAGAGAACTATCCCTAGATGGGTGTTTGTTTGCGTACAAAACAAGTGGGCCGAACCCAACTCGGGTGCCCTATGGGTCCGCGTACAAGGTGTGGCCCAAGTGGGCTTTGTGCGATTGAGCGGTGTTGTGCGGCTCGGGTTGTGATTATCATATATACGCGTAACACATATAGCACATGACATTTATTATTCACAAAGTTCATATAACATATATAACACATCATTCACATAAAATTCAATTAATAACGTTCTCATAACCACGTATCGGTACACAAAGTAGGTCTAAAGTTCGAGTTGTCACATTATCCCCAACTAAAAAGAAATTTCGTCCCGAAATTTGGTATGCACTCACTGAGGAAGCTAGGTAAGTTCAATCGTTCGTTCACTGCTTTTCCTGGGGTGTCACATCCTCCCCCCGTTCATCTGGAATTTCGTCCCGAAATTCCAAAGTAGTAGCTTCAGCCTCAGTAGTGGTTGCATTGGTTCCGAATAACTGGGGGTACTTTTCTGTCATCCTGTCTTCGCGTTCCCAGGTGTACTCTGGGCCACGTTTGGAGTTCCAACGTACTCGAACAAGAGGGATTCTCTTGTTTTTGAGGACCTTTACATCCCGGTCCGTTATTTCAACTGGTTCCTCGACGAACTGCAACCGCTCGTCGATAGTGAGTTCTTTGAAAGGAATGATAAGGGTCTCATCTGATAGGCATTTCTTCAGATTCGACACGTGGAATACATTGTGAACTGCACCGAGTTCAGCTGGTAGGTTCAACTTGTAGGCTACCTTGCCTATTTTCTCAATGATTTCGAACGGTCCGACGTACCGCGGATTTAGTTTGCCCCGTTTGCCAAAACGAACCACACCCTTCCAGGGTGAGACTTTAAGTAAAACCCGGTCCCCGACCTGAAATTCTAATGGCTTTCTACGCTTATCCGCGTAGGCTTTCTGACGGTCGCGTGCTGCCGCCATGCGTTGTCGTATCTGTGCAATCTTTTCTGTGGCGTCCACTACAATCTCTGGACCCGTAATCTGACTATCCCCCACCTCTGCCCAACAGAGAGGTGACCGGCATTTACGTCCGTACAATGCCTCGAATGGAGCGGCTTGAATGCTGGTGTGATAGCTATTATTATACGAGAACTCCACCAAAGGGAGGTGCTTTTCCCAGCCGTTGCCGAAGTCTATAACGCATGCCCTAAGCATGTCTTCAAGTGTTTGAATCGTTCGCTCAGACTGCCCATCCGTCTGAGGATGATATGCTGTGCTCATGTCTAACCGTGAGCCGAAAGATTTGTGCATTGCTTGCCATAGTTCTGACGTGAATCGTGCATCGCGATCCGAAATAATGGAGGTGGGCGCTCCGTGCCTCGAAACAACTTCTTTAAGATAAACGTCTGCGAGAGTGGAGAAGTTATCCGTTTCCTTTATAGCCAGGAAGTGTGCAGACTTGGTGAGTCGATCTACGATCACCCATATGGTATCATTTCCACGCTGGGATCTAGGTAGGCCTGTAACGAAATCCATGGAAATTTCTTCCCATTTCCATTGCGGTATCTTAGGCTGCTGAAGTAGGCCCGCTGGTTTCTGGTATTCCACCTTGACCCTTGCACAGGTCAAGCACTTGCCGACATAGGTAGCGATGTGAGCCTTCATACTAGGCCACCAATAAGTAGTCCTGATGTCGTGGTACATTTTGTCCGACCCTGGATGTACCGAATAGCGAGACTTGTGAGCTTCATCCATTACAAGTTCGCGTAGACCGCCATAAAGTGGGACCCAAATACGCCCCGTTAAATAGTAGGCGCCGTCTGCCTTCTGTTCTAATCGTTGTCGTGAGCCGCGTAGGGCTTCAGCCTTGACGTTTTCTGGTTTCAATGCTTCTGCCTGAGCATCCCGTATCTGTGCAGGAAGGCTAGACTGAATTGTAAGCTGTAGCGCTCGCACGCGCCGAGGTAAAGTGTCTTTCCGACTGAGGGCGTCAGCCACAACATTGGCCTTGCCTGGATGGTACTTGATAGCGCATTCGTAATCGTTCAGTAATTCAACCCATCGCCGTTGACGCATGTTCAAATCCTTCTGCTTAAGGATATGCTCGAGACTCCTGTGATCGGTGTAAATCGTGCACCTGGTACCGTACAGGTAGTGTCGCCATATCTTAAGCGCGAAAACAACAGCTCCCAGCTCTAATTCGTGCGACGTGTAGTTCCGTTCATGAATCTTAAGTTGGCGCGAAGCGTAAGCAATGACCTTGTCGCGCTGCATTAACACACATCCAAGACCCTGAATGGATGCATCACAGTATACTACAAAATCGTCCGTGCCCTCTGGCAATGAGAGGATAGGTGCGCTGCAAAGTCTATCCTTTAGGTGCTGAAAAGCAGTCTCCTGAGGATCTCCCCCAACGGTAGGTGACACCCTTCTGTGTCAGTAGTGTAAGCGGCTGAGCAATCTTTGAGAAATCCTTGATAAACCGTCTGTAATAACCCGCCAGACCCAAGAATTGGCGTATTTCCGTTGGCGTACGTGGTGCAGGCCAGTTTCTGATCGAGTCTACCTTGGATGGATCGACATGGATCCCATCCTTGTTCACTACGTGGCCTAAGAAGTGGACTTCACGAAGCCAGAAGTCGCATTTCGAAAACTTAGCGTACAGCTGTTCCTTCCGTAGGAGTTCCAGAATAAGGCGTAGGTGCTGCTCGTGCTCCTCCTGACTCTTGGAGTAGATCAGAATGTCGTCGATGAAAACAATGACGAACTTGTCAAGATAGGGTTTGCACACCCTGTTCATAAGATCCATAAATACGGCAGGCGCGTTCGTTAACCCGAACGGCATGACAAGAAACTCGTAGTGGCCGTAGCGAGTTCTGAATGCTGTCTTGGAGACGTCCTCTTCCCGGACTCTCAGTTGATGATAACCTGACCTCAGGTCTATCTTCGAATAGTAACACGACCCTTGCAACTGGTCGAATAAATCATCTATGCGTGGAAGAGGATAACGGTTCTTCACCGTCACCTTGTTCAGTTCCCTGTAGTCTATGCACATTCTGAACGTACCGTCTTTCTTCTTCACGAAAAGTACTGGAGCTCCCCATGGCGAAGAGCTTGGACGAATGAAGCCCTTTTCCAAGAGCTCTTGTAGCTGCTTTGACAGTTCTTCCAGCTCTGATGGAGCTAGACGATATGGTGCGCGAGCTATTGGTGCTGCTCCTGGAGCGAGCTCGATTTGAAATTTGACCTGACGGTGAGGCGGTAAGCCAGGTAAGTCATCAGGGAACACCTGAGGGTAGTCGCGTACGATTGGAATATCCTCCAATTTCTTTTCCTTTACTGATGCGTCTGTAACGAGTGCTAGAATGGCAGTGTGCCCCTTTCGTAAGCATTTCTGAGCCTTCAAGAAAGAGATGATGCCAACCACAGCACCACTCTTGTCGCCTTGAACTTCAAGAGGTTCTTGACCAGAACGAGGAATGCGAATTATCTTCTCACTGCATAAGATTTCTGCCTGGTGTTGGGATAGCCAATCCATCCCAATCACTACGTCGAAGCTACCCAATACTATGGGAATGAGATCGATAGAGAAGGCTTGACCAGCTAGGATAAGATTACAACCCTGAACTACGTGCGTGGCTTCTAGACTTTTACCGTTAGCTAACTCTACTACATGTTTGGTGGGTAAAAGTGTTGGTGCACGTTTTAGCAGTTGACACATTTTCACAGACGTATAGCTTGTATCCGCACCCGAATCAAACAAAACGGTAACGTAAATATTGTCGAGGAGAAACTTACCCATAACTACGTTGGGATCGTTCACTGCGTCGCCTCGACCTAGTACGAATGCACGACCCCTTGCCTCGTTGCCGTTGTTGTTTCCCCCGTTGTTGTTGTTGCCATTGCCCTGATTGTTATGGTTGTTGTTCTGGTTCTTGTTTAGCTGAGGACAGTGCCTCTTGAAGTGGCCTTCTGCCCCACACTGAAAACATACTTTGTTGCCCTGTTGCTGATTCTGCTGTGCCTGTGGCTGCTGCTGGTTCTGGTTCGCAGGACGAGGGCTTCTACAATCCTTAGCCTCATGACCCATCTTGAGGCATCTTTGACAGCGACCCTTGTTACACTGGCCACCGTGGTGTCTGCCGCAGTTGTTGCACTTTGGGAGGTTCCCTCGATATCCGCCCTGCCTGTGACTACCTGAGGAATGCTGACTAGGACTCTGATAATTGTCAGTCTTCCGCTGCTGGGCCTGAGACTGAACTGAAGCTGATCCCTTGCTGGAATCCCCATCCCATTTTCTCTTACCGTCACTGGGAGTAGTAGGAGTAGCTGAAGTAGTAACGGTAGCAGTAGCGCTGATACGTTTAGGCAGTTTGTTCTGATCCACTGCCTGGTCTGTAATGCGGTGAGCGAGGCGTTGAATATCCTGGATGTTATCAAGATTAGCCGAAGTAACATGGCTCTAGATCTCTGGCGCCAACCCTTTGAGATACAACTCAATGCGCTTAATCGGAGGGTCCACCATAGTTGGACACAGTACGGCCAGTTCGTTTGACCTTTTGGTGTAAGCTTCAATCTCCGATCCAGTCATCTTCAGATGGTAAAACTCATCCTCCAGCTTATGGATGTCTTCCCGAGTACAATACTCCCTCTTGATCAGTTCCTTGAAATCATTCCAGGGTGTGGCGTTAGCAGCTGCCAACCCTAAGATCTGAACTTGGGCGTTCCACCAAGTTAGTGCTATTCCTTCCAGTGTGCCAGTGGCGTATTTCACCCTGCGAGCCCCAGGGCATTCACACATCTCGAACACTGACTCCAGCTTCTCAAACCAGTGGAGGAGTCCAACTGCCCCCTCTGTGCCGCTGAAAGTACTTGGACGACAGTCCATGAAGTTCTTGAAGGTGCAGACAGGTTGCTGCGCTGGTTGACCTATTGTGTACGAATAGGGCAAAGTTTAAATACAAGGGCTAGTTTAGGAATGTAGGATCTAAAGATCCTAGTGTGTGCTATACTGCAGGATATACTACCTGCTTGAGCAGCTGCAAGTGCCGCAGCAACTTGAGCTTGAACGAGAGCCTCTAGCTGGGCTTGAGTCATGTTAATCCGTCCAGACATGGTCTTCATTGTAAAAGTAATGTAAGTGAGAGTGGTTCGCGAGTAGGGTGATGACAGAAAAGTGTAAGCACGTAGGTATTCTCATGTAATAGAGTCATGTGTATCTAAGCGTAATACGAGCAAAGTTCTAAGCAGTTCTAGCATACAGGTAATAAACATAAACCATATTACCTAGGATGTCGAGTCTTGCACGTGGAGCGAAGCGTCGTTGTGGATCGTTGAGAGCACTGTTCTGGTTATAGTCTGGTTTTAATAAAAACGTTTTCCCATATTAAAACCAAGTTCTCTATAACCAATGGCTCTGATACCAATCTGTCACACCCCCAAAATCCACCTGCGGAGTATCACCGCTTGGGAGCGTGACTGACCAGGATCAAGCCACCAATCATATTGAACAAGTAATTAAATAGTAAAAGTTATCCATCAATACGAAGGGTGTTTATCAAAACCAACATAAGTAAATGTAGCGGAAGCATTTATGTAAAACCCAACCAAAAGTATTAATGTTTGAACACGACATAAGTGTTTAAAAGTAATCACGATCCATCTGCCCACAACGACCTGCTCCTCCTTGTGCAAGCTCCATTAGTACCTAAGGTCCTGCAATGCATGCAGCAGAGAGTCAACAACTAGTTGAGCGAGTTCACAGAGAGTATATGCGTAATAGTAAGTTCATGAGTATCAGGTGGCTCTACTGGGCCAACATATGTTTCTATTGGTGGGGGCTTCCCATGTTATTAATCCACTAGACTATGCGTAACTATATGTGTTCTTCACAACCGAGAACAGTAATACGTACAAATTTACGCAGGATTTACGTAAGTATCCTTCACAACCGAGGATAGGGTACGTGGGGGTTCACGTAGGTTTTACGTAAGTGCCTGACACAACCGAGGCAGTAGTGAGTATCCGTTCACGCAGGTTTTACGTGAGTATCATTACAACCGAGGATAGCGAATAGCATAAGTGTACATAGGTTTTTCGTACGTGTCCTGCACAACCGAGGACGATGGTATGGTAGTCTAGTAATGGTATCCGTATGAATCTATTCAACCTTATCCTTTCAATCCCATTCCCAACACCCCGGGAATCCCATGCCTTGGTAAGAGTGTGAACTCACCTTGGGTTGCTCGGCAGATACACACTAAAGGGTTCTTGAACTAAAGTGGTCAACCACGTCCTATCAGGGTTACCATACAAGTCAGGTTTTGACTTCAAGTAATGCACGTATGTATCACATGGGTTAACACGTTACAAACACATATAGCTCATGGCAACAGTTTATAATCAAAGCAAATCCACTCAACTTGTGCAAATAATTATTAGCCCAAAAGTACCCCGGCCCAGCATATAAACAGTCCAATTAGCAGATACGTAAACAAGTCCAGCTACCCGGCCCAGACAATTGGGCCCGTGACAGTGCAAGGCCCAAATCCGTGTGCATGTGTAACTGGTCTCGAGTCGCAACAAGAAGGTCCCGAGTCGCAACGGGACTCGCAACCCTGGTCTCGGCTTGTCATGGTCCGGTTTCGAGTCGCAATGGGACTCGCAACCGTGGTTTCGGCTCGTGCTGCTGTGTGAGGTTTCGAGTCGCAACGGGACTCGCAACCATGGTTTCGGGTTATGCTGCTTGTGGTCTCGAGTCGAGATTGTGAGGTCTCGACTCGCAATCTATGTCGCAACTAGGTGTGTTACTGGTTTCCATAATTCATGCAACAATTATTCCGTGATTCTAGCAAACATCTTTGGCAGTTTCGAAAATCAGATCAAATCAATTATCATTCCATATTCAAACATGTTCATGATCATCATCAATCAACAATTAACAGTTTCATAGCATGCTAATACCCGATCAAATAATCAATGATATTACTAACTCGTATGAACCCTAATCCAATCATGTGAACAATTTAACAAGCATGAAACCGATTACATAACAATTATATCATCATTTATCAAATCACGGCCGATTAACACCTAGTATCATTCAATTCGATTCATAGCATGTTATCATATAACCATAATCGTTTATCATACCATCCCAACCATCATACCGATCATGAGAATTACAATATCATGCAACACACAAAAACGCAACAGAAATCATGAAACAATTAGCAATACAATAACCGATTGAGTGTAGAAAAGGGTGACCCGAACTAGAAGATGATCGCCGATTGCCTTGTGCCTTGTGCCGTCGGGTTTCAAGCAAACGAGAGGGAGAGAGAAGTCTAGGGTTTCTTGTGTGTGTTGTGTTTTGTGACAAATGAGAGAACTATCCCTAGATGGGTGTTTGTTTGCGTACAAAACAAGTGGGCCGAACCCAACTCGGGTGCCCTATGGGTCCGCGTACAAGGTGTGGCCCAAGTGGGCTTTGTGCGAGTGAGCGGTGTTGTGCGGCTCGGGTTGTGATTATCATATATACGCGTAACACATATAGCACATGACATTTATTATTCACAAAGTTCATATAACATATATAACACATCATTCACATAAAATTCAATTAATAACGTTCTCATAACCACGTATCGGTACACAAAGTAGGTCTAAAGTTCGAGTTGTCACAGTGTTAACTTGGATTCTAAATTCTGTTTCTGATGAATTATATGTTGGGCAAGTATACTCAAAACTTGCTTCTGAAGTCTGGGATGATTTGAAAGATACATATGATAAAGTAGATGGTCCAGTTGTTTTTGGCTTGTATCAAAAAATCAACTCTGTTAGTCAAAATGGTGCTAGTGTTTCTGAATATTATCATAAAATTAACACAATGTGGAAACAGTTTGATGCCATGCTTCAATTACCCTCCTGCACTTGCAATGCTTCTACAAAGTTTAATGAATTCAATCAGCTAATCAAACTTATGCAATTCTTAATGGGATTAGATGACATTTATCAACCTGTTAGAACCAATATGTTAACAAGAGACCCTTTACCGACTATCAAAACTGCTTTTTCAATTATCTCTAGAGAAGAATCTCACAGAGGATCAAACAATATTTCAAAAGTTCCTAATGTTGGTTTTGCTACAAAATCAAACAATTTCAATGATAACAAGAAAAAAAAATTAACAAAAGCCCTAATCCAAATCTAAAGTATTCTCATTGCAACAAGATCGGGCATACTGTTGATAAATGCTTTGAACTACATGGTTATCCTTCAAATTATAGACCAAAACCAACTCAAAGTGGTCACCAGTGGTCTAAGTCTAATAACTCTACTAGTATGGTACTGGTTCCTCTATGAATAATAATGTGAATGATAAAAATACTAGCTCTTTGAACTCTTTGACCGCTGATCAGTTTTCTAAGTTGCTAGGGATGCTGAATGAGAATAAAACAGAGGACACAAATAAGTCCAATGTAGGAGGTAAATGTTTTAGTTCTTTCTCTTCTTTAGGGGGGTACAAAAACATTTTTTGTTTCAACTCAAAACCTTTTTCATCACAGAATCTAAATTGGATTATCGATTCTGGTGCAAACCAGCATATGGTCATGTCTAGCAAAAACATGTTCAATCTAGTTGATGTCTCTGAATATAATATAACTAGCATCCAAATGGAACTGATGCGAAAGTCACCCAAATTGGTTGTTTTAAACTTTTGGATTCTGTGATTCTAAAAGATGTGTTTGTCGTTCCTGAATATTGTGTGAATCTCATTTCTGTATATAAGCTAGCTAAAGACAGTAAGCTTAAAGTAGTGTTTGATGAAAATACTTGCTACATTCAGGATTCATGCTTAAAGAAAACCCTGGTGACTGGTAGACAAACTAAGGGTTTGTATTTCTGTGGTAACTCTCTTAGTTCTAGTTTTTCCTGTCTGAGTAAGGCTGAAAAAATAAAGTTCCGGCACTCTAGGCTAGGTCATCTAGCTGAACAAGTGTTAAATGTTCTTCAAATTAAATCTAAGTCTGCTTCTAACCCTTGTGATATATGTCACAAGGCTAAAGAACACAGGGCTCCTTTCCCACTCAGTGACCATAGGTCAACTAAGGTTGGAGACCTCATTCACCTAGATGTTTGGGGTCCTTACAAGGTCACTAGTGTGGAAGGATACAAATATTTCCTTACTATCGTTGATGACTTCACCAGATCTGTTTGGGTTTATCTGATGAAATCTAAATATGAGGTCTTTGAAAATATACAAAGTTTTTACAATCTTGTTAAAACTCAATTTGAAGTTAACATTAAGATATTCAGGAGTGCTAACGGTTCTGAGTTCATCAATTCTCAAATGTCTGCCTTTGTTAAACTAAAAGGAATCATTCATCAAACATCCTGTACATATACTCCACAACAAAATGGTATTGTGGAAAAGACACATAGACACTTGTTAAATATTGCAATAGCTTTACTCTTTCAATCTAATGTTCCTCTTAGGCTCTCGTCTGAATGTGTTCTTACTGCTTCTTACTTAATTAACAGGCTTCCTTCTTCTGTGTTGCATGGCTGTTCTCCTTATGAAATGTTGTTTGGTTTCAAACCTTCTCTTGATCACTTGAAAATTTTTGGTCGCCTTTGCTATTTTACAATTTTGGATAATCCTGATAAACTTGAAGAAAAAGCTGAAAAATGTGTTTTTATGGGATACTCTAACGTTAAAAAGGGATACAAAGTCTGGAGTTTAGAACAGAAAAAGTTCATTTTCTCCAGGGATGTTAGTTTTCATGAAACTACGTTTCCCTTTAAGAATGAACCACATTCTGGTCTAGAAAGTCCAAATAACTTAAATCAATTAAACTTTTTTGATAACTTTGAATTTTCAAGTGATTTAAATCCCGATGATGAAGAGAAGGGTTCCATTGATTCAACTACTTTGACTCAGCAACACAGTGATGAAGTTGAATCAACTGTTGATAGTAATGCTCAGCAGTAATCAGGGACTGATGATATGTCTGAGAGTAATGAGTCTTTAGGTGCTGAAACTGGTCATGTGAGGGCTGAGTCTAGTAGTATTAATTATGAGTCAAACCTTCCTGAGGGTACTTTACCTACTAGAAGATCCACTAGATCTACGTCTGCTCCAAAAAAATTTGATGACTTTATTGTTGGCAATGCTAGATATAGTTACGACAAGTTTGTTGATTATTCTAATCTGCCTAGTGAAAATATATGTCTTGCTGCTAATATTAATAAAATCATTGAACCTTCCACTTATAAAGATGCTATTAAAGATAAAAAGTGGATTGATGCTATGAATGATGAATTGTCTGCTCTATATAAAAAACAACACTTGGGATATTGTTGATCTCCCTAGTAATAAAAAACCTGTTGGGTGCAAATGGGTGTTCAAAGTAAAATACAAATCTACGGGTGAAGTTGATAGGTTTAAGGCTAGGCTTGTTGCAAAAGGGTTTAAACAACATGAGGGCATTGATTTTGAGGAAACATCTCTCCCGTCGTTAAAATGGTAACCGTGAGGTGTGTTATTAGTCTTTCGGTTCAAAATGATTGGCCACTATATCAATTTGATGTAAACAATGCTTTCCTCTATGGTAATCTTAAGGAAGAAGTTTACATAACTTTACCTGATGGTTTGACTATTGACAATCAGAATAAAGTTTGCAAATTGAATAAGTCCTTATATGGCTTAAAGCAAGCTCCACGTATGTGGAATGAAAAACTTGTTCAAGTGTTAGTTAAAATTGGTTTTGTCCAATCAAAATGTGATCACTCGATGTTCGCTAAAACTGAAAAATCTACCTTTATTGTTCTCTTGGTTTATGTTGATGACATTGTGCTGACCGGGAACAATGAAGTTGAGATAAAAAGGATTAAGAATCTTCTGAAAAATGAATTTTTAATTAAGGATTTTGGCTTACTAAAGTTCTTCCTTGGTATTGAAGTGATTAAAGTAAATGATGGTATTTGCCTATCCCAAAGAAAGTATTGTATAGATTTATTAAATGAATATGGGATGAGTGGAAGCAAACCCTCTAGTTGTCCCATAGAACAAAATCATGTTTTGACAAACTTAACTATGAAAGACTCGCAAGTTGTTGATGTAACTCAATACCAAAAAACTGATAGGCAAACTCATTTACCTATCACACACCAAACCTGACGTTGCTTATTCGGTTCATTACTTATCTCAGTTCATGCATAAACCAACTGA
The DNA here is from genome assembly GCF_002127325.2 of Helianthus annuus. Lineage (NCBI taxonomy): Eukaryota > Viridiplantae > Streptophyta > Magnoliopsida > Asterales > Asteraceae > Helianthus > Helianthus annuus. Next base: position 18,279,465 of record NC_035443.2, on the reverse strand, counting down.
GGCTCATACTCAAATCGCCTTCAAGGTGTTGAGATACCTTAAAGGTGCCCCTGGCACCGGGATCCTGTTTAAAAAGGGCCATACTTTTCATTTAACCGCTTTTGCAGATTCGGACTAGGCTAAATGTGTGGACAGCAGAAGGTCGATCACTGGTTTTTGCATATTTCTTGGTGAATCTTTGGTTTCATGGAAAAGCAAGAAACAAAGTGTCGTTTCACGGTCATCTGCCGAGGCAGAGTACAGGTCCATGTGCAGTGCCACATGCGAAGTGTTGTGGCTGATAAATGTCTTAAGGGAACTACACGTTGATGTAGATATTTTCGTTGTGTTGAAATGTGATAACACTGCAGCCTTGTCTATTGCTGCCAATCCTGTTTTTCACGACAGAACCAAACATTTTGAAGTTGACTTGTTTTTTTAAGGGAGAAAATTGCTTCGGGCCTAATCAAGACTCATGGGGTTAAAACCGAGCATCAGCTAGCTGACATATTCACTAAAGGCTTGCTGCCAAAGGCACATTCTGAGATGTGTAAGTCGTTAGGGCTTACTAATTTTTTTTTTGCACATTTAAACTGAGGGGGATGTTAAAATACCGGTATAAATGTGTCTGTACTTTTATATTTCCTTTGCTACATTTATCTTAATTATTTCCCTTTTCTTTTGTTTGTGCGAGGTTTGGTCTCAATTTATTTAATGGGCTTATGTCTTGTTGATTCTGGGCTTGTGGCTGCTTCATACTTGGGCTCGTGACAACTGGCTCGTAGCTGTCTAGGGCTTGGTGCGTATATCTATGAGGAGGATCCAGAGGCAAAGCATTCACTCACAGCTTTCTCTTTCTCTATCGCGACCTGCTCTTCCTGTTCATCTTTTACCAACATCCTCACAAGTTCATTCGTGAGAGTTAAAGGTTCTTATTTTGTAAATCACTTTGTTTGATTCACCAGTCAATCTGTGATGACTGGCTCATCATTTACCTGTATTTGATTCTGTGATTAAGCAATAAATCTGTTCTGTTGATTGGTCCTTGAGTTCTGACAGAGGAAGACTGTCATTAGGATTTAGGATGGCATAGAGAACCAAGGGGCCACGATTTAGATGAGACGTTGAGTTACTTAAATTGTTGCAAAGTCTTTTCCTAACCAACATAGCAAGAACAAGTGGATGTGGTCAATGGCCGACATTAGAGACTACATAGTCAATGCACGCGCGTTGATCTTTGATCATGTAACACTTGACATATGTGGTTCTATCATCAAGACTCGGCGGACCACCGCGTGAAGAAAGTATGCATTTTTCTATGGTGTGCACCACAAGAGAAGCTCATATGGTTGGTGGGTCTAGGTGGTCAGGTGTTTGTATTGTTGCTTCTACAACTTGAAGGATGTTAATTAAGACTTAAAAGGGTGAAGTTCGTGTATGTCATTTTAGCAATCTTAATATTAATTATTCACTTATATAGTAAAACTCCACACAAGTTTTTATGGGTTTTACCTTATATTAAACCTAAAACTTTAGATATAACTTGTCTGACTTATTTGTCCTCACATTTCCTTCAATTCTTCATACTTTTAAGTGCATGAATTTATTTATCATAGTGGTTTTTGCTTTTCAAAAGTTTTTTCTTTCTAAAAAAAACCTAAGGAATTCTTTTAATTGTCAATAAAATGTTAATAAAAAGGTGAAAAGGGACAAATATAGTGGGATACTAGAAAGATTGTGATTTTGTGACACTACTGGCCAAAGCTAATAGATACGCTTTTTCGTTTTCACCAAAGTGTAAAGGTATAATAATAATAGAACATAGAAAGTAACCCAAAGTCTGAGCAAATTTATGAAATAATTGACGGCTTTTATGTAATAAAATATTTAAATTTCAGGCTTTTTATATCCTATATATTTAATTTAACGGCCAAGAGAAAGATTTATTAATACTAGCAAGGTACTAGGCACCACAATTACAAAAACATGAATCCGACGTTACACCAATACACGCCACTTGAGTGGACCAAACTACTTAAACTAGACAAAAACCGAGAAGCTACTCCAATCTTCCCACGACAAGGCTAAGTCTTTCAATCTATTTTTTACATAGAGAAAGCCAAGATATTTTACCTCCTCGAGCACTTTGTAAACATTCGGCCAAATATTATTAAAAATGGTTTCATTGCGTGTTTTTCATATGCACTAGACAATGATCAGAGCGATAGCATGAATGACCTTCTTTCTTTTACATATGTCGTCTTTCGTCCACACGGATGCATCCTCCACAAATTCCTACGTACGTTACCGCACAATGCTCGTAAAGAGAGGTATCAAGAACAACTATTAATCTCATTACTGATTATGATACCAGATTGTCTATATATAGTAGACTAACTACTCACTAACAAGTATCAACAAACTACAACAACCATAACTGACTGTTATACATACAAACTGTATATATACTCTAATATGCCCCCTCAAGCCAAACGTGACGCAACAACGTGAAGCTTGGACCTAAGAGTGTCAAAACGATCCATAGACAGCCCTTTGGTCAAAAGATTAGCAATCTGAAGTGTAGTAGGCACATAACGAACACATAGAGCCCGAGCTATCACCATATCACGAATAAAATGCAGATCAATCTCTATATGTTTTGTACGCTGATGAAACACATGATTTACTGCAAGATAAGTGGCCCCAATGTTGTCGCACCAAAGACTAGGTGAACAAGATAAAGAAATATGTAGCTCCTGCAACAAAGACATAATCCATCGAACCTCAGCAGCTGTATGAGCAAGTGCACGATACTCAGTCTCTGTACTAGAACGAGCAACAATGTGTTGTTTCTTGGAACTTCAACTAATAAGATTGGGCCTAAGAAAAACACAATAACCAGTAGTCGATCGTCGATCATCCGGGCATCCAGCCCAATCAGCATCAGAATAAGCATGTAAATCTAGACAATCAGATCGACGAATACATAATCCATGAGATATGGTACCCTTGAGGTACCGCAAAATACGCTTGACTGCAACCCAGTGACGATCAGTAGGTGTTTGAAGAAACTGAGACACCTTACTAACCGCATAAGCAATCTCAGGGCGAGTCAAGACAAGATACTGCAATGCTCCAACTGTACTCCAATATAGTGTAGGATCAGACAAAGGATCACCTGAATGACGAGAGAACTGTCGACCCGAAGAAAACGGTGTAGATAACGATCGACACTCAGCAAGCCCAGTACGCTGTAATAAGTCAAGTAAGTAGCGTTGCTGACATAAATGTAAGATGTCTCCCGAAAAGGTAGTGTGAACTCCCAAGAAATAGGATAACTCCCCCAAATCCTTGAGCGCAAACTGAAAATGTAAGCGCTCAATCAACCTAGTAACAAAATCTGAAGAACTCCCAGTAATAATGATATCATCCACATACACCAGAACATAGCACACAATAGAGTCTCTGCTGTAGATGAATAGAGAAACGTCGGATAAACACTGTGAAAATCCAGCAGTAGTAAGAGCAGAGGATAGCTTGGAAAACTAAGCTCTGGGAGCCTGATTCAGGCCATAAAGAGCCTTCTGCAGTAGGCAAACATGATGTGGTCGAGAAGTATCAACAAAACCTGGTGGCTGTGACATATACACAGTCTCTGATAAATCTCCATGAAGAAAGACATTGTTGACATCTACCTGCCTGATGGCCCATCTGCGGGAAAAAGCAACAGAAAGAACAAGACGAATAGTAGTGGGTTTAACCACTGGGCTAAATGTCTCAGTATAATCAATGCCCTCAGGCTGATGAAAGCCCTTGGCAACAAGCCGGGCTTTGTATCGACTCACAGAACCATCAGGATTGTGCTTAATTCTATAAACCCACTTACAACCAACGATGTTGGCATCAGTGGGAGTCGGAACCAGACGCCAAGTCTGGTTGGCATGTAAAGCACCAATCTCAGAACGCATCGCATCCCACCAAACAGACCACTGCTGAGCCTGTCTAAATGTGGAAGGCTCGGTGGTGGGAACAGTGGAAGCATTAAAGAGAACATGATCAAGAAACCAACGAGGTTGTCGAGTGTGATCGCGAGAACGAGTGACCATCGGGTGAGTGTGATCAGGAACAGGAGGAGGAGGAGGTGGTGAAGGAGGAGGAGGAGGAGGAGGTGGAGAAGAAGAAGGAATAACAGGAGAAGAAATAACGGGAGATGATGGAGAAGGAATAATAGGATGTGCCGAAGAAGAAGCAGACGAAGAAGAAGAAGTAGATCTCGGAAACGTAGGAGGAGAAACACTAAAAGGAATAGAATCAAAAGAAGATGTGGGAGCAGTGGAACTCCCTGGAATATCAAAAATCGTCTCATGGAATCGAACGTGACGAGATGTATATGTACGAGACGTATGTGGATCATAACAAAGATAACCAAGGTGAGATGGAGCATAACCAACAAAAATAAAAGGAATAGACTTGGGTGAAAGTTTATCCGCCCGAGTGTCACCTAGAAACGGATAACACAAACACCCAAAAGTACGAAGGATAGAATAATCTGGCCAAAAACCGAACAATGTCTCAAATGTCTTATGGGCCGTGCTCTATCCGTCGATATCACATTTGCATCTATAGGGTTCTATAAAAAAACCCATTGTAACCACTCTTTATATAGCAAATAAATGTCTTACCTTCTTCACATTAGAACATTATAAATAATACTAAAAGAGTCAAGTTCAATACAAAGGTAGACAAACCGAATATTTCAATATGTACGTTTACCCATATATGTTGACAAAATGTACGTTTTACCCATTTATTTCATATGCAAGGACACCAAAGTACCAAAAACGTATATTTATCAATGTTTAATATTATATGTAACAGAAAAATTATACTTTTAGTTAACAAACCGAATAATATATTTTTTTTTCTACAATCCATTTATAATGTGAGTGTAAAATCCAAAACAAATCAAACACCATCGTCACATCCTCCAAATGCTTGGGCACCAAAAACAGCTTTAAACAAAAGTTTCTTTCTTTTTCTTTAATGTCCCCTTTACCGTTGTGACAAAGAACACACTTGTTCTCCTTGTTATAATAAACATTCACCTTCAGTTTTCGGTTGTAGATCGAATCGGAGGGGAGCTTTGCCGTGTAATCTCGAGGTTAGTTTTTATGCTTAGTTAGTGATTCAATCCAAAATCGTTCAACTCATAATTCATTGTTTGTTCCTGAATGCTCGTCGCTACATTTCGTTAAGAAATTGCCTGAAGATAGATGAAAATCATGATTTTGTTTAAACTTATGTAAATTTGCGGTTTGTAAACATGGAAAAGGTTTCTATTATGGAAAAATCACAAATATGTATTTTTATGGGTATATTTAATTTATACAATGGTGTTAATATTACACAACCTTTTAACTATAAAATATGTAACACTATTTTGTGTATACAGTTTATATTCGTGAACTTTTAATAAACAAACTGACTAGATCACCTTATACTTAAAAATGATCTGGATTCTAAAAAAAGTTCTTGTATTTATACAAATTTAACATATATTGTATTTACTATTTAGGGATGGTAATCTAATCACGAAAATAAAAAGTACATACATGAAACGGATTATTTGGAGTTAAATCAAAATTCAAAACATACATACATTTTTTTTTAATGGCAGAATATATTAACCACAAAAACCAACTAGCGAGAAGCTAGGCCAACACAAAATACAGAAAAATGGAAACAAATTACATAAAATTAAATGCGCACCAATCCGACCAAACTAACAACATCATTTTAGCTCGGTTTTTCACCCAAAGAAAGCTTGTATTTTTTTACATCCGCCACAAGCCTCAAGATATCGACCCACTTGCTGGAAAATACCACTTCATTCCTTAATTTCCAATACATCATAAATATTTTGATTTAAAGCTAAAAGCTTAATCGATCCAAGTTAAGGGCCTAACTGAGTCACATTTACTATAAATTTCTCGAATGTGTTAGAAGCTTAATATTAATCGATCCAAGTTAAGGGCCTAACTTTCGCAAGCTTATACGAGCAAAATAGTTATATAAGTATACTATAGCATAATATGCAATTATATATATGCTCATTTTTATATTTTTTATATATATGATTTTTTTTTCAATTTGATGGAAAACGATATAGACCAGTCATTATGTTACTTCCGACCTGCCGCTGTCGAAGTACCCCACTTGCTACCATTCTTCCTGTCTCTTTGATTCTCACAATATTTTTCTCATCATAACTAGATATTTTTTCTCTACATCAAAATAATAAAAGAGAATATATATCACCATATGCTAGATATTTCCGAATATATAGATACTCAATGTTTTAAAAACCGGTAAATACCGGCCGGTTATACCGGTATTACCGTTTCTAGATGTAAATCCGGTACGAAACACCCCGGTAAATAAGTGAAACGGCATAAGGTTTGTACCGGCGGTAAAATCCGGTATACCGGTTTAAAACGTAATACCGGTATGGGCCCATGGTTATTTTACTTTGGGTGTTACTTATTTTTATTATATATGTTACTTATCTAACGCAATTTTTATATATTATGATTATTCGTAACTAAAAGTTCTTATTTAATATTGTATGAAACGAAAATATTTGATGTACTCAACACTCAAATGGCTTAAACATATCGTACACTTTCATTTAAAAGAGCTTGTTGGAAAATTGAATGATTTTCGATTATCTTTTGAATTATGTTTTATTATGGATTTAGTTTTGGATCATATTTTAATATGTAATCATGCATTTTTGGATTAACTTTTGAGTTGGTGTTGTAATTTATGAAATTATTGAGGTAGCTAGTCAACCCGGTTGAACCGTACGGTACAACCCGGTTCAACCGGTTGAACCATTTTTTAGCCTAATCCGGTTTGATTTAAAAACCGGTTTTTAAAACATTGTAGATACTAGATAATATGTGTCTTTTATTACATGTCAACATTATTTATGTCATGGTTTTTTCTATAACTTCATAAATATATAAATAGGTAGAGGATCCAATACATTAATCTAGAAGTGTGAGAAGTGTATTATAACACTATATAACACCATATAAACACCGTATAACACCATATAACACTATGTAACACTATATAACATTATATAACAAATATAACACTATATTTTGTCTGATAACATGTCTATGATAGATGTACAGTGTTATATATTGTTATATGGTATTATATACTGTTACATAGTATTATATGGTGTTATACAGTGTTTATATGGTGTTATATAGTGTTATATATAGTGTTATAATACACTTTTCACACTTCTGAATTAATGTACAGTATCCCTACCCTAAATAAATATATGTATAATTTTAAAATTCATCTTTAATTAGTAATTACATTTCTAAAGGTTGTGATTCACGCTTTCTTCATCTACCTAAACATGTGAAACCGAAATACGGTTGACCCTTGAAAGCAATGTTGTTTGTTACTAGCTAGTACTTTCCAACACAATAATTAAACATGTTTGATGGTTAATACTTTTGCTAACATAAAATAAAGGAGAAATGATTTGCATGCTTAAATGACATGCTTAAACTGTGAAACATCCTATAAATAAAAAGATAAATTTAAAGAGGGAGAATGTAAAAATCACGTGTTAGCCTTTGAATGAATTAAATATACCTTTTGGTTGATTTATTAGGGTTATAAATCCTTAAATGAATTAAATATACTTTAGATTGATTTATTAGACTTATAAATCACTCATGGGTGATAAGATTGTTGTCATATGATCTGGAGGTTACGAAGTCGAGTTATTAAAACATGCTCTTGTGTAAATGCATGATAAAATGCGTAGATTAGGCTTAAAGTGTCTCACCACCTATAGACTCTATGGATGCGGGAGCCTTATGCATCGTGGATGCCCTTATATATCACTCGTGAGATATCATCTATAATCACCGAATAAATAAATTTGAAAAAAAAATGGTAACATATTAATGATACAATTAGTTAAAAAAATAGTTGGATTAACTTGGTTTCCAGTCTAGTAACTAAGTGTGGATGAAAATAGATATTAACTTAGAGATAAACTCATCCACATATTATTTTTTTTACTAAATGGTGTCTTATAAATGAAAAATAAAAAAAGTAAGATGAACTATAAACTATGAATCTCATTATTCAATGTATATAGCCAACTTCACATTTATTTTCACCTTTTTAAAAACCTAATCAGACAAATCAGGTGAGCTGTCAAAATTAAGAATCAATTGTATAAACGGTTTTACTTAGTTCACATGAATCACCATACATTTAAATTGACCGGTCATCAGTCGGACAGACTGAACAAGCAACCAAGAAGAGTTTTAGACTGCATTTCAACGTTTTTTAAATACATTTAGTTCGAAGATCTCATTTACTTCTTAATATACGTTTTAAATCCCCACACATAAATTATTTATGATGTAATCCGTTTTCCATATACAATGTTAACCAACCAAACTAATAAGACCACCAAATCAATAACCAGTCCTGTTTCAAAAACATTTTTTTTATTTTCCATAATATTTGCCACAATTATATGCAAGAAACGAGAAAGTGGCAATAATTCTTTTTATTTTTTTTCTTTTTTTTTTTTTTCCTTTTGACAATTACAAGAAACCCTCCATTTCGGTTACTTAATTCCATTACGTGTGACGTAAGCAATCAATAAATAAATAAATTCATAAATTTATTCAAACTCAAGTCTCAAAAAACACACAATTAATTAATCACATAAATAAATAATAAATAAAATAATATAAACCTCATCATCACTATAAATCTGTCTTCCACCACCTGCATGGCTCTGTAAAACACACCCAAATCACACACCCTATAAACCTCACCACTTTCCCCCTTCCGGCAACCTTTTTCCGGCCACCCACCGGCCAATCTGCTCCTAGATTCTTCACATTCCAACTCAATTTTAGTAAGTCTGTGTTAAACTTTACATTTTGACAATCTTTCGAATAGGGTTTTCTTCATTTCTTGATTTTCTTGATTTTTGTTTTGTATGGACATGTTTTTGTTTGATTTTATGTAACATGTGGCTGCAAATATATGTTCCCCTAATTGTCGGTAAATTAGAAACGTGGGTATTTACAAATCTTGGACCAAAAGTAGTAATGGTAGACCCCAGATAGATTTATGTGATTCCGATTTGTTCTTTATGTTATCTGTTTCTTTAATATGTGTTTTAAAAGTTAAAACAACTGATGTGTAGATCATAGTTATGCCTGCAAATCATTACAATGGCAATTCGAGTGATCGAATACAGAGACTGTTGAGAGACAGAGAGATGAGAAAGAATAGAGCGTATTCGGGTTTGAACGAGTCGAATGGGTGCGGTGAAAGTATTGATCTCGAGTCGAATAGTTATGTGGAACAGTTTTTGGAAGGGGCGTCTGCTGCGCGGGAGCGGTGGGAGAAGCCGGATGGAGGGTTGTTTACGCAACGGTTGTTGGTTGTTGCGAATAGGTTGCCGGTTTCGGCGGTTAGGAAAGGGGAAGAAAGTTGGTCACTTGATGTTAGTGGTGGTGGACTTGTTAGTGCTCTTTTGGGTGTGAAGGAAGTTGAGGCGAAATGGATCGGGTGGGCGGGTGTGAATGTGCCGGATGAGCCCGGGCAGAGGGCGCTAACGAAAGCGCTTGCGGAGAAGGTAAAGTTTAAATCTTTTTGAAGTTTAGATTACTAAAGATTGTAGTGTTGTGAGATGGGTCATTGTTATAAGTTTATAATGAATAGTTGTAAAGTTGGCAAGGTGAGAAGAGGTCAACTGGTCAAAACGGATTCGGGTTCAAATGGTTCAAGTTGGGTTGACCGGCAAACAGTTTAATTTTGTCCTTTTTTAATATAACCTATTAGCCGATAATAATCCAAACTGTCAGTTTACTTAGTGTCGCTCCTAACTTTCACTTTCGTTACCAAGGGCAATCCGCTCACATAATCATCATAGATTTACACTAGATTTGCACTTGATTTTTACTCAATTTCACTCACAAGGAAGATACGTTTCTCCATTTAAATCGTACTCATCCATATGTGCGTAATCGAGTGAAGATCAAGTGTGTGCAAGTGGGATTGCACTTGGAAATGAACCTAAAAGTTCGGAGTGTCATTGGTTAAATTGTCAGTATGGACTATTCTCGGCCAATAAAATAGTTTCGATTATGAAAATCAAATTAGCGTATCTTGTATTAGTAATGAATGTGTTAATATGATTATATATAAGATATTGTTACATTATTAGTTTGAATCTTTGAATGCGTTAAAACGGACTCATTTGTGTATTGTAACGCAGAGGTGTATACCCGTATTTCTCGATGAAGATATCGTGCATCAATATTACAACGGTTATTGTAACAACATATTATGGCCTCTTTTCCATTATCTCGGTCTTCCACAAGAAGACCGTTTAGCAACGACCAGAAGCTTCCAATCTCAATTTGCGGCATACAAAAAAGCAAATGAAATGTTTGCTGACGTGGTATGCGAACACTATGAGGAAGGTGATGTTGTTTGGTGCCATGATTACCATCTTATGTTTCTCCCAAAATATCTTAAAGAACGTAACCCTAACATGAAAGTCGGCTGGTTTCTTCATACACCATTTCCGTCTTCCGAAATTCATAGAACGTTACCTTCTCGTTCCGAGATTTTACGTGCGGTTCTTGCCGCTGATTTGGTGGGGTACGTTTGTAATTTTCTCATTTTCGTTAGTCGATGGATGTTAATTTAATAACTTGATCGCATAAACATTAACTTGTTATATAGGTTTCATACGTATGATTACGCAAGACACTTTGTGAGTGCGTGTACTCGTATAATGGGACTCGAGGGTACGCCAGAAGGAGTAGAGGATAACGGGAGGCTTACTCGTGTTGCTGCTGTAAGTCAAAGTTGACTTCTGTAAAGTCAGCCTTTGACTTGATCTTATATCTGACGTTGGATTTTTTGGATGATGAAACAGTTCCCAATTGGTATAGATTCCGACCGTTTTATTCACGCTCTCGAAAATCCTGAAGTGCAAAAACATATTGCAGAACTGAAGGAACGATTTTCCGGAAGAAAGGTAGTTTCGACTTTTGACTTTAGATAGATAAGTTCAGTCGTTATGTTTAGCTATTTGACCACTTTTGACTTTTTTTCGTTCTTGTTGTGATAGGTGATGTTAGGTGTTGATCGACTCGATATGATTAAAGGGATCCCTCAAAAGATACTAGCGTTCGAGAAGTTTCTAGAAGAAAATCCATATTGGTGTGATAAAGTTGTTTTGCTACAGATTGCCGTACCAACAAGAACCGACGTTCCCGAATGTATGTTTTCACAATATTTATCTTTTAGCTATAACTATATAAGTTGTCGTTATGTTTGTTTCATGCTATAGTGAGTTGTCCCTTATACGTTACACAAAATATCGGTCTTTGATTATCTCATCTTGCAGATCAAAAACTCACAAGTCAAGTTCATGAAATTGTGGGGCGGATAAACGGTAGATTCGGGTCATTGACTACTGTTCCGATTCACCATCTGGTTAGATTTTTGTTGTTTAATTAATGATTAGAAGATAAGGTTTTTTAACTAGTGATTAAAAATTTAAAAAAAAAATTCCGTCATGTGATATCTGCAGGATCGGTCGCTTGACTTTCCTGCTTTATGTGCATTGTATGCTGTCACTGGTACTTGTCTTTTCTCATTTTGTCATAGTTTATAGAGTCAAGTACACGGAGAGTCCCTGTGATTTTATAAATTTTTGGATTTGGTCCGTAGCTTTCTAAAAGTACACAGATGGTCCCTGCGGTTTGCACTTTGTAACGCATTTAGTCCACAGCCAACAAATTTAGAGGCTTTAGGAGGTCCGAGTTAGGGACTAAATGCGTTACAAAGTGCAAACCACAGGGATCATCCATGTACTTTTGACAAAAGTTGGGGACTAAATGCGTTACAAAGTGCAAACCAACGGGACCATCCGTGTACTTTTAGAAAACTAGGGACCAAATCCAAACTTTTGGAAAACCACAGGGACTATCTATGTACTTTACTCTAGTTTATATGATAAAACATTTGAAATAAATATTTTAACGTCACAACTCACAACGGTATATTATTCGGCTCGTGTTGCCAGATATAGCACTAGTCACATCTTTACGAGATGGAATGAATCTTGTCAGTTATGAGTTTGTTGCATGCCAAGATGCTAAAAGAGGAGTGCTCATTTTAAGCGAGGTAATTATTTATCACTATCTTTATTAGTTATTATTACTTGTAAATTTCAATAAAAATATTCGAGCAAGATCTATCGTTTTATTTAAAATAAGCCATCTTGTGGTACGCTTGTAGTTTGCTGGTGCGGCACAGTCATTGGGTGCGGGGGCCATTCTTGTTAACCCGTGGAATATAACCGAAGTTGCAGCTTCCATAGGCCAAGCTTTAAATATGTCGGCTGAAGAACGAGAAAAACGCCATTTGCTTAACTTTTTGCATGTCACGACCCACACGGCTCAAGAATGGGCGGAAACTTTTGTCAGGTATCTTTTGACCTTTTAAATAACAAAAAAGAATTCTAAAGAAATGAATATAAAGGAAGTAATGGAATCGATATGGTAATAAAATGTATTCATTCCGTTATCATGGTCGTTTCAACACAAAACTGATCTTAGATAGGAAATCACATAAAAGTTTGTATGCATCGCTTTATGATACAAAAGGCGGTTACAAACAACATAACTACCTCTTTCTCTCTCTTTTATTATGTCTTACAATCATTACGTACAGATATATATGCGGTTCTACCAACTCTTCCCTTAAAATTGGTTTTCTATATATATGTATATTTATTATATATACTTATATAGATGCAGGGGCGGATACACCTTGTATCAAGGGGTAGCCTCCGCTACCGTTTGGTCGGAAAATTTTTGACGTTTTTAGTGTAAATTTGGAAAAATTTGACGTTTTTTCGATTTCGTTACCGCCTATTTATAAAACGTTCCCGCTTGGTCGGAATCCTAGATCCGCCACTGTATAGATGTACAAGTATATATGCCGTACCAACTCTCTACTTAAAATTGGTTTTCTATATATATATATATATATATATATATATATATATATATATATATATAGGACAAAGATCCGTTAGGAACCACCCTTTATTGCGAGAACCGCGAGAACCAATGTGAACACAACCAAAAATGCCTAAAAATAGCTAAAAAACACTCAAAAAAATTTTTTTTTTAATATTTTTTATAAAAAAATCGCTACTTTTAGTAGTAAAAATTTTTTTTTTTTATTTTTTTTGTATTTGGCTACTAAAAGTAGCGATTTTAACATAAAAAATATTAAAAAAATTTAAGTTTTTTTTTTTGTTTTTTTAGATTTTGGGGTTTAGTTTTTAGCATTTTAGCTTGGGGTGGGGGGGGGGGGTAGGTTTTTTTTTAGGTTTTTTGGGGGGTTTTAGTTTTTAGCATTTAGCTTGGGGGGGGGGGGGTGGGGGTTAGGTTTTTTTAGCTATTTTAGGTTGTGTTCACATTGGTTCTCGCGGTTCTCGAATTAAAGGTGGTTCTCGCATGAACCTTACCCTATATATATATATAGTGTATATATATAGTGAAAGTGTAAAATACAATATCCCTACGTACGAGATGAAATAATAACATGCGTGATTAGTTTTATAACATGCGTTATTAGGGGTTTACCCCATGCGTGATTTCTGATTTTGTACATGCGTGATTATGTTTTTTCAACATGCGTGATTAGGGTTTTGAGTTTTATAACATGTGTTATTTCATCTCATACGCATCGTACGTTAAGGAATATTGTACGTTAACCAACCACTATATATGTATATAAAGATCTGTGTTCAATATAAAACCAATTTTAAGTAGGAAAGCGCATAAACACTTGTACGTAGTGTTTGTCAGACATATAGTGTATCTTTTATCTCTATTTTATACATTTTAATGAGGTTTTAACAACAATAAAGCTCATTAAAACAATAAAACCTCAACTAGGAGTCTAGGATTATTAATTAAAAGCTATATTTTCTAGTTATATACTGAAAAAAAAATTAATTTACTGATAAAAAATTGAACTTCATTTAAAAAAAAGCCTAACTTTTTTAACTTCATGTAGTGAACTAAATGATACCGTAGTTGAAGCACAACAAAGGCGTAGAGAAGTTCCGCCACCTCTTCCCGTTGAAGAGGCTATCGAGCGTTATTCGCAGTCAAGTAACCGACTTCTTATACTGGCAAGTAAACAAAACAATTTAATTTAATATTATTAAATATGAACTTTGGCATATAGAATATTCATTTTTGACTACAGGGATTCAACGCTACATTGACCGAACCGGTTGATACACCTGATAGACGTGGCGGCGATCAAATAAGAGAAATGGATCTTAAATTACACCCTGAGTTGAAAGAACCTCTAAGAAAGCTTTGTAGTGATCCAAAAACAACTGTTGTTGTCCTCAGTGGAAGCGAAAGAGCTGTATTGGATGAGGTATGTCAACTTTCTCGGTGGCAAAACGGGCAAATTGGGTAACGGGTCAAAACTGGTACTTTTATGTGTGGGTCAAAACGGGTTGGGTCGATCCGCTATCCTTTGTTTTTGTAAATATTTAATGGAGTAAATTTTCATATTCGTCTCTGAGGTTTGGCCACTTTTGCAACCTTCATCCAAAGGTTTGTTTTTTCGCATCTGGGTCCTCGTGGTTTCAAAATCTTGCCATTTTCGTCCCTGTGGTTTGATAATTTATTGCGACTTTTGTCCCTCTAAGTTTAGCCCTCAGAGACAAAAATGACAAGATTTTTAAACAACGAGGACCCAGATGCGGAAAAACAAAACTTTGGATGAAAATCGCAAAAATGGCCAAACCCTAGGGACAAAAATGACAATTTACTCTATTTAATGTCTTACATAAATATTACAAGAACTGCGGTATTATAATAAAGAATCATTTAAGAACGATAATGACATATGTAATATGTTTAACACGTTCGACCCATTTGACCTGATTCATTTTTAGCTAATTTTCTATGTTTGACCCGAAGTGAACTATACCATATAAACATATGTCGATTTTCCCAGAACTTTGGAGAGTATAACATGTGGTTGGCAGCTGAAAATGGAATGTTTTTACGCTCCACAAAAGGTGAGTGGATGACAACGATGCCTGAACATTCGAATATGGAATGGGTCGACAGTGTAAAGGTAAACACGACAATATGACATGTTATGATCTTCTAAGGTTTAAGGTTTATCGTTTGTCTTCCATTTTGTCTTTTTCTGTTTTTATATCTTTACTCCATAAACTTTCCACAGCATGTTTTCGAGTATTTCACTGAGCGTACACCTCGTTCTAATTTCGACCTTCGCGAGACATCACTCGTTTGGAACTACAAATATGCAGGTATGTATATGCACGACTGACGATTCTTTCTTGTGTGTGCGCGCATGTGTGTGTGTGATATTATATGCTTGTGTATGTAGATGTGGAGTTTGGGAGGCTGCAAGCCCGAGACATGTTACAACACCTTTGGACGGGCCCGATATCTAATGCGTCGGTTGATGTTGTACAAGGAAGCCGGTCTGTGGAGGTTCGACCCGTCGGTGTTACAAAGGTGCCTGATTCATTTTTGGTCGTTGCCAACTCAGCACTAATTCTTAGATAACTAATTAAACATATTTTATACGTGAAAACAGGGTGTTACGATTGTTCGTATATTAGGAGAGATTGTTCATAGTAAATCAATTTCGGCACCAATTGATTATGTCCTATGCGTTGGTCATTCTCTTGGAAAGGTATGTACTCGATATCTTAAGTCTTAACTATATTTTATACATGACGAGTGAGAAGGTTGAGTAAGATGCCGAAACATGTTCGTGTCAGTGATCATTTTAATACCTGTCAAACGGGTTCGGGTCAATGTAGCATTGAATCCCTGTAGTCAAAAACATTATGAGAACCAAACGGCCCGAAGATGTGAATTTTGCATATGTGTCTTCCTCTTTTAGTAATATATCATTTTTACAGGACGAAGATTTATACACATTTTTTGAGCCAGAGCTTCCTGTAGACGGCATTGGCATCACGAGACCGAAGTATAGTGATGCAACAAAGCCGTCTGCAGAAAGAAGGTCTGGAAAATGCGGGTCAAAGACGTCTCAAAAACAATCTCACCAACGCCATACTGAAAATAAGAGAAACGGCAACAGTAATGGTAACTGTAACGGTAACGGTGTTGTTGCGAATGGTTCTAGACGGTCATCACCATCCCCGGATAAAATAACATGGAATGTACTTGATCTGAAAGGAGAGAATTATTTTTCGTGTGCGGTTGGACGAACGCGCACAAATGCTCGGTATTTACTTCAGTCGGATGCGGTGGTCTCGTTTTTGACAAATCTTTCTAGAGCATCATAACATGTAACTAGGAAATAGTTTTATGTAATAAATAGGTTTATGTAACCATGTAATGTGGATATGGATTATGGATTAGTAGGTAACTCATAAACATATTAGTATCCTTTGTTTGGTTTTGCAGTTAGAGGCTGGCTGATAACTTCTGAATGGGTAAGTGCTGAACCAATAAGAGGTCTGAACCATTAAGTGTTAAATCAGTAAGATGTGTCTGAACCATTAAGAGCTGGTATAATGCTTGACCATTCAGAGGCAAATGTCTGACCAATTCAGATAAGAGTTCTTAACCATTCAGACTTAGTATAATGCTTAACCATTTAGAGTCAAATGTCTGAACCGTTCAGACATTTCCTCGCGAAACAAACAGTCTGAACCATTAAGTACTAAACCAGTAAGAGATCTCAACGATTAAAAGCTGAAACAAATGACCCCTTAGTTATTTATTTCTTTCTTTGTGGTATATCTACCATCGTTCCCTTTACCCGATTTTGGGTAGATCTAAAACTAGTGAGGTTGGTTTAAACCGTACACAGTCCTTTTAGTTAAACTAGTATTAGTGTGCGCTAAACGGCCAGAAAAACTAACGTCCACATTTGGTGGCAAAAGTCAAGAGCCACAAAGGTCATGGCGCAAACCAGCGATGGGTTGAATCTGTTCTCTTTTAACTCTTGAAGGGGAAAAACTGCACAACAAACAAAAGTTTAGTGATCAAACTCAACGTCTACTGGCGCGATTAAGTTGTTTTTATGTATAATAATAATGCATCATGTACTAATATAGCAACATGAGCATATTTAATAATTGGGCTACACAAACCTTTTGGCGTAATTAAATCTAAGCAGTTAAATACATTAATGACATGGCGCGATATGACGTAATTAAATCTAAGCATTAAATACATTAATGACGTGCACAATATGTATAAAATGACACGTTTAACATGATAATTTAAAGGGATGGCTTCACATATGTCCTTAAAACTAGGTATAATATCACCTTAAAACTAGGTATAAAGGGATGGCAAAAACACATTATGTACACAATTTCAAAGTTATTAAAATGGATGATAGGTAGGGATGATAATGGATCAGGTATGTTAATTATTTAAATGTTGTATTGATTTTTTTATGATATATTTAACATGTTATATGCATGGTTTCTGTTCTCCACTTTTTTATTTCTAGCAATTTATTTTCATAAAACAAGATGTCAAGAAACCATTTTACTTGACTTTTATATAAACATTTGAATTTATATAACCCTAATAAGCTTTTATCCATCAAACACACTGCACTCCCTACCCACCATGTCTTATCCCTAACATCTAATTATTTGTAATTTTTTAATTCACTTTAATTTTACTACATGTCAACTATCGTAAATCATGTGTTGTTGACGACCAAATCTGTAAATATTCATTCTATAAATAAGCAGACTTTCTCATCATCTTTCTTCACCCCATCTCTTTCTCTCTCTACAAAACCCTTCACTTTCATTTCAATCAACAATTGCAACTAGGGGTGTAAACGAGTCACGTCGAGCCAGAGCTCGACTGGGCTCTAGCTCGGCTCGTCATGTTTTTATGAAGCTCGAGCTCGACTCAGTTCGAGCCTACTTATTTGAGCTCGAGCTTGGCTCGCAAGTGAAACCCAAAGCTCGAGCCCGGCTCGAGCTATTTTGAGAACAACCTCAAACGAGCTAAAAGCTCGGCTTGAGCTCGCTTCAATATCACTTAAACGCGCCAGAGCTCAGGTCGAGCTCAGCTCGCCAATGTTATAATCATTATTATTATATTATATAAAAAAATAAATAAATTTTTGTTTGGGCTCGTTTAGACTCGCGAGCCTAAACGAGTTTTGTATTTCAGGCTCGAACTAGGGCTCGATAACTAAACGAGCTCTAATTCAGGCCTCGAGCTCGGGCTCGGGCTCGTTAAAGCTCAGCTCATTCGACCTTTTAATCGAGCCGATAACGAGTAGCTCTCGAGCCTCTGGGCTTGTTTACACCCCTATTGGCAACAATGGTAGCAATTTTTTTAGAAAATCAATCGTTAACGTAGCTAAGGGATCATCAAAAAGCTTCAATTATCGTGGAAATGCTTCTACTTCCACGTTCCGTAAAAAAAATCAGTCTTTTTACTAGACCCACCACCGAGCTAAGATATGGTTTTGTTTCTTTAGTAAACAACAAAACCTTTTCGTCTTTAGCTCCAAACTCCGAGAATTTGATGAATAATCAGCTTTTGGAGGCATTTATGGACCCTATCACACATGAAAAAAATCCAGGCCCGTCTCCGAAAATGTAAAAAAAAAAACAGGTCCTGTGCGAGATAAAAAAACCGGGCCCTACCGTATCCGAAGATGTTTTTTAAATGTATATCAAACCATAACTCGTCATCCAGAGAGTCTCAATATATTATATTTTACAATCAACAGTGTAAATCAGTTAGCTCCCTTTGCTTATCAATAATCATATTTTGTACACAATGTTACATAGTCGCAATTGCGTAATAATTTAAGCAAATCTTAGCCGCTTTGCATTGTTTATTCCATTTGAACCAGTAAGATGTCTGAACCATTAAGTGTTGAACCAGTAAGATATGTCTGAACCATAGTCACAGGAAACGCAGATCCCTCCTCGAATCCCGAATCGGTTCGGCCGTACCAGAATCGGGTACAGAATCGAACCATTTGGCCCGGGTTCGCGAACCAGATCGGAAAAAAGGTCGTACCCGATTATCACAATACTCATTCCGAATCACTGAAAAACGTGTTTTCGATTGAAAAATTCGCCGTTTCGGAACGATTCGATTCGCGTACCAGTCAATAGATGCACGAATTGCAAACGTGTTTAGACACTTTTCCCGTCTTTTTAATGGATTATGCTATGAATTATGCTTATGAACTGCTTTTGTTTTATGAATTTTCTATTATGAACTTATGAATTATGATTATGGTTATGAAATGCTTTTGATTTTTGGATATGATTATCAAATTTGTTTTTCAGATTGTTTTTTTTTTTTTTATAAACTATATAGTAATAATTGTTTTATATACGATACGACGCACCAAACTATATGGTACGCCGTACCGCGTACCGAATTGGCGTTCCGAATGAACCTACCCCCTCTCGTACCGAATTTTAAAATTTCACGAACTACGTACGCGTTTTCGTTCCGCGAACCGGAGCGAACCGCGATCCATGTGACTATGGTCTGAACCATTAAGAGCCGGTATAATGCTTAACCATTCAGAGGCAAATGTCTGACCAATTCAGATAAGAGTTCTTAACTATTTAGACTTAGTATAATGCTTAACCATTTAGAGTCAAATGTCTGAACCATTCAGACATCCGCTCGCGAAACAAACAGTCTAAACCATTAAGTGGTGAACCAGTAAGAGGTCTCAACGATTAAGAGCTGAAACAAATGACCCCTTAGTTATTTATTTCTTTCTTTGTGGTATATCTACCATCGTTCCCTTTACCCAATTTTGGGTAGATCTAAAACTAGTGAGGTTGGTTTAAACCGTACACGGTCCTTTTAGTTAAACTAGTATTAGTGTGCGCTAAACGGCCAGGAAAACTAACGTACACATTCGGTGGCAAAAGTCAAGAGCTACAAAGGTCATGGCGCAAACCAGCGATGGGTTGAATCTGTTCTCTTTTAACTCTTTAAGGTGAAAGACTACACAACAAACAAAAGTTTGGTGATCAAACTCAACGTCTACTGACGCGATTAAGTTGTTTTTTTTATGTATAATAATAATGTATCACGTACTAATATAGCAACACAAACATATTTAATAAGTGAGCTACACAAACCTTTTGGCGTAATTACTAAGCAGTTAAATACATTAATAACATGGCGCGATATGTCGTAATTAAATCTAAGCATTAAATACATTAATGACATGCACAATATGTATAAAATGACACGTTTAACATGATAATTTAAAGGGATGGCTTTACATATGTCCTTAAATCTAGGTCTAATATCACCTTAAAACTAGGTATAAAGGGATGGCAAAAACACATTATGTACACAATTTCAAAGTTATGACTAAGGGTGGAGGGAGTGGTCTCGGGGAGTGTTTCGGGGAAGGGGGTTTACCGATTGGGGAACCATTGCCGGTGGATGTTCGGTGATTGGGGAGAGGAGGAGGCGGTGACTACTCACCGAGAGAGACACCAAAAGAGAAGAGAAGAGATTGAGGAGAGAGAGGGTTACTGGTGGACCCCATCATTTTTCAACCAATCACAATTTTTTTTTTAAATTGTTTACCACTCTCCATGTGTTTGACAATCGTTAGTGATTGAGTGCAAAATGGGGAGTGGAGTGGGGACTATAGCTGTAATTTTAGAAAGTTAGGGACTAAATTTGAAAAAAAAGGACAAACCACAGGGACTATCCGGGCATTTAACTCATTTCTAGGTGATGTGAGAGTGTGAGGCTGTCACGGAGCAAACAAGTAGGTGGAGATAGGGATGTTCAGGATTCGTTTTGAATTCGAAAAATTCGAAATTCGTTTAAATAATATCGAATTTTCGAATTATTCGCAAGAATTCGTTTCGATTATAAGAATTCGAATTCGATTCAATTCGAGTCAAGTAAATCGAATACGAATCGAATACGAATTTATAATTTCAAATTCGATTCGATTCGAAATTCGAATAAAAATTATACATTTTTATTTATTATTTTTATATATATTACATATATAACTTTTATTAAGCTATACTATAAATTATTTTCTAAATTTTTTCCAAGTATTAAAATTTCCCATTACCAAACCTATTACATGACCCATAAGTAAAATAGATTTCTAAACATAAAAATATTAACTTGTAATATGGAGTGATTATTCCCGGCTTCTCGTTTTGAAATTTTAGACTTGTGGTACTTTATTTGAAAATTTTAATGTGATATCGTGTTTTATGGCTGCTTTAAAATTTATGTTTCATTTTTATAGTTTTTTACATGTTTTAAAGAATATGAATTAAATCGAATTTATTCGAATTCGAAATTTTAATCGAATACGAATCGAATACGAATTGGGTTTTTTATTCGAATACGAATTCGAATCGAATTCCATAGGTTTTAATCGAATTCGAATCGAATACGAATTCAAGGAAAAATAAAAATTATTCGAACAATTCGATTCGAATAATTCGAAAATTCGATATTCGATTCGATGAACACCCCTAGGTGGAGATTAGCATAATATCTTGAAAACATTATTTTATTAGCATGTTTAAACGTGCCATGGCTTTATACCCTAGTGGCATCTTGGGGGTGGGATAAAGCTTTGAGACCAATAGGTCCTGAGTTCGATTCCCACAAAGGGGGTTTTCCCACATTTATTGGGTTTCCTCCTGAATTGGTGTATAGGCATTATGTCTAGTGGAGATGGATATGATCGGGTGGTTCCGCTGGTGACACGATGATACTCCAGTGGTCCATCAGTGATCCAAAATTTGCCGTTCAAAAAAAAGTTTGTTTAAACGTTTTTTTAAGCAACAGGTAGGGTATTAAACAAAAATGAATAGAACGTTAGATAGAAAATTTGGTTATGTTAGGTTATTTAATAAATGTTTAACAGAAAATTTGGTTATGTTAGGTTATTTAATAAATGAATGAATTTGAACAACATTGTCTATTCATTTAATTAAAAGAACTGAAAATATCCTTAGGTTATGCGGTATGGTGATGGTTCTCTTTTAGAGGATAATGCGTCACGTAGGCGCCACATCATAGTCCCTTAAATGATGATCCGCCATGGTAAAACACTGGAAATGGGAGGATGATCCTACCCCACCAAATTTACTTATTTTTTTTAATTCATCTACTTTTTTTAACATTAAATTAAATAAGGTAGAAAAATAAATTCATTAATATTAAAAAACAAAACATTACATAAGTTAAAAAAACATAAACTTAAAAAAAATTCCTAACTTTCATACTTTTCATGATTTTCTCTTACATTTTTTTAAAGTAGCGCGTTTTTGTTCGGGGTAACTTTCAACATCGGTCGTCGTTATGTCCCATTCTTTGAGTTCGTTTTTTTCTTTGTCCACCCGAACCTTTTCTTCCGCCACCCGAACCTTTTCTCCCGCCACGCGTACCCTTTCTTCCGCCACGCGTTCCTTCACCTTTGCCTTTTGGGCCGTGACCTCTATGTAAGCTTTGAATTGGGCCATAAACGCCTCCATCTTCGAATCGCCCCCCTTTTCGTTTTTTTTCTTTATAGCCGCCTCCTTTTTTGATTTGTCCCGGCCCGGGGGACGTTCCTCCGCTCGTACGGCGTACTCTTCTTCGTCAAATTCGGCGTCGTCGTTTAAATTAATTTGACATCTTGCGTCCGAGCTGCCGGCACTAAAACTACCGGTCTTCGAGGTTTTTTCGTTTTGCCATCTCAACCTCATTCGGAACCGGCGCCCACTTGTTGGCCGTTCGTAAAACTTCCCAAGCCCGAATGTGTGGGAAAGCGGTTCTATGGTTCGTATTGTATTTATCCATTGCTGCTTTGATTCTTTGAATACATCCTCGTCGCTCATCCCACTACGGCGCCCACTTGTATATAATTTATTATATTCCTCCGAAAACCGGTTCACGACCGGATTCATCTTTCGCCACTTCGAAGATATCGAGTCGAGATCTCGATGTGGTCCTTGTTCCATTATCTTAAGGAACTTTGATAATACCGCTTTCCAAAACCCCTCGTCGGTTTGGTTGTTACCTATATTTAACAAAAGTATATATTAAAAAAATTAAAATTAATATTAAAAAGTATATACAAAAGAAAATTAACTTTACATACCTTTAACGGGGTGTGTGGATGTGCTAATATATGCCTTCGCTAAGGCCTCCTCCTCGAGCGGCGTCCACTGTTTTGTCTTCGGTTTCGAAGGTTGATTTTGGTCAACCGCAACTTGCTTTCCTTTTTTACGTTTAGAAGATTGCGGTTGCGTCTCTGGAACGACTTCAATGTCGTCTTCATCGGGTTCTAGTGGTTGAGAAGTTTCAACGGGTTGTGGTGGTTGAGAAGCTTGAACGGGTTGCATGTTAAACGAGTTTCGCATCAAGTTTTGTAACGCTAGAGTTTGTTGCGTACTCGAAAAAACGTTCGGAGAATGTTGGAAACCCGCAAAAGCGTTGGAGGAAAATTGCAAGAAAGGGTTAGGTTCCATTGTAAAAAATAGAAGAATGTTTTATAAAAAAGAAAAAGGTTTTATAAAAAGTTGAGAGAGAGATGGGGTTGTAATGGGTTAAAATTGAGGTAAAAAGGTTGAATTTATATAAAAAAATTAAAAGATTTTGGGTTTGTTTTGAATTATAGTCGTTTGATATATTTAAGGCAATAATTTTTTTTTTTTTTTTTTTTTTTTGCAACGGCAACTTCATTGAAAAAGGGGGGAGTTTTGTCTTTTTGTGGCCGCCGGGCTCAAACGTCCCCCAGCATACGGAGACGACGCAGCTGGGGGGGGGGCGGGGCGAAATGGTGTACCACCCGACGCCCCAAGGCCGGAGCTCGTACAGACTGGCCTTAGTTCTTTCGTTTATGCTTCGTCAATAGTAACCATGTTTCATTTTTGTTTCACTAAAATCACTTAAACGTTTTTTTTTTCTTCAAAGTCACTCAAGTTTCATTTTTTGTTTCAGTTTTGCATATTAATGGGTTATCACTTGATGATGTGTTAAATAACCTTTTTCTTAATTCTTACTGCTTATGTGGATTATGTAAATAATGACATGGCATTTTTAATATAAAAATTTTAAAAATACTTTTATTTTTTATTTTTAATGGTTAGAAAAATATTCATACTTTATTTCTTTTATTGTTCTTGAGCCAGAAACTATTCCTCCATCGTTGTATGCCTGTATCGCACTATTGCTTCATAAGCATTTTTTTTTCTTGATTGTCATGGTAATAATAAATCCAAATAAAACACCTGTTGTAAAAACCTAAAAGGAAAAAATTACTGAATCGTGATCCGTTCAAACAATTCTTGTTCCCCGAAATGGATCAAAGTATGAACTGAGTGTTGATGGAGGTTGTAATTTTGATAATTTTTTTTTATTCAAGAAGTCATGTAAGGACATTTAAAAAAAATAATTGTGACCTGACACATCATCAATCAACCCTGGAAATTTGATAATTACATAAGATTGAGACAATAAATCAAACTTGAGTTACTTTAGAAAAAAAAAAAGTTTGGATAACTTAATTGAAACAGTTAACAAACTTGGTTACATTTCTATGACATTTTCCTTTATTTTTTAACAATCAATTACTATTTTTAAGCAAATAAGACTATGGGGTATGAGGTGGGGGTTGGGTACAAACGCCCACGTCACCACTCCGGGTGGGCTTGGGTTTCGGCGTGGCCCCTTGGGCGGGGGTTTCAGCCCGGACGTTGGGCGGGGTTACGAACATGACATGGCGGAACCTCGTTGGCCAAGAGCACTAGCCCTTTGAAATTAGTTTTTTTTCCACGCCACCGCAACCACGCCCCACCATACCCCTTTGAAATTGGCTTTTGGTCTTGGGTACCCCATACTTCACGTGTCGCACCATGCCCTCAACCCACGCCCCACGGTCTAAAGGGGAGGCTCTTTGTATAAACATCTTGATCAAAAGGAAGCCTAGAAACGTCAACCATGTCATCGTCTGTCCAGGTTACCCCTCCGACAACCAAAAACGTCCAAAAAAATACCACATAAATTTAAAAACACCCTTAAAAACATTCCTTAACTAATATTTGTGGTTCCATGTTCTAAGCCTTATTTGTGGTTCTAACACAAAATAATTTGTGGGTCCAAGTTTTTATTATCTCCGAATGGTACAAAAAATATCCTGTTGCCGGCGGACACCTACTCCACCGTATATATAAAACGCACGTTTCAGTTTATAAGGGTATACCTAACACCAATAATATTGTGGTTGTGCAAAATCAATATCATTCATTATATTTCCAAACAATTACTACCTTTGAAAGGCTGTCATTGCATTTCTGAACGTGAATTAATTACATATCTGTATATAACATTTTGAATATAATTTAAATTTAACAAAGTTTGTAATAAAAGATTCTCTCGGTTTAGAAAATGTTTGACCAATTGGTGTCACTCCAGTATTAGATATATAAATAACAAATAAAAAACATATTCGAATCATATATATAGCATACAAATCTTTTTAATGATGTCACGCGACAATTATGTTATGTTTGTGACCAGGGGCGGTCTCACATAGAGCGGGTCGGGTTTCTCGGACCACAATGTTTTTTTTTTTTAAATAGTAGAATATGTATTAAATTTTATAAGGACCCCGTAAATATAATTAGGTGAACACTATAAAAGAAAATGAAAGCTAGTGTAGTAGTAAACTTCCGTCTTTACCAACAAGAGATCATGTGTTTTATCTTTGTATATTTTCATCTAATTCAAATCTAGGGTTTCTTAAACAAACAAAAAAGTGAAAAAAAAAAAAAAAAAAAACAAACCGATCTTCTTTACAGGTAAAACTAATTGATTTTTTTTTTTAGTTTTATAACTTGAATTTTGTTACTTGTCTATTTTTTTAAGGATTTGTTACTTTGAATATTAAGTTAAGAAATTAGAATGCCAACGTATTTTTATTGTGTTTTTCTAATAAGTAATAATTATATATCGACTTGTCTATTTGTTTAAGGATTTGTTACTTTGAATATTAAGTTAAGAGATTAGAATGCCATCGTATTTTTATTGTGTTTTTTCTAATGAATAATAATTATATATTTTTGTTATATGTTTCTCGCTCTGACCCGACCCGAAAATTTTAACGTTTTATTGTGAAAATTTTCAACACCGGAAAATATGGACCCCATTAGAAAAAAATCTTGAGTTCGCCACTGTTTGTAACTCATATCTTTGCATACGTCGCATAGTGAATTTCTTGATTAATTACCATGTGTTTATGGATTGTATAGGTGCGTCATTGTATTAGCGAACACATGCGCTTACGCGATCATATAACCATCTGTTAGCAAAGTATATGAACGCAAGGTGATAAGAGAATCCACGTTGATAAGATATCCTTCAAATTATAACGATTTACACATTTTTTTATTATTCATTTGTTTATATTTTGTCAACTTGCCATCTGAAAGCGATAATATTTGTTAGGGTGTTTTGTTTTTTTGAACGACAAAATAATTTCCTAGTTAAGTCGAAGTTGCATGAATGATCTTCAGGTTATTATCTTCTTTCAGAGTGAGTCCTTTAACTATTAGTTACTACAGTTCAATCCCTTGAATAACATTTATCAACTCAGGAGTCCTCTTTGATTTTTTTTCTTATTCAAATGGTTATATGCTTTGATTTGTTAACTTCTATGCCTGAGATTCATATTCATAATTACATATATATGAAAAAATAGAATAAAAAAGGTTAAGAATATGTATAATAAAGTATAAAAATGTGTTAATGAATAGTGAAAAACTAATATATGATCAAAATTGTAAACGTGCTGTACAAATTACACGTAATTGCATGTGTGTGAACATTACAACTGGCCAGTTATTTGGAATAAATATATTTCAGTTAATATATTATTGAGTTTGATTTTCTATAAGAATAAAACTAATAAACATAAATTGGCCGTTAGTTATAATTATACGTCAATAGGCTCTTAGAGGGTAGAGGTGGTCATCACTCATCATTCACTCACAACTTTCAATCAAGTTCCGCCATGTCATCAACCATTATCCCATCACTAGGGATGGATTTTAGTGGAAATACCCATCACTCACCACCACACCCAACAATTTCCTTCAAAACCAACAATTTCCCTCACAACCCAATATCCCATCACGCGTCAAAAATACCACGCCTTCTAAAATTGACGCGTTGTACATTTGAGTGGCGGTGGTGTTTGGGAACTCATCACTCGTTATATAATTCCATCACGGGGGATTTGCTTTCCACCCTGGGTCCCCTTAGGGGACTAGGGGTGGAATCACTAGTGATGGATTCCATCACTCCCACTATCCAATCAACTAATGCCATGTCATCAATCCAATTTCCATCACTAGTGATAGAAATGTAGGGGGGGGGGGGTGGAATCACTAGTGATGGGGATTCCAATATACAAGTATTAATGCACAATGTACAAGTCATACCCTATAAAACTCAAAAGTTTAACGCGTAATGGTGGTAACGCGTTAGATATATAACGCGTAATGGTGGTAGCGGCGGCGGTGTGCTTTACGGCCATCACGCGTTCTTTTCTCCCATAACGGGACCGCCCCGTCCTGCCTTAGCCTAATGACATCAGGTTTTTTTATCTTTGTTAAGGTGGTACGAGTTCACCTTTCACAAAGTAAGCATTACATGGATTTTTAAGAGTATGTTTTTGAGACGATGTTTGTTCGTTCTTAAAAGTGTGTGTCCGTTGTTAAGAATGTCATATTTATACATTTATAACTTTAAAAGTATATAAATATTATAGTTTTTAGTTCTTCTTTTATTGAACGACAAACTAGCCTACTATTAAATACTCTTATACATGCATCATGTATGATTTGAACCATCTAGTGAGACACCTTACCATCACATCATGTACTTAAGGACATAGTTGTTAGAGAAAACTCTCATTTTAGTCCTTATGGTTTACCACAAATATCTATTTTAGTCCAGAAGATCAGTTTTGAATTTTAGTCCAATTCACTACCTCTATTCATTTTTTTTGTTAACTTTTTTTCTAAAATACTAAAATACATTTGTATAAAAAATTAGCGAATATAAGTTATTAAAAATTATCAAATTAACTAAAAAGCAAATATGATTCTAAAAAGGTAAAAAAATTATTAAAAATAGAAAATAAATGATAGAAGAAATATGGTTTAAGAAAAGAAAAAAAAAGTATGAAAATATGTTAAAAGTAAATATAATAATTAAGTATTACAATATTAAAACACTATATATTATATATTTAAAATCACTATTCATGGTTCTTCGTCAACAATATACATATTTATAGAATGTCGAGGAAAAAAATTAACAAATGTAAGCTATTAAAAAATTATCAAATCAACTAAAAAAGAAAATATGATTTTAAGAAGGAAAACAGAATTATTAAAAATAGAAAATAAATAATTGAAAAAATATGGTTTAAGAAAAGAAAAAAAGATACAAATATGTTAAAAGTAAATATAAAAATTAAGTATTAAAATATTAAAAAACCATATATCATTATAAATTTAAAATCACAAATGGTTCTTCCTCACCAATATATATATAGGGGATGGATCATGAGAAAACTAGTTTAAATAAGAAAACCAAAAAACTAACTAAAAGAGCCTAAAAAACCTAAAAAACATACCAATTTTTTTTTTTATAATTTTTTATAGAAAAATCGCTACTTTTTATGTATGGAAAAAAAATTTCAAATTTTTTTTTTTTTGTTGTACTGCACATGTGCACTAATACGAAAAGCCTAAACCACTTAACCCACCCCCCACCGACACCCCCAAAAAACCTATACCCCCCACCCCCACCCCCCAAAAACCTAAATTCACCCTCCCACCAAAAGCCTAACCACCCAACCCCCAAAAACCTAAACCCCCCACCCCACCCTCCCGACAACCTAAAACTAAACCCTAAACATAAACCTGAAAAAAACCTAAACCCCCACACCCCCACCCCCCAAAAACCTAAACCCCCCTCCCCCCACACCCAAAAACCTAATCCTAATCCTAAACCTCCAAAAAAACTAACCCTAAAAGCTAAACTAGACTCAAAAAGCTAATTTTAAACATGTAATGCACATTGTAGTACATGTTATATTGCACATGTGCACTACTGTAATAATAGTATTGAAAACAAGACGACACCATAAATCTTTTTTTATGTCATAAAAAATATGCTCGAATATACTTGAATGAAAGATAAGAAAATTTGTGATCTTATGGTGCCATTTTTGTTTTAAAATGATAACGTATGGAGAAATGAGAAATGTTTGAAAAGTTATATATTTTTTGTTCCAATTTTACCCCTACTTCATTAAAAGTCTCCCCCCTCCTTTTTAGTGGCTTTTAATTAGTTTTCTTGTTTTCTCATATATATATATATATATATATATATATATATGTAGTTTTCTCATGATTCTCTCCCTATATATATATATATATATATATATATATAGGGCTTGGTTAGATAAGAAACCCCTTCTTTTTAAGAAAACTATGGAAACCCATTCTGAACCATTGATTAGCTTACATCTAAGTTGATCAAAGGCCATGATTATTTTGGTGTTAATAAAAATAAAAGGAAATACAAAAGACTGCCAACTTGTACCATCCAAGGGCATTTTCGGTAGGTAACATAAACATCAAATCACCATAAAAGCTTCTCTTTCTCTTACCTCTTTCTCTTACCTCTTTCTCTTTCCTCTTTCTCTTTCCCATTTCTTCTTCCCTGATCTTGAAGACAACCATAGTCACAACCATAAAAGCTTATCCGGACGGTTTGAAGACCCTTCTTCGTGTTCAGGTGTTGTTGATTAGAGAAACAATAACCTTTAGAGAGAGAACGATGACAAGATAAATGTTTTTAGAGAGAGAAAGTTGATGTTTTAGAGAGAGAGAAACAACAATCTTCATCATGTTCATCTATAATCTTTATTTTTTTAGAGAGAGAGAGAGATTTGAATGTTCAAGTGTGTGTGAGAGAAGAAGGTTTGAAGACCCTTCTTCGTGTTCATCGGACGGGTATAGATCCGGTAAGTGTTCTTGAAATATCATTTCACACTTGATTTTTTGTTGAAATGGTTGTTAATATGTTTTTATGTGCTGAAAGTGTTTTAGTAATGGTTAATGGGGTATCCATGGTTAATGTTCATGTATTTTAAATAAATCAAAAACTTTAGGATGAAATTTTGAACGAGTTTTTTTTGTTGGTTTGGTTGCTTGTTAGGGGCTTTTGATCTTAACAGTAGCTGTTCTTATGTTGGTTTGGGTTGCTTGTTTGGGTTTATGATCTGAACAGTAAGTGTTTTTTTTTTTTTTGGTTGCTTGATTCACAGACTCAGGCCCATAACATGTGTTAAGCCCCATGTTAGAATCTTATATAACGTGTGTTAATTTATAGAAACAAACCCATAAAGATATTCAATTGACAAGCTTGATGGATTTAAATAAATCCAAAACTTTAGGATGAGATTTTGAACGGGTTTTTTTTGTTGGTTTGGGGCTTTTGATCTTAACAATAATTGTTTTTTTTTTGTTGGGTTGCTTGATTTACAGAGACAGACCCATAACATGTGTTAAGCACCTGTTAGAATGATATATAATGTGTGTTGATTTACAGAAACAGATCCATAAAAGATATTGAATTGACAAGCTGGATGGATGTAGGCGACGTTAATGCGGGGACATTGAATAAGTCACATCCTTTGGGAAAGATGTCTTCGTTCATTTATAGCATGTGTTGGTGGTTCATGCTGTAACAGAACACCATGATGTAACGTGTAATATGAAACGAGCCATTTATGGTAACACATGTACCGGTAATTTTGGAATATATAATATTGTATTCATGT
The DNA here is from genome assembly GCF_002127325.2 of Helianthus annuus. NCBI lineage: Eukaryota > Viridiplantae > Streptophyta > Magnoliopsida > Asterales > Asteraceae > Helianthus > Helianthus annuus. The sequence continues at coordinate 18,248,436 of NC_035443.2, read as the reverse complement.
ATAAGCTAGTGGTTTACAAAACACCATGATGTGTATATACTGATCTAACATGTGTTACAATTTGTCTGTTCGGAACATGTAATTGCTTAACATGTGACAAGGGTGAAAACAGTCGACGGGGGCGATGAGTTTAATGGGGAGCTTAGTTAATATCGTAATCTTGTTGTAACCCCACTTGTCTACATATGATAACATGTAAGCATCCATTATAACCCGACTTGTATTCATGTATATGAAAGTGGTTTGCAAAACACCATGATGTGCATATACTGACCGTAACACGTGAACAAGTTAACATGGAACATACAAGTTAATATCGTAACACCGTATACCTGAATAAAATGTGTTAAGCCTCTGTTATACCTGAATACATTAGTATAAGCTAGTGGTTTCCAAAACACCATGATGTGTATATACATACTGTAACATGTGTTAAAGTGACTGAAAATGTATAACGTGTGTTAAGCATCTATTATAACGTGTGTTAAGACTTCCATAATGGATGAATAAACTACAATAGTAACTTAAAAACAACAGAGTAAACATGATATAACGTGTGTTAAGCTTCTATTATAACATGTGTTAAGACTTCCAGAATGGATGCATAAACTTCAATAGTAACTGTAACAGTAGAGGTACAAATACGGGCGCCTCCACCATTATAATCTTGTTGTAACCCGACTTGTATTCATGTATATGAAAGTGGTTTGCAAAACACTAAGATGTGCATATACTGATAGTAAAAACGTGTACAAGTTAATATGGAACATACAAGTTAATATCGTAACACCGTATACCTGGGATAAAATGTGTTAACCCTCTGTTATAATCTTGGTTTAACCTAACATGGTGTCATGTATAAGCTATTGGTTTCCAAAACACCATGATGTGTATATACATACTGTAACATGTGTTAAGCGACTGAAATGTATAACGTGTGTTAAGCATCTATTATAACGTGTGTAAAGACTTCCACAGTGGATGAATAAACTCCAATAGTAACTTAATAACAACAGAGTAAACCTGATATAACGTGTGTTAAGCCTCTATTATAACATGTGTTAAGACTTCTAGAATGGATGCATAAACTTCAATAGTAACTGTAACAGTAAAGGTACAAATACGGGCGCCTCCAACAGAAAATGTGTTAAGTCTAGACCGTTTTAAAATCGTGTACTAGAGAAAACAAGAAGAGTCTCACATTACATATTACTAGTAAACAAAAATACATAGCACTAAGAAAATGGTGGAGCTTCCTTTGAAAGTCTGCCTTAGCTTTTCAGCGGCTACCTTTGTTGCCTTAGCTTTCCAACGGTCCCGAGAATTGGATTTTATTTCCCTTGAATCCATCACCAGCCTAATAACAAAAAGATAAGATAACCGTTAAGTCGTTAACCAAACATAAATACTAACACATTGATAGCCAGAATTTTTTTTCTCAGATAACATCACAAAAAACAGTTACTATTCAGATCAAAAAGCCCCGAACAATTTTAACAATTTATTTTTAAGTTTATTAAAGACAGAAACTGTATCAATTGTCATTCCATAATTTCATAATTTATTATTACTTTTTTTTATAAATATGTTTTTGATTTAAGAGTTACAAAGTACAAATATCCACCGGCAAAACCCATGAAAAAAGATTAAAGATTTAACCATTTTCAACCTGGGGGTCAACTGCTAGAACATTCATGATATACTTTCTTTGAAAAAACATATTTTTCATTTGAAAAAATGAAAAATAATGAAAAATTGAAAACCCACCATTTTTTCGTCTTTTTTTTTGAAAATTGTGAAAAAGCCAATAAACAAGATTAAATATTTCAGAGATTTAACCTGGGTTGCCTGGAAGACTTCTTTTTTTCTTGATTAGTGGTTGAGTTTGATTTGGAGGAGGATGAGCAAAGTAATTTTGATAATTTGGATTATAACTGCTTCCATTTTCTTGACCTTTATTCTCAAAGCAAGAATTAACAGTAGTTGCATGAAGATCAGATGCAGAACTCAAATCATCTTCAGAATCACATTCTGCTGTTTCATCATCTTCTTGACTCACTAGGGTATTTTGGAGGGGCAGTGGTGGGGGTTGTGCAGCGGGGGTCGGCCGACGGTGGTAAAGGTGCAACGGTGGTGGGGGTTGAGCAACAGGGTTGGAGGTGTTTACGGTGGTGCCGGAGGTACAATATTGATGGTGGTGATGATGGTGGTGGTGCGGTGGTGATGGTGGTGTGGTGGGAAAAAAGATAATGATGAGAGAGAGATTTGATGAAGAGAGAGATCTGAATATGAATGTGAATAAGTGTGTGTGAGAGATATGTGTGAGAGAGAAATGTGTACTAACATGTCAATGTCAGGAAGAGAGAGAAAGGGCAATGTAAAAAGACCAAAATACCATCCATTTTGTCCTCTCCAATCAATGACGTGGCCAATTGTAGGCCTTGTAATGGGTTTGCTAAGTTTCCTAAAAAAATGAGGTTTCTTGTAGAGCATTATCCTATATATATATATATATATATATATATATATATATATATATATATATATATATATATATATATATATATATAGGGGATGGTTTAAATGAAAACCACTTTTATTGTGAAAACTCGAAAACTAACTAAAAAAGTCTAAAAAAACCTAAAAAACATACAAAATTTTTTTTTTTTACAATTTTTTTTTAGAAAAATCGCTACTTTTTATATATGGAAAAAATTTTCAAAAAAAAAAAAAAAATTTTGGTTGTACTGCACATGTGCACTAATACGGAAAGCCTAAACCACTTAACCCACCCCCACCGACACCCCCCAAAAACCTAAACCCCCCACCCCCCCCCCCAAAAAAAAAAAACCTAAATTCACCCTTCCACCAAAAGCCTAACCCCCTCCCCCCCCCCCAAAACCTAAACCCCCCCACCCTCCCGAAAACCTAAAACTAAACCCTAAACATAAACCCAAAAAAAACCTAACCCCCCCACCCCCCCCCCCAAAAACCTAAACCCCCCTCCCCCCACACCCAAAAACCTAATCCTAATCCTAAACCTCCAAAAAAACTAACCTTAAAAGCTAAACTAGACTCAAAAAACTAATTTTAAGCATGTAATGCACATTGTAGTACATGTTATATTGCACATGTGCACTACTATAATAATAGTATTGAAAACAAGACGACACCATAAATCTTTTTTTATGTCATAAAAAATATGCTCGAATATACTTGAATGAAAGATAAGAAAATTTGTGATCTTATGGTGCCATTTTTGTTTTAAAATGATAACGTATGGAGAAATGGGAAATGTTTGAAAAGTTATATATTTTTTGTTCCAATTTTACCCCTCCTTCATTAAAAGTCTTCTCCCCCTCCTTTTTAGTGAGTTTTAGTTAGTTTTCTAGTTTTCATAATAACTAGTGGTTTTCATTTGAACCTTCCCCTATATATATATATATATATATATATAACTTCATTCATAAATAGTAATTTCATTCATAAATTGATTCGTTTTTTTAATTTAATAATTATGGTTACCATTTATGGAAGGATCATTTGTTGATACAAGTAGGTCAATGACAAGAATATGAAGTTTGTAAAAGTAAAAGGACTGATTAAGGGCTGATCAAAAGTAGAAGTCTAATACTATAATTACCAACCACAGCTGGAATCCGAGGGTACTATATACGACACACATGATGAACAAACAATCACTGGACCACTGAATCCTCTAACTCGTAAAATAAAATTAATTCCTTTGAATCGAATTTGCTACCAGTTGTTGTAGCGATCAACGAAAACAAACAAAAATTTGGATTATTCAGTTACACGAAGAAGATCATCAAAGAAGAAGTTCAAGAGTTACTGCAAATGGCTGCTTTGAGTTCACCTCAAACGTTTGAGGCTTACAAGCAGGCTGCTGGAGTTGCTGGTTCGTATCTCTCCATCTCTTTTATTCAATTCACTTCACTCTGTGTTTGTTTGTTTGTGTGTCTATTAAGTGTTCGATGAAATGTCATATAGAGATGTTACGTCAAACTTGGTGATTTGTAGCAATGTGGGTTTAATTTCTCGTCTTTTTTTTTTTGCTGTTTAAAATCTTTGACTGTTGTTGATTAGTGTTGTGATCGGTAAGCCGTGGCGGATCCAGGAATCTTTTTTGGTTGGTTCAATTTTTTAGATACTCTAATATACTAGGACCGTATGTAAAAATATTCGGGTCGGTCCGACGGTTCGGGTCGGGTAAAATTCATTATAAAAATAAGATACCCTAATAAAAAAAAACATGGTCATTAGAAATTAAAAAAATATGTAATACAGATACGACGGTTCTTACAAATTAAAGGAAAGTACCTATTTCCCTATGAGTTTTCATCTTGAAAACGTTGCATTACATCTTCGAGTTTTCGAGCGAAACTTGTTGAAAGAACTCCATTTCGATGTAACAAATGCAAGCATCGTTCATATTTCCATCACCCATCCTATTACGCAATTCTGTCTTCACATGCTTCATTGTTGAAAAACTTCTTTCAACACTAGCCCTTGCAACCGGTAAAACTAGTGACAACTTTATTAAACGATAAACCAACGGATGATCAATGTATACGCTTGTTTCCACCATCTTTTTGGCAAGATCACTTACCCCATTCAAGGATTCAGAATGAATGTGAGCCGTGGGTTGTGAAATCGTGAATTCGAAGTGTTCTTGACGTTAATTGGGGGTTAATTTGCTTAGAGAATGCGAGATTTGGTAGGGTGTGTCGAAAAGGGAAGTGATAGAACAGAGGTCTGATGTGCGTGTTTTGAAAATGGGGCTACTCGGTCGAACCCGTAAGTATCAATGTAGATCCGCCCCTGTCTGTAAGACCACCTTGTTATCGCGAGCGTGAGGAAGAAGATGGTGGTGGGCCCCTCTTTTAAATTTATTGGATTTAAATATTATTTTTAATTAATGGTGTGTAGTGAAAATTTGTGAAACGATTACTAAAAGTGAAAAAAAGTGAGCGAGAGCTCATGACTACACGACACTGATGATGTGACAGTAACTTTATGACGTGACAATAAAAAATTGTGAAACAGTAACACATAGCCTAAAGGGTTGAGGGTAAATAGCTTAGGATTGCATAATTACATTTAAATGGCTTGGGTTTAATGATCTATTTCTAAAGCTAGACCTCGACTCGTGTATAATTTTTCAAGCTCGAGCTTGAGCTCGTTTTTTTTAATATTTTATATAGTTATATTATATATGTTTATTTATAATTATAGTTTTATATGTAACATAATATAAATTATTTAATTATTTTTATCCTATATATGTATATATGTACACATATAATCATATTTATTATGTAATTATATATTGATTATATTAATTAAAAATGATTATGTTAATTTAGCTTTATTATATGATCGTTTAACTTTCCAAGTGTAGTGAAGCTCGGTATATGAAGCTCGAGTTTGTTTATTAAATGAGCTAGGCTCTAGTTTGTTTATCTAATCATGCAAATTCTTGTCAACTTTTGCAGGGAACATATTTGCTTTTGGGCTCTTTGTGTCACCAATGTAAGTATTAACAATTTACCAAATGTAGTAGGTCTATTCAGAATAAATTTTCTAAAAAAGTCCTTTTATAAAAAACCTAACTCTTAAAAACATATTTATTTCGATTTCCAGACCAACCTTTCGAAGAATTATCAGAAACAAATCAACCGAACAATTCTCAGGAATCCCATACATCTACGCCCTCTTGAACTGCTTAATCTGTGCATGGTACGGCTGCCCCTTCATATCATACGATAACTTGTTAGTTACGACAGTTAATTCAGTTGGTGCGGTTTTCCAACTGTCATACATAATTATCTACATAACCCATGCTGAGAAAACCAAAAAGGTTAGAATCCTATATTTTCATAAACATATTAGAACATTATTTAAATCATCTAAACATGTGACCTCGTATCTACAGTTCAAGATGTCGGCATTACTGCTAGCAGTATTCGGTTTATTTGCAGCCATTGCGATTGGGAGTTTGCTTGTTACTGATCTTGAACTTAGGCATTTGATTATCGGGTTTTTAAGCTGCGCGACGCTGATATCAATGTTTGCCTCACCACTGTCTGTAATGGTATGTTCTTCCCATGTTGAACGCGTATCATAATCTAATCACTTTGATTAATTTTATAACTTATAATGAATCTTTTTTCTTCCAGAATGTAGTGATCCAGACTAGGAGTGTTGAATTCATGCCGTTTTACCTCTCACTCTCCACTTTCTTGATGAGCACCGCGTTTTTGTTATATGGATTATTCAATTACGACCCATTCATTTATGTAAGCTTCTTATTTTTTTATTTATTTATGTTTCGGATGATGATAATGATTATTATTACTAGGTAGGTAGAGGATCCTGTACATTAATTCAGAAGTGTGAGAAGTGTATTATAACACTATATATAACACTATATAACACCATATAAACACCGTATAACACTATGTAACACCATATAACACCATATAACACTATGTAACACTATATAACAACTATAACACTATATTTTGTCTGATAGCATGTCTATGATAGATGTATAGTGTTATATATTGTTATATAGTGTTACATAGTATTATACGGTGTTTATATGGTGTTACATAGTGTTATATATAGTGTTATAATACACTTCTCACACTTCTGAATTAATGTACACTATCCCTACCCATTATTACTATGTCTATTAGCAACTAACATCGCTGTTTTTTTTTTTTTTTTTTTTTGTCAATTTAAGGTTCCAAATGGCATAGGAACTGTCCTAGGAATTGGACAGTTGGCTTTGTATTTCTACTACAATGATAAATCAAAACAAGGAAACAGAGAACCGTTAATCGAATCGCTTGCGTAACAATTTCATGTTCATATCTTTCATAGGAAATCAATCAAACCCACATCAATAATTTGCTTATGTGAACTTGATTGGTTCTTGAGTTTGATCTCTGATTATCATTAAAGAATTGGTGAGGAATTGTCATGTTTGTGTCAATATGTGAATTTTGTAGTCCAGTTGTGCATTTGTTTGTTTGTGAAGATGAAGTCTGTGACATCTTTGTTATATCTTTGTTTCCATTTTGTCTTGTATCCCAAAGTTGTGAATTTGTAAGTTTTGAAATTTAGTGCATTGATGATGAATTTAGGCAAGGGCCGAAGCTCGAGCTTATGTCTCGGGATCGAGCTCAGCTTGTGAGTAATTTTTTAAGCTCGGCTTCTGAGCAATTTTTGAAGCTCGAGTTTGACTCGGGACAACTCATGTATTATTTATATTTATTACTTGTTTATATACATTTAGTTATTTTTACATATATTATTTATAGCTATAACATAATCTATATTATCTGGATATATATTTTCATAATTAAATATAATAATATTCGGTAGGTAAATCTAAGTTTATTATAATATATACAAATTATTATACTATATAAATAATAGGCTCGTTTAGGCTACTGTAGCTTGTATTTGAAGCTCAGGTCTGGGCACATTGATTGAATTATTTCCAATTTCAGCTCGAGCTTGTTGGTTAACCCCTACTCGATTTGAGTTTTTAACGGGCCGATCTTGAATAGACTATAGAGTGATGATATATACAAATTTGCCAAAAGAAAAATCGTTATCGAGCTCTTGGTCTTACTTCATGAAGTTTTACAAGATTTAAAGAAAATATGCGACTAATTACATTCGTATTTTGATACCAACAAGAACGAAAAATGATAATGAACTACAGAAGATCTCTCAAAGTAGCTCTTACAGTGGGTTGTACTTGTTCCTGTTCCTGCAATCAAACAAAAAGTGCAACATGTTCAAATGTGATGTAAACTTGTGATACATACTACATAGTATATGTGACACTTATAACTCATTCAGTTATACAGTTATATACGAGTCGATTTGTGTATACATAATGCATACCTGGACATCAGCAGAGTTGCCCTGATCTAATGGCTTCCCTCTTTCATCATATAGAATGAGCCCACTAAACCGCGGAAACTCGCATTTCTCCCCCATTAATATGGGCCGCTGCCACACCGGAGAAGCTGCATTATGGCTCGGCCACCCCACCTCACCCCCACCTCTAGCAAGCAACGGTGTGGGCTGTTCTTTCCGGCTTGCACTCAAATTCCCATCCCATTTACTACCTTTGCTCCATTGAACCGACCCGACCAACCCCTTCTTCACCCTAACCCATTGACCCGGTGACCCTTTTTGCTCAACCACACCGCCACGGTCTTGAACTTTTTTTGTATATCTCTTCCTATACGTCGTGGCGACACAAAGCCCGATAACTACGACGACTAGAAAAGCGGTCCCGGAAAAGAAGATTGTAGCTTCTTGTGTTGAAAGCTTCCACTTATCTTCTAAATTCCAAAGTGCTTCCATTGATGTGAGAATTGTAGGAAATAACTCAATAAGTTTTAAGTTTGTAGAGGTTGGGGGTAACCGACAATTGGGCCTGTTTTGGGCCTGATTAGCATGAAGTTGGTGTCCGGTCTCTTTCATTTAATTAGCCGTTGGGAATTTAATTATCTCGTCACGAGGATGTCGGAAGCTACGGTGGATCATTAAAGAGGGTACAAAAAACAAATGTTTTGAGTTGCAAATTTGATCTTATAAAGAACATGCATTTAAATGTGTGTTATTTTTATAATGTTGATGTCACAATCTTGGTTTACTAGCTTTCTATTAATTAAAGCTATAATATATATATGTATTAGGTTGTTTATTTTTTAAACGTTTGAATTTTATTAAAACGGGAGCTAGCAAGTTGCTAAAACCCCAACCACATACAGTGATTCGCTAATCGAGATACATATCTATTGCAGTTCAAACACCCCAGCCACCCTTTTGTTTAACCCACACCCCACGTTGCCTTTGACCCGATTGAAACAGCAAGGAAAAACTGCTGCAAACGGCTCCTCGCCCACCCACCGATCCATCCAGAAAAGAATATTTTCCCTTGTACTCGCGACCCCCATAATTATCTTCCTTATATGTATGTTAACATGCTTTATGTCTTCAACTATTTTAAAAATACCTTTCTAAGTGCCAAATATGGATGTTGATAACGGCATAGAGTCACTCGCCCCGCTATTGATAGTGACTTTGTCTTTTATCTTGAGAGCCTTGTTTGAAACACATCCATTACCTCTTGCGTAGGCACATAGAGATACCCCCTAAACTAGAAAACTATTCTAGATGGTTAATCTTATGGTTTTCGGTTTAGTTCTTGTCATCAGAAATAGTACAAGTTTAACAACTATTAAAATCAATTAACTAAGGTGTGCATCCTTTCCTGATGGTTCGAGAGATAAGTCGGGATTGCTAGGTTATTAGTTGGGCGGTGTTTGGTAATTGGGTGACTGTAGAGGTATGGTATTGGACCCGACTCGAGCGGTCAGACTTTCCCGTTACTTGTTGCTTTTTTATTAATTATTTATTATTGTGATGACTAACCCAACCGCGAGGCCCAACGCGTTGTAGTATATACTACATTGGGCTAAAGACTTGTAGAGATAACCCCTAACTGGGCCTGGCCCATTGAGGTTAGGGGAGGCCTATGTCCCCTATATAAGGAGGTGTTCACCTCATTATTAGGACAGGACAAGATGGAGCCGCCACACTTTTGTTACTGGAAACAGGGGATTCTTTCCCCTACCGGTCATCTCTACAAGCTCCACTTTCTTGTCTTCTTCATTGCAGATCTAAGTTCAAGAGGAGGAATAAGGTGTGATTCTTCACCCTCATGGAGAAAGCGGTCCAATCATCCCGACGGTGATTCCGTGTTTCAACATTGGCGCCCACCGAGTTTATGTTAACCATCTGTTGATCACATCTTGTTTTATCCTCAGATCTCTAGATCTGTGTTCTTAGAGCCACACTCCCGATCTTTGAATGGATAAACCCCACAGATCTGTGTTATGTTTTCAAAAACTTCTAGATCTGTGGTATTTCACTTGTTTCGGTGCTTCAAAATCTCCAGATCCACATTTGTTTCAAATGGGATTCACAACCTCATATACAAGGGAGCTCAGATCTGTTGTCGTACAAAGACTTCCTCAAAATAATCAAGAGATTCCTGTTTTGAGGGGTCCAATGCCTCGTTATAAAGGTTAGCCGTCATTTATTCATGAAATAAGGTAACTTATTCCCCTCCTTTTCTCGGATGAAAGCTCTTGTTAAAACAAAAATTGAAAACAGTCATGAGAAAAAGTTTTGCTAACTGGCAAAGTGATGTTACAAAAGAAAACAAATTGTGAAGTTTTCCCTTACGTCACTTCAAAAGTTCGAAAAGCTCATGATAGTCGTTTAATATTTTCTAATCAACATTTAAAAGGTCAGAGAATATTTTGTTAATGGCATCTTTCATTTCTTTCTCGACAAGAAAAAGAATCGAGAACATTTGCCACAATTATTTTTATTATTAAATTATTAATAAAAGGAAGCAGTCACCTTTTTGAAACAAAGCTTTACAGCTGTAAACACCTAATAAGGTGTCAGGCACAGCTTTACACACAGATCTATTTCTTCTAAAAAAATAAAAAATAAAAAAAATCGTTTTTCACACAAAGAAAAATGGTTACCTTTACAGCTGTCAACAGCTAATAAGGATAGACACTATAAATTTAGTCCTTTACAAAAATAATAAAATATTGTTTTTACAAAACACCTAATAAGGACAGACCCTATTTTCAGCCCTTTACAGCTGTCAACAGTAAAGTTGTCCTAATAAAGCTTCACACCTTTTGGTTTTCAAAAGACAAATGGTTTTTTTTACAAAGTCTGCAACCCTTGTTACACCCATGCTCCTCCTACGTTTGTTATCAGCGCCAAGTTGAAGTTGAAATATGAGTGTTCATACTTCACCATAAAAAGAAGGTTTCAGTGAAAACCACTGTGCATGGCAAGCCTCTACTCCGACACGCCGTGCGCCATACATCTGATAAGCTCAAACGCGCGGCGGCGCATGGTGCACAGCTCCGATACGCCGTGCGCCATCCGTCCGATAAGCTCAAACGCGCGGCGGCGCATGGTGCACCAGCTCCGATACGCCGTGCGCCATCCGTCCGATAAGCTCAAACGCGCGGCGGCGCATGGTGCACCAGCTCCGATACGCCATGCGCCATACATCTGATAAGCTCAAACACGCGGCGACGTATGGTGTGCACCAGCTCCGACACACCGTGCGCATCGAGCAAGCTCCGTTGGATAACCACAAACGCGTGACGGCGCGTGGCGTGCACAAGCTCCACCAACAAGACACACGAACAACACTCGCCTCACTAACATTCAATCATCAACAATCAAAATTACAAACCAAAACGTACAGTCTTTCCCTTAGTTCATGGGTATTTTTAGGTGTTCCAAGAGTTTTAACCAGACGTTGAAACGAGTTAACGGCCGTATTGATCTGAAATATCCCGGACGCAATAGCTTGGGTCAGATCTTGTTGCTTGAATCCATTGGTGTATTTGACGCCGGCGCGTGTTGTTGTTTGTATGTATTTGACGCCTCACTAACAGTTCATCAACACAACGAACTGTTAACACTCACGAACAGATCTATACAAGCTAAGCAAGATCTTTAACACACGATCTTTAACATATGCTCTGAATCTGGTCAAAGGGTAAAAACCCAAAGTGACTTTCGAAAGTTAGTAAATGAAAGAAACTTCTGTGAAAATATCTCTACTGATTGATTAACAAAGTTAGGTGGGTATTCTCTTATATCCGGTTGTTAAATAGATCTATACTTGGGTCTTTAGCACACCGAAAATAAGTAGCAACCAGCCCAACACCGAAACCCAGCAGCCCAAAGAGCCCAGTCAACATTCAGCATCAACATAACCAAAGTTAGCAAATTAAAACTGATTTAAACAAAGTATAAAACTGATAAGTTTTAAACTGATACAATATTTTAACAATACCTCGCCAGTGCAACCTTGTGGGTGGCTATCTCTTAATAATCGGAAACATTTGCTTCTATATTTAAATGAATTCCGACCTATGCTTTCTATACACCTCGTTTTCTAGAAAGAAAGGCATTGGAATCATTTAATATAACGAATAAATGGACATTTCGTCTTCTATACGACAGTTTATTGTTTGTGTGATGCTCATCATGATGTCACTAACCAAGAAACTTGAGGGACACTTTCTATACTCCCTAATTTAACAGTTATAAAAAAAGGGGCATGCAAACTAGTTTTTACATATATATATTCTTTGGAAATGTCTCTTTTTGAATAAACATGCCACACACTCGTTACTTATGGCATGTTTTCGAAAGTTGAGCTTAAACTCAAGACATTTTCACATAGATAAATAAATCCCATACAAAGCCAAACCAAGGTAACAACTCTAGTTACGATGTTGACGTTTTCAAATAAAATATCAACATTCGGTCGCTTTCAAATAACATTAATGTTTTGATCCGTTGCAAGTAAAAGCATAAAAGTGATATTTTATCATCACTATACCGTCATGAGTCCGTTTTTGTTTAAGCAATCATGTGACAGATGCATTACATACGGCACATTTATACATTTGTTACTTATCTACAACTAAAATGTTAGTTCACATGTCAACTTTATAATCTTGCACCATAACTTTCATTTTATGGCTAAAACACATTATTACGTGTTACAAGAGTCGGTGTATGACCTTTAAGTATGCATTGGGGTACATATCTGTCACGACCCCCGACCCCATCTGGCCGGAATCGGTGCCGTGAGCAGTCCAGTGGTACCGGTGATTATTTTTGAAAAACATTGCAGCGGAATTTTCATCAGGACCGTGAGTTAGGAAAAAATATCAGAGTTTATAAAACACCGGATTTGATTTAAATGGGATAAACCCCTGTTTTACAATGGTAGCTTTAATAAAGATAAATTTTATTTCATAAAACAATATTTCTTAATTTGATTAAAATAAGCCATTTCTTGATGCCTTTCAGTGCCGTATCCAGCCTTTACTCCAATCTATTGTAATTACCTGAAACATGTTTGAAAAAGGTTTTGTCAGCGGAAAATGCTGAGTGAGATCATTCCATTTTTTATAAAATATATTGTTATACCTTACAGTATTAAGGTTTTTATATTTATTTGTATTTACCTCACTCAATCAGTATTTTGTCACATGATGGCAGTTCCAATATAACAGCAATAATATCACTCATTGGCTTACTTTCGTCCAATAGTGAATTTATCAAATAACTATACTTTACTATTATTCAATTTATCTGTCATTAGGCGATTCCTATGACGGGGTCATATCACTGTTGATCATTCTTTCAACTAGTGACTCTGTTTATACCACTGTTGATCATTCTTTCAACTAGTGATTCTAATTATAACACTGTTGATCATTCTCTCAACTAGTGTCTTTGGTCATATCACTGTTGATCATTCTTTCAACTAGTGACGCTGGACATGATGATGTCTTATGACATTACTTTGTCAAATATATTATTTATGGCACAAAATCATGTAATCCAGAATAATGACATTTTATGTCAACTATTATAACTTATCCAATATGTCAATTCACTAATTGTAATACCATGATATAGTAACCTGACTACAAATAGAATACATTATACTTGACCTTATTATGGTATCCACCATTTAGATTTATTCTTAAGCATACATTAAATTTTATTAACAATTTAAGATAATATTAGTTATAGTTGTGGTCATGCTAATATTAGCTAACTTTTTGGTTAATCGTAAAGAGGATCAAATAATGCATAAAACTTCCCATCCCAGCAGTTATTACAAAATATAATAATTTAACCACTGTAAGTATAACTGGTAATCATTTAGGATTTTTAGAAAGCATTTGTAATATAATTGTATCACAAAAAGGTGATAAAATGTGATAAAGGAGTATGGACTCACAAACGGTGAGAAAAGAGAAATGAACTCACATTGCAGATTTCTACGGGCAAAGTTTAGTCTATAGGTAAGCCTTGATATATTGCAGATTCAATTCGGGCAGAGTCTAGCCTACTGATTATCCTAATAACAATTCACACAAACGGGGTTGTAACTAATACAGCAGTTACGACAATTCACGAGATTAAACCCTCACAACGATTAACAAGTGCAATACTTAACAATTCAATCGGATTCGCAACGAATAACAGAGCATAGTCCGAATTCGAACAGCACTCAAATATTCAAGTCGAAATCACGACGAATAATCAAAGTACAAGCTCAATTTGAGCAGCACCCGGATAATCGTTGGATAGTTACAATCGATCGGACGTTGAATCGTAATAGCGATCGAGTTATTACCCTGATTGCGGCAGCGTTTCGAGGTGTGTGTGTTTGGATAGTAGAAGAAGTATAACTCGACGTCAATTTGGAATTTGAGCGTCGTTTTTGTGCCCATAAGCAAGTCCCGAAGCCTGCTATTTATACACGAATTTGCTCCTGCTTACGGACCGTAAGCCTGAGCCCTTACAGTCCGTAAGGGACACCTATAATTCTTTGGCTTGCCCCCCACGGGACTAGCCCTGATGAGTCAGAAATTTGGTCCAATTAAATTTTAACAACGAGTTATTTTAGATAACTATCAACTAGGGTTTGCCCCCCTTGAGTTTTAGGGGCCCTGATTCTGATTCCGATTGTTCTGAAACTTTCAGGGTTTGTGTAAAATTACTTGGGTGTCTTAATTAGGTTTTCCTATTGAGTAAAATAATATAATAAATAGTGGTTTTGACGAGGGTTGTTACAATATCACTTTAGCTAATATATGGACAATGTTCATATGTAATCGGCTGTGAACACTTGAATTATTCAGAAAGGCATCGTTACACGTTTTCCCCGATAACATAAACCGGCTAACATCTAGCAAATGAAATTATTTAACGACATGGCTAGTAGTTCATCGTTTTAACGAGCATTAACCTTGCAATATTTCTGGCGCACACTAGTATCATTGCTTATTATTATTCAACTTCAATGCTACTGACATTTTTTAGCAGCTAAAATAAGCAAACGGGCTAGCATAGTCCAACACCATTCCGAAATTCGAAGTTGCTTTCACATATTACGGAGTTTGGATACATAGAACGAACTTCTCATAAGAACAAGGTTTCGGTACAATGCTTTCATATATCAAATCCTTTGTTCTAAATTACCTTGTTGACTTGTTTGCAGGGCAAACAATATACGAGCACGTAAGTCGCCATACGCGCCTGCTCCTTCTACATACGAGCGAGCACACATGCGTTTTGCACGCATGCTCCTCTATTTATGAGTACGTAAGCCGCTATACGCGCATGCTCCATTACAAACGAGCACGTAAGTCACCACGCGCGCATGCTCCTTCTACATACGAGCGAGCACGCATGCGTTTTGCACGCATGCTCCTCTATTTATGAGCACGTAAGCCGCTATACGCGCATGCTCCATTACAAACGAGCACGTAAGTCGCCACGCGCGCATGCTCCTTCTACATACGAGCGAGCACACATGCGTTTTGCACGCATGCTCCTCTATTTATGAGCACGTAAGCCGCTATACGCGCATGCTCCATTACAAACGAGCACGTAAGTCGCCACGCGCGCATGCTCCTTCTACATACGAGCGAGCACACATGCGTTTTGCACGCATGCTCCTCTATTTATGAGCACGTAAGCCGCTATTCGCGCATGCTCCATTACAAACGAGCACGTAAGTCGCCACGCGCGCATGCTCCTTTACTCACGAGCGAGCACGTAAGTCGCCACGCGCGCATGCTCCGTTACTTATAAACACATAAGTCGCCATGCGCGCAAACTTTTTTGCATACCAGTACGTCGGCCTCCATACGAGTCTAGTGTTCTACATACGATCATCTCAGTCTCCATGCGAGCCTAACGCCCCACACATGAGCACGCCATTCTCCAAGCGAGTTTGCTGCTACACATGCAAGCATGCTAATCTCCATGCGACCCTACTGCCTTTACATACGAGCGTGTATGCCATCCGCGCGCATGCTTAGCCATATATGAAAATGCTCACAACACGTAAACCGTGCTACAAATGCACGCACCACTTTGGGTATACGCAAAAACACATTGGCTAAAATAAAGTTTCGTTTACACCTACAATCTTCAAGACAAGCCACATCTCCTTGCTTCACGCCACATTGTTGTTGTGGCACAGAGGAAGATTAGCGCAGGCTCAGGTTTCCACTTCATTATCCTAACGCAACTTTATGCCAATTCTCATTCGCGATAACCTGACTCAAAGTGGATTAACACGTGCAAATATTGTAGACAATAGTTTACAAAGATTTAAACACCAAGTATATGTATTCCATAAGGTTAAACATGCGCGCGCCTTGCGTTAACCAACAGAAGTCACACCCAAAAGGTGAATATTCTACAGAAGCCACACGACTGTGCGCGGACCGCTAAAGCTAGGCCACACTCGAAAATCATCCGAAGGGAAGACACTCATCTAGTCCAGAATTCCACCCACTTGCCATCCGCGCGTGGGAGCAACACTGGACTAGGGGGACCTGAAGCGGTATGGTCCCAAATGCTGCATCAATCATACGCACGTTGGACCCTAACCACACTCAACCGTCAAAACTCAGCCAGTTCCAAGACTCGTGCACAAGACCTAACCACGTACGCACAACCTTAACAAGCTCATGGTAATGCGCAAATACAAATGGCAACTGACTACAGCCAATCAGCATGCGCCAGGTTTGCCCAACCAATTTCCACGATGAACAATCGTGGGATATTCACTGTTATATTATCTCTACTCGCAACGAAGGACAGACGCAATAAACATGGCCAGCAAAGCCCTTGCGCCTCGGCGACAGGTAAACATAGAATTAATAATTCTCATTTCCCAACACTCCTAATAAGTCTAGTGCTCCTCCCAGCGCTTGCACTCGTGAGCAACACTAGACTGGGGGACTTGTAGAGGTATGGTATTGGACCCGACCCGAGCGGTCAGACTTTCCCGTTACTTGTTGCTTTTATATTAATTATTTATTATTGTGATGACTAACCCAACCGCGAGGCCCAACGCGTTGTAGTATATACTACACTGGGCTAAGGACTTGGAGAGATAACCCCTAACTAGGCCTGGCCCATTGAGGTTAGGGGAGGCCTATGTCCCCTATATAAGGAGGTGTTCACCTCATTATTAGGGCAGGACAAGATGGAGCCGCCACACTTTTGTTACTGGAAACAGGGGATTCTTTCCCCTACCGGTCATCTCTACAAGCTCCACTTTCTTGTCTTCTTCATTGCAGATCTAAGTTTAAGAGGAGGAACAAGGTGTGATTCTTCACCCTCATGGAGAAAGCGGTCCAATCATCCCGGCGGTGATTCCGTGTTTCAACAGTGACCGTCATCTAATTTTTCGCGTCTAGAATTTCCTAGGATTTCAGTTATTAGGGTTAAATCAGCTTCACAATTTGAGGATTTTGGCACCACAGTTGCTATATATCTGATAACAAGTTGGCATCAACCCGCGCGTTGCAGCGGGATGTTAATTATTATTGCTCATTTGTACAAATACAGTTAAAGATACGGACAATTGCCGCTTTCCTAAAAACTGTAATTTGAATTTAGCAACCAAACACAAAGGCCTTTTGAGACTATAATTTCAATAGCTTATTTCCATGTGAAGACCACAAATTAGTAAAGCAATTTGTTTTTTTATTCCTGTGTGGTTCTTAAATTAGTGGTATATGTTACTATAGCGAGTATCGGTATCAAAACGAACTCGACCAAACTGATACTAACTGAGTTACCGCAGAATAGCGCGAGGGAAAACCAACTAGTTGGGATTAACAATAAGCATTAAACAATAGTAACCAAATATGGGATAATTTGACGTCACCGAAATTAAAAGTTAAAATTTAGAATTATGTTCAATGAATTCAAACTTTTCCATGGTCCTTTTTTTGCTTCTTGAATTTAGTTTATGTTTAAGGGATTGAACCTTTTCCATAGTTATAGTTTGTTTAATTCTTATATCGCAATTAACATGAATCAATTAAATTCAAAGATACCTAGAAATTCAATGTCACACCCCCAAAATCCACCCGCGGAATACCACCGCTTGGGAGCGTGACTGACCAGGATCAAGCCATCAATCATATCAAACATAGCATTTAATAATAATAAAAGTAATTAACGTAAGTCACCATGACATGATTGATGTTTCAAAACCAAATACTGTTTTAAGTAGCGGAAGCATAGTAAAGTAAATTCAAAACGAGTTATGAGTTCGACATCATTAACGATCCATCTGCCCACAACGACCTGCTCCTTCCCTGTGCAAGCTCCCAAGTATACCTAAGGTCCTGCAAGGCATGCAGCAAATAATCAACAAACTAGTTGAGCGAGTTCACAGAAAGTAAGTTCATAAAGTAATGCATAAGTATAGCTAGTGGGGGCTTCCCATACTAGTGTGTAATAAAGGTGGGGGCTTCCCATGTTCATCCTGGTTAATGAGGGCTTCTCATTAACGGTACTTACTAGACTAACTTCCGACCATGTGTTCTTCTTTACCGAGAACAGGAAAACGTACAGGGTCACGTAGGCTTTACGTGACGTGCCCTTCCCCGAGGACAGTGGTACGCGTGGGGGCTACGTAGGCTTTACGCAGCGTGGCCTTCCGATCTGGAAGCCAGTGGAGGGTATTGGGTTACGTAGGCTTTACGTAACGTGTCCTTCCCGACCCGGGAGACATATGGCAAAAGATCTGGGTTACGTAGGCTTTACGTAACGTGTCCTGACTAACCTGAGGACGATGGTCTATAGTCTGGTATATGCGTAAGTACGAGTAATCATTCCATTTCATCATATCCAACCCAATTCCCAACCCGGGAATCCCATGCCTTGGCTGTGTGAACTCACCTTGGTTTGCTCGGCAGATACACAGAAAGTACAAGTAGCAAGTAAATGATCACTCACGTCCTATCATGGTTATTATACGAGTCAGGTTCGTATATAGCACGTATATAGTAATCACGTATAGTCATGGCAAACATGTACGCACGTAAACAGATAAGACATAGCATGTGAGGATCCAATTGTTCTAAGTCCATTCATACCCGGCCCAATGACATAAGCAGCCCAATAACAAAACAATCCAGATTCTCAATCGGCCCAAATAGCAAACACATACAAGTCCATTAATAAACAGTCCACAATTCAAATCGTTGGGCTCAATAGATTGGGCCCGTGACAGTGAAGGCCCAACAGTGTGCGTGTAAAGGGTGGTCTCGAGTCGCAACGGAGATCTCGAGTCGCAACCGGAGATTACGAGTCGCAACAGCTGGTTGCGAGTCGCAATGGAGATCTCGGTTCATCATGGTCTGGTTACGAGTCGCAACGGGACTCGCAACCGTGGTTTCGGCTGGTGCTGTTTGTGGTTTCGAGTCGAGACGGGGAGGTTTCGACCCGCAATCTGAGTCGCAACTGGCTGTGTAACTGGTTTCCATAATTCTAGTCAATTAAACTCCGTGATTTCAGCAAACACTTAGGCAGTTTCGGAAATCAGATCAAACAAGGATTGTACAACATTCAATCATATTCATAATGTCTTCAAACCTTCATCATTTAGCAAATTCATAACCGTATCAAATCAATAATCGGATTATCAACCAACACTAAACCGAATCCTAATCATAACACCATCCTAGCATGCACCCTAATTCGCATGTACAAACAGAATCATCTCAGCCGATTACAAACATCAATCCGGACCAATTAACAAATCACTCATGCAACCTATTTCGTATGAAAACATGATCATCATTCACAGAAACCGATTAACAAGAGCACAATCAAATAACTCATACCAACCGAATACTAAATCATACAATCCGATTTATCATGGCATCACCTAAGCATAAAACACATAATCATAGATAATATACTAACCGATTACAAGTAACGAGATGTGATCCGAACAAGAGGGTGGTCGGATGGCCTTGTGCCGTCGGTTCCTCAACAAGCCGAGAGAGAGAGAGAGCAAAGCTTCTAGGGTTTGTGTGTGTTTGTGATTTGCAAAAATGGTAAAACAAAACCCCTAACTCGGTTTTGTGTTGCGAGTGGGGAGTGGGCCGAGCCCACTTGGTTGTCTAATGGTCCGCGTGCACAAGGAGTGGCCCAAAGGGCTTTGTGTGGCCGGTTTGTGTAGTTTGGGCTCGTGCAACACATAACATTCATACATACACAACACACGTAAACAATTATTCATTTAAAATCATATAATTCAGTTCTCATGAGCACGTAACGTTACATCAAAGCATGTCTAAAGTTCGAGTTGTCACATTATCCCCAACTAATTGGAAATTTCGTCCCGAAATTTGGTATGCACTCACTGAGGAAGCTAGGTAAACTGTACTGTTCACTGGTTTTCCTGGGGTGTCACATCCTCCCCCCGTTGATCTGGAATTTCGTCCCGAAATTCCGAAGTAGTAGCTTCAGCCTCAGTAGTGGTTGCCTTGTTCCCGAATAACTGGGGGTACTTTTCTGTCATCCTGTCTTCGCGTTCCCAGGTGTACTCTGGGCCACGTTTGGAGTTCCAACGAACTCGGACAAGAGGGATTCTCTTGTGTTTGAGGACCTTCACATCCCGGTCCGTGATTTCTACTGGTTCCTCAACGAACTGCAACCGCTCGTCGATAGTGAGTTCCTTGAAAGGAATGATAAGATTTTCATCTGATAGGCACTTCTTTAAGTTCGATACATGAAAGACATTGTGAACTGCCCCGAGTTCAGCTGGTAGGTTCAACTTGTAGGCTACCTTGCCAATCTTTTCTATGATTTCAAATGGTCCGACGTACCGCGGATTCAATTTACCCCGTTTGCCAAAACGAACCACACCCTTCCAGGGTGAAACTTTCAATAAAACCCGGTCCCCGACCTCAAATTCCAATGGCTTTCTACGCTTGTCCGCGTAGGCTTTCTGACGGTCGCGTGCTGCCGCCATGCGTTGTCGTATCTGTGCAATCTTTTCTGTGGCGTCCACTACAATCTCTGGACCCGTGATCTGACTATCCCCCACCTCTGCCCAACAGAGAGGTGACCGGCATTTACGCCCGTACAATGCCTCGAATGGAGCGGCTTGAATGCTGGTATGGTAACTGTTATTGTAAGAAAACTCCACCAAAGGGAGGTGCTTTTCCCAGCCGTTGCCGAAATCGATGACGCATGCCCGAAGCATGTCTTCAAGAGTTTGAATCGTACGCTCAGACTGTCCATCCGTCTGAGGGTGGTATGCTGTGCTCATGTCTAGTCGTGAGCCAAAGGATTTATGCATTGCTTGCCAAAGTTCTGACGTGAATCGTGCGTCGCGATCCGAAATGATGGACGTGGGCACCCCGTGCCTCGAGACAACTTCTTTAAGATAGACGTCTGCAAGTGTGGAGAACTTGTCCGTTTCCTTAATCGGCAGGAAGTGTGCAGACTTAGTGAGTCGATCAACTATGACCCATATCGTATCGTTCCCACGCTGGGATCTAGGTAGGCCTGTAACGAAATCCATGGAAATTTCTTCCCATTTCCACTGAGGTATCTTAGGCTGCTGAAGTAGACCAGCTGGTTTCTGATATTCGACCTTGACTCTTGCACATGTCAAGCATTTTCCAACATACGTAGCAATGTGGGCCTTCATACTAGGCCACCAATAGGTAGTGCTGATATCGTGGTACATTTTATCCGACCCTGGATGTACCGAATAGCGAGACTTGTGTGCTTCATCCATCACAAGTTCGCGTAGACCGCCATAGAGTGGGACCCAAATCCGGCCCGTTACATAGTAGGCGCCGTCTGCCTTCTGTTCCATTTGCTGCCGTGAGCCGCGTAAGGCTTCAGCCTTGACGTTTTCGGGCTTCAGTGCTTCTATCTGAGCAGCTCGTACCTGAGCAGGAAGGCTAGACTGAATCGTAAGCTGTAGTGCTCGCACGCGCTTCGGTAAAGTGTCCTTTCGACTAAGGGCATCAGCCACCACATTGGCTTTGCCTGGATGATACTTGATAGCGCATTCATAATCGTTTAGTAATTCGACCCATCGCCGTTGACGCATGTTCAAATCCTTCTGCTTAAGGATATGCTCGAGACTCCTGTGATCGGTGTAAATCGTGCACCTGGTACCGTACAGGTAGTGTCGCCATATCTTAAGCGCAAAAACAACAGCTCCCAGCTCTAAATCGTGCGTCGTGTAGTTCCGTTCGTGAACCTTGAGTTGACGAGAGGCGTAAGCAATAACCTTGTCGCGCTGCATTAACACACATCCCAATCCCCGAATGGATGCATCACAATATACTACGAAGTCTTCTGTGCCCTCTGGCAATGAGAGAATAGGTGCGCTGCAAAGCCTATCTTTTAAGTGCTGAAAAGCAGTCTCCTGGGGCTCTCCCCAGCGATAGGTAACACCCTTCTGTGTCAGTAGCGTAAGCGGCTGAGCAATCTTCGAGAAGTCTCTAATAAACCGTCTGTAGTAACCTGCCAGACCCAAGAATTGGCGTATTTCCGTTGGCGTACGCGGTGCAGGCCAGTTCCTGATCGAATCTACCTTGGATGGATCGACATGGATCCCATCCTTGTTCACCACATGGCCCAAGAAGTGGACTTCACGAAGCCAGAAGTCGCATTTAGAAAGCTTGGCGTACAGCTGTTCCTTCCGAAGGAGTTCCAAAATAAGGCGAAGATGCTGCTCGTGCTCCTCCTGACTCTTGGAGTAAATCAGGATGTCGTCGATGAACACAATGACGAACTTGTCGAGATAGGGTTTGCACACCCTGTTCATAAGATCCATAAATACCGCAGGCGCGTTCGTTAACCCGAATGGCATGACGAGAAACTCGTAGTGACCGTAACGAGTTCTGAAGGCTGTCTTGGAGACGTCCTCATCCCGGACTCTCAACTGATGGTACCCAGACCTCAAGTCTATCTTCGAGTAGTAACACGACCCTTGCAATTGGTCGAATAAGTCGTCTATGCGTGGAAGAGGATAACGGTTCTTCACCGTCACCTTGTTGAGTTCACGGTAGTCGATGCACATCCTGAACGTACCGTCTTTCTTCTTCACGAAAAGCACTGGAGCTCCCCAAGGCGAAGAGCTTGGTCGTATGAAACCCTTTTCCAAGAGTTCCTGCAGTTGCTTTGACAATTCCTCCAATTCTGATGGAGCCAGACGATATGGTGCGCGAGCTATGGGTGCTGCTCCCGGAGCGAGCTCGATCTGAAATTCGACCTGACGATGAGGCGGTAAGCCAGGTAAGTCTTCAGGAAACACCTGAGGGTAATCGCGTACAATTGGAATATCCTCCAATTTCTTTTCCTTTACTGATGCGTCTGTAGCGAGTGCCAGAATGGCAGTGTGACCCTTACGTAAGCATTTCTGAGCCTTCAAGAAAGAGATGATGCCAACCACAGCACCACTCTTGTCGCCTTGAACTTCTAGAGGTTCCTGACCAGAACGAGGAATGCGAATAACCTTTTCGCTGCATAAGATTTCTGCCTGGTGTTGGGAAAGCCAATCCATCCCAATCACGACGTCGAAGCTACCCAAAACTATGGGAATGAGATCAATAGAGAAGGCTTGACCAGCTAAGATAAGATTACAACCTTGAACTACGTGCGTGGCTTCTAGACTTTTACCGTTAGCTAACTCGACTACATGTTTGGTGGGTAAAAGTGTTGGTGCACGTTTTAGCAGTTGACACATTTTCACAGACATATAGCTTGTATCCGCACCCGAATCAAATAAAACAGTAACGTAAATATCGTCGAGGAGAAACTTACCCATAACAACGTTGGGATCGTTCACTGCGTCGCCTCGACCTAGCACAAAAGCACGACCACGAGCTTCATTGTCGTTGTTGTTCCCGTTGCCCTGGTTATTGTTGTTGCGATTCTGGTTCAACTGAGGGCAATCGCGTTTGAAGTGACCTTCAGCCCCACACTGGAAACATCCCCGGTTTCCACGCTGTGGCTGCTGCTGCTGCTGCTGGTTCTGTGGAGCTGGTTGCTGAGGCTGCTGATTCTGATTCGCAGGACGAGGGCTCCTGCAGTCTTTGGCCTCGTGCCCCATCTTAAGACACCTTTGACAGCGACCCTTGTTACATGGGCCGTGGTGATGCCTGTTGCAGTTGTGGCACCTGGGTTGACTACCCTGATATCTCCTCTGTCTGTGACCACCAGAGGATTGCTGACTGGGACTCTGATAGTGGTCGATTTTCTGTTGCTGAGCTTGTGGCTGAACGGTCGCTGAACCTTTACTAGAATCTCCATCCCATTTTCTTTTACTGTCACCAGATGTAGCAGGAGTAACTGAGGTGGTGACGTTAGCAGTAGCAGTAACACGCTTGGGCAGTTTATTCTGATCCACTGCCTGATCGGTGATACGGTGAGCAAGACGCTGGATTTCTTGGATGTTTTCGAGGTTAGCCGACGTCACGTGGCTCTGAATTTCTGGCGCCAATCCCTTGAGATACAACTCAATGCGCTTGTATGGAGGGTCCACCATAGTAGGACACAGAACGGCCAGCTCATTAGACCGTTTAGTATACGCCTCGATTTCCGATCCAACCATTTTCAAGTTATACAGCTCGTCTTCTAGCTTGTGAATATCTTCCCGCGTGCAATACTCACGCTTGATGAGTTCCTTGAAATCGTTCCATGGGGTGGCGTTAGCAGCTGCCAACCCTAAGATCTGGACTTGGGCGTTCCACCAAGTCAATGCTATCCCTTCCAAAGTACCGGTAGCAAACTTGACCTTGCGAGCCTCAGGGCACTCGCACATTTCGAATACTGATTCTAACTTCTCGAACCAGTGGAGGAGTCCAACCGCTCCTTCTGTGCCGCTGAAAGAGTTTGGACGACAGTCCATGAAGTTCTTGAAAGTGCAGACTGGCTGCTGCGCGTGTTGACCTATTGTGTACGAATAGGACGAAGTTAAATACGGGAGTTAATGTAGGATCTAAAGATCCTAGTGTGTGCCTATACTGCAGGATATACTACCTGCTTGAGCTGCTGCAACTGCCGCAGCAACTTGAGCTTGAACGAGAGCCTCTAGCTGGGCTTGTGTCATGTTGATTCGTCCAGACATGATCTTCATAGTAACAAGTAGCATACGTAAGAATGGTTCGCGAGTAGGGCGATGACAGAAAAGCGTAGGCATATAGGTGTTCTCATGAAATCAAAGCACGTGTATCTAAGCGTAATGCGAGCAAAGTTCTAAGCAGTTCTAGCAAACAGGCAATAAACATAAACCTTATTACCTAGGATGTCGAGTCTTGCACGTGGAGCGAAGCGTCGTTGTGGATCGTTGAGAGCACTGTACTGGTTATAGTCCGGTTTTAATAAAACGTTTTCCCATATTAAAACCAAGTTCTCTATAACCAATGGCTCTGATACCAATCTGTCACACCCCCAAAATCCACCCGCGGAATACCACCGCTTGGGAGCGTGACTGACCAGGATCAAGCCATCAATCATATCAAACATAGCATTTAATAATAATAAAAGTAATTAACGTAAGTCACCATGACATGATTGATGTTTCAAAACCAAATACTGTTTTAAGTAGCGGAAGCATAGTAAAGTAAATTCAAAACGAGTTATGAGTTCGACATCATTAACGATCCATCTGCCCACAACGACCTGCTCCTTCCCTGTGCAAGCTCCCAAGTATACCTAAGGTCCTGCAAGGCATGCAGCAAATAATCAACAAACTAGTTGAGCGAGTTCACAGAAAGTAAGTTCATAAAGTAATGCATAAGTATAGCTAGTGGGGGCTTCCCATACTAGTGTGTAATAAAGGTGGGGGCTTCCCATGTTCATCCTGGTTAATGAGGGCTTCTCATTAACGGTACTTACTAGACTAACTTCCGACCATGTGTTCTTCTTTACCGAGAACAGGAAAACGTACAGGGTCACGTAGGCTTTACGTGACGTGCCCTTCCCCGAGGACAGTGGTACGCGTGGGGGCTACGTAGGCTTTACGCAGCGTGGCCTTCCGATCTGGAAGCCAGTGGAGGGTATTGGGTTACGTAGGCTTTACGTAACGTGTCCTTCCCGACCCGGGAGACATATGGCAAAAGATCTGGGTTACGTAGGCTTTACGTAACGTGTCCTGACTAACCTGAGGACGATGGTCTATAGTCTGGTATATGCGTAAGTACGAGTAATCATTCCATTTCATCATATCCAACCCAATTCCCAACCCGGGAATCCCATGCCTTGGCTGTGTGAACTCACCTTGGTTTGCTCGGCAGATACACAGAAAGTACAAGTAGCAAGTAAATGATCACTCACGTCCTATCATGGTTATTATACGAGTCAGGTTCGTATATAGCACGTATATAGTAATCACGTATAGTCATGGCAAACATGTACGCACGTAAACAGATAAGACATAGCATGTGAGGATCCAATTGTTCTAAGTCCATTCATACCCGGCCCAATGACATAAGCAGCCCAATAACAAAACAATCCAGATTCTCAATCGGCCCAAATAGCAAACACATACAAGTCCATTAATAAACAGTCCACAATTCAAATCGTTGGGCTCAATAGATTGGGCCCGTGACAGTGAAGGCCCAACAGTGTGCGTGTAAAGGGTGGTCTCGAGTCGCAACGGAGATCTCGAGTCGCAACCGGAGATTACGAGTCGCAACAGCTGGTTGCGAGTCGCAATGGAGATCTCGGTTCATCATGGTCTGGTTACGAGTCGCAACGGGACTCGCAACCGTGGTTTCGGCTGGTGCTGTTTGTGGTTTCGAGTCGAGACGGGGAGGTTTCGACCCGCAATCTGAGTCGCAACTGGCTGTGTAACTGGTTTCCATAATTCTAGTCAATTAAACTCCGTGATTTCAGCAAACACTTAGGCAGTTTCGGAAATCAGATCAAACAAGGATTGTACAACATTCAATCATATTCATAATGTCTTCAAACCTTCATCATTTAGCAAATTCATAACCGTATCAAATCAATAATCGGATTATCAACCAACACTAAACCGAATCCTAATCATAACACCATCCTAGCATGCACCCTAATTCGCATGTACAAACAGAATCATCTCAGCCGATTACAAACATCAATCCGGACCAATTAACAAATCACTCATGCAACCTATTTCGTATGAAAACATGATCATCATTCACAGAAACCGATTAACAAGAGCACAATCAAATAACTCATACCAACCGAATACTAAATCATACAATCCGATTTATCATGGCATCACCTAAGCATAAAACACATAATCATAGATAATATACTAACCGATTACAAGTAACGAGATGTGATCCGAACAAGAGGGTGGTCGGATGGCCTTGTGCCGTCGGTTCCTCAACAAGCCGAGAGAGAGAGAGAGCAAAGCTTCTAGGGTTTGTGTGTGTTTGTGATTTGCAAAAATGGTAAAACAAAACCCCTAACTCGGTTTTGTGTTGCGAGTGGGGAGTGGGCCGAGCCCACTTGGTTGTCTAATGGTCCGCGTGCACAAGGAGTGGCCCAAAGGGCTTTGTGTGGCCGGTTTGTGTAGTTTGGGCTCGTGCAACACATAACATTCATACATACACAACACACGTAAACAATTATTCATTTAAAATCATATAATTCAGTTCTCATGAGCACGTAACGTTACATCAAAGCATGTCTAAAGTTCGAGTTGTCACATTCAAAATCATGAGCTTGAGAAAAAAGAGATATTGCTTAGTGATAGTTGATGATTTTTCTAGGTTTACATGGACTTATTTCTTACACTCAAAAGATGAGACTACAGGTATTTTAAAAGAGTTTTATCACAAATGTCGAAAAACAATATGATCTATCTGTAAAGTCTCTCATGAGTGACAATGGGTCTGAGTTCAGAAATCAAGAACTTGATGATTTCTGTGTGTCAAAAGGAATAGTGATACAATTCAATATTCCAAGAACACTAAAACAAAATGGGGTTGTTTGAAAGAAAAAAAAAACATAACCCATATTGAGGCTGCAAGAACTATGCTTGCAGATTCTGATCTTCCATTGCCCTTTTAGGTAGAGGCCGTGAATACTGCATGCTATGTTCAAAACAGGGTCTTAATAAACCCCAGGCATCAAAAGACTGCCTATGAAATTCTTTTCAAAATAACAACATTAATATAATTCTTTAAAATCTTTGGTTGTCCATGTTATATATTGAATCTTAAAAATTATATTTCAAAATTTACAGCTAAAGTGGATTGTGGATATTTATTGGGATATTCTTCTACAACTAAGGCCTATAAAGTGTTTTAACACAAGGACCATGACTATAGAAGAAACTTTGAATGTAAAATTGAATTATCATCCTTTAAAATCTCTAAAATTTAGTGGAACATTTTGATCTTGATAAATTAAATTTTGAAGAAGTAACTACAAAGGTTAAGGTTGATATAGGTAAATCAAATGCAGTACAATAGGATTACAGAGTTGACATTGAAATGCCATTTCAATATAAAGTTTATTCTGATCCACAAAGTTCAATTGCACAAAACAACAGTGAGTCGACAAAAACTGGAACCATTGTTAACCAAAGTCAACCCCAAACCACTGATGATGTGTGTGGTCAAACCACTAATCTATCATCTACATCTAATTCCGCACTTGGGCCAATCCCACCACCACCACCATTTCAAACCTTTGTTGACCATACCACAATGGCAACAAAGGTTTCATTAGAAAATTTCCAACTTTGCCCTTCACCACAAAATTCCATTATTCCATATACTGGAAACACTATCTTCCACAGATCTCATCCATAAGAACAAGTTATAGGAGATATCAATGCAGGTGTGCTAACAAGAAGCTAACACAAATGTCTGCCTATTTGCTGGTTTCCTATCTTTAATCCAACCTGTCAAATACCAAGTGGCATTAAAAGACAACAATTGGGTAGAAACTGTGCAAGAAGAGCTTCTTCAGTTAAAAGAAACAAGTATGGGAACTTGTACGATTACCAAAGGACCCGTATCCAATTGGTACAAAATGGGTCTCAAAAAATAAAACAGATGAAAGGGCACTGCTAATAAAAACAAAGCCAGGCTTGTGATTCAATGGTACAGACAAGAAGAAGGAATTGACTATGATGAAACCTTTACTCATGTAGCAAGGTTGGAAGCAATAAGACTCTTCTTGGCCTTTGCTGTCAACCACAACACGAAGGTGTATAAGATGGACATAAAGTGTGCTTTTCTCTATGAAAAAAATCCAATAAGAGGTCTATGTGTGTCAACCACCTGGATTTGAAGACACGTTTCATCCTGATTATGTCTACAAGCTAAATAAAGCTTTGTATGGACTAAAACAAGCACCAAGAGTCTAGTATGATACTCCATCCAGTTTTCTCTTATCGAATGAATTCAAAAGAGGTAAAATTGATAAAACTCTATTTCTAAAATGGAAATGGAAAGCTCTGTTAAACTAGTCACGTTTATTTTGTTTCAAAGTTATAATATGTGGGTCATAATCATAGGTTATGTTTATTTGTTTTTAGAAGCTTTCCGCATGCAACTTGTGCATGGGTCAGTAGTATTTAGTTGATGTTTAGGGTTGTTATTTGATAGAGTTTTTGTCTTACAGCTTTGGTTTAATTAAAGAAGTGTCGAGTCGGCTTACTCAAATTCTTTTTGGGTTTCTTTGTTTTTCATTCCTGATCAAAGGCCTGAAATCCAACATTTGGTATTAAAGCCTAGGGCTCATATTGTGGTAAGTAGGTTTGAAGATCGGAGATAGACACTGTAGAATGTAGTCAGGTATGTCGGTCGGCGGAGGGCATGCATGAGAAGGGGGATGGGGTCACAATTGAGAGAGGAGTAACAATAGAAGATGGAAATGGTAAGGTATTTTGGGCCAACCGTTGTTGTGGGGAAATACCGTTTGAGATGAAGACAATGATAAGTGATGAATATCAGCGATAAGTGGTTGTTATTAGTGATCAAAGGGGAGGAAAATAGGTAGTTTCCACTGATTTAAGTCGTAACGAGAGGTTGTTACTACGCTCAAATCAGGTTATGGGTACAAAAATTAAAGGGATGTGGTTGTATTAATCCAATAGCGGTGCTTAGCCAGGATGAAAGAGAAGGAATCGACTTGTTCGGGTGATAATCAGAGTCTACTGGTATGTGGAAAAAACGAGCACAAATGATTCACAGTATAAGAAATTGATCAACCATGCTTTGTTTATTACAATAAGACATATAAATACAAGAAGAGAAAACTAATTCTAAGGAATACATTTAAATTACAAATATATGCAAGGCTATAATGTGGGAGACAATCACTCAAACGGTTTTGACTAATTAATGTGATGGACTTGATTTTCTCTTTGATCATCTTGAGTTAGTTATTTTCCTTAATATGCTCCCACAAGATGGATGACCGTAGGATAAGTCCAATCTTGGTTAACAATGGATGAGTGTGGTATTTAAGAAAGAGACGAAGTTGATGAAGTTGAAGATGTAAACGGAGATGAAGTAGATGAAGCAAAAAAAGATATATTTTGTTGTTTTTTTTATAGGGTGAATGCAATAAAACATAAAAGATAGAATGATGGTTGCGGCAGTGATATGATTATAGGTTTTGCAAAACCTAACTCATATTGACGGAGAAGTTGTGTTTGAAGATGTAACCATGTGTAACGGTGATGTAGGTCGATGGTTTTTTTTAAACCTTTCTTTTGTTTTGTTTTGTTTTTGTTTTTTTTTTTGAGAAACATATGGATGGAAAATGGATTGTAGGTGACAGAGGGTGGTGGAGTTTGAGGAGAACAGACAGTTATGGTGACAACGAGGGTGAAGGTAGCGTTAGGTATTCTATTCTGATGGTTATTGTCGTGTGTGGTGGAGAGGAGTAATATTGTGATTGTAAGAGATATTACTTGAACATAGAAAGAAGAAAGGAGATTTTGAAATCTACGGAAGAAGAGAAGGGTCAGGATGTTGAAGTGAGAATGGAGGAGAAGTCATTGCTAGTGGTAGACTTGTTTAGGAGTGTTGGCTAAAGAAATGATGGTTGCAAGATCAAGAGCTTCTCGGTGGAGATAAGTGCTCTGATACCATATAAGAAATTGATCAACCATGCTTTGTCTATTACAATAAGACATATAAATACAAGAAGAGAAAACTAATTCTATGGAATACATTTAAATTACAAATATATGCAAGGCTATAATGTGGGAGACAATCACTCAAACGGTTTTGACTGATTAATGTGATGGACTTGATTTTCTCTTTGATCATCTTGAGTTAGTCATTTTCCTTAATACACAACAAGTGGCTTTGGATTAGGTTCGTTTGGCAGGTGAAAGAAAATGGTAAAGGATAGTAAGTGGCCTTGATTTCTAAAGTGGTGGAAGAAGGGTATCGGAATAAAGTTTAGTGACGACTTTAGACATGACCGAGTGAAGGTTGGGTGTCTGGGATAGGTCGAGTAGAGGGAAGACTTTGGACGTGACTGAGGTGAAGGCTGAGTGTCTGGAAAGGGTCAGTATGGGTCAAGACGAAGGCATGTTTTGACGAGAACGTTGCACGAAAGAATAACATTAACAAACAATAATTACAAGGGTGAGTGTTGGGTTAATTGAGTTGTTCACGGGTCATAGGTCATGGGTTCATAGGTTGTGTTTTGGATACAGGTCATTTTTTAGCCCCAAACTTGTAGGAGAAGGAGTTTAAATTAGTCATGTTTATTTTATATCAAAGTGTTAAAGAGGTGGGTCAAAATCATAGGTTATGTTTACTTCTTTTTAGGAGTATTTTTTGTGCAACTTTTGCATGGGTCATTAGTATTTGGCTGATGTTTAGGGCTGTTATTTGATAAAGATTTTGTTATGTGGTTTTGTTTTTATTAAAGAAAATTGTGGAGTACGTTTACTCAAATTCCTGTTGTGTTTCTTTTTTTTTTCTTTTCCGATTAAAGGCCTGAAATCCAAAAAACTAGTTAGCACATATCGATGGTTCTTCTTCTATTTTGACACCCAAAATAACTCAAGCTGGTGACAAGACTATCCCTAACCCTCTCTATACCACATGGGTCTCGGCTGATTAGAAAGCCATTGTTATACTACAAGCTTCACTTTCAGAGGAAGCCGAGGCTGAGATAATCGACATCTTCAATTGGCTTACAACGACACCTTCACTGAATGCGTCCAAAATCATCGAGATAGTCGATCTTGAACACTCCCAGTCAAATGGTCAAGGGTACAACCTCTGTTGCGAAATTTGGTCGGAAATTCAAAGGTATATATGACCAGTTGTTTGCAATCGGTCAGCTGATAGATGTTATCCATGAATACAGTGGGATTTGGAAGTTTGTTTTTGTTGGGACTTCGGGCAAAAGGTGTTAAGGGGTTCTATATATGTATGAGAGGACCCGTAGTTAAGTGGTAGCTTAGATCCGTAGCTTGTTGTGTGATTATTTGTAACTTGTGGTAGTTTATATCTTTATTTTTTTTTTGTAAAAAATCCCAAATGTTGTGGAGGACATTTATAGAAGCATTGTAGAGCTATGGCGGTCTCACAAGAGATCTACTTGGGGATTTGCCTAGGTAAACTGCTTCATTGCTACGTTTTTGTGTTTTGTGTGTGATGCATGCATGCCCAACTTTAAGGGAGGGCTGGGTGAGCGACAGCCCAGGGTCTCCCCGATAGCGAAGATTTTTTATTTATTAAAGACTTTAACCCATTAACATTTTTTTTTTATTTTAAGTCCATTAAACATTAAAACCTGTTCTAAATTAAGTCCGTTACTCTTTTACTTATCAATACCCATTAGTAAAGTTTAAATCTAGTTAACATTGGACCAATGGTCTAAATTAAACCTATTTAAGGTTTAAACCCTTTTAAAAGTGACCCAATAAGGGCCGTATTTTCTATTCGCCCCAGGCCAAAATGTTTTAAGGATTCTCGGGGACAGCCACGAATACCGGTATATATAATTGGCGATGGAGATGAATCCCGATATCTCAACACAACTCTATGCGTTAAAGAAAGTGGATGGATGAACATGAGAATGCATATATATCTTAGAATTTCCGGGTACTTTTGCTCTATTACATTCATACACCATTTTCCATAATTACCCATAAGTCATAAATTTTGTTAAATATTTTGATGGGACCTTACTTACAAATATTTA
This sequence comes from Helianthus annuus, assembly GCF_002127325.2. Lineage (NCBI taxonomy): Eukaryota > Viridiplantae > Streptophyta > Magnoliopsida > Asterales > Asteraceae > Helianthus > Helianthus annuus. Next base: position 18,215,271 of record NC_035443.2, on the reverse strand, counting down.
GTAAACATTTGCATAAACTGTGAAGGTCAAAGTGTCTGACTATCATATTTGAATAAAACAATATCTTTTAGCATGTTAAAATACGATATTATATATAGACTTACCAAAATTGGTTTCAAAATGTTGCAAGTGAGTGGATATTCTTTTAGCCAAATTAACAGTACCTTCAATCCTTCATATATAGATGGTTCATGATGTATACAATGACGAGAATCATATCTATACTATGATAAAAAGGAGAAGTGATGTACACAAACGTAATTTTGCCATATGTAAAAGTTTTGAATCAGTATGTACAAATAAATCTAAGCATATAGAATAGAAAGTGGAACAATTTTTTAAGACACTAAAAGGGCAATATAGTAATTTTACCCATCATAAATGGAGAATTTGATTCCCTATCATAAATGTATTGTCAACCCATTCATAGCCTTCGACTGAGTGATGGTCTCCTTCACCGCCTCACAATCAAGTCATGCATTAAATATCTCGTCTCTTCCTTCCCCTAACGGATCAAAACCCTAACAATTCATAAACTTCGTCTCATCGGCTCCTATCTGTTATTATTTCAGTACTTTCCCCAACAGAGAATGGGTTGAAGGTGATTTTAATTGTGACGGTGGAGGTGGTGGGTTGAAGGTGATTGATTGGATATTCCCGGTTTCAAGCTTCAACTTTCAACGTTTAACAAGTCTCACCTGCCATGCTGTGTGTGTGAAACCACCGTGATTGATTGATTGGAATATTCTACGAACCGACAGACGCCAAATCTTCCTGAATCCTGACGGTAAACTGCGTTCTCGATTGATCGATTGTTTGTTCGTTTGTGTACCCATAGTGCCAAACGCCCAAACTTGGTACTTGATTGATGTAGCTTCTTCGGCTAGGAAGAACCCATCGGCACTTTCACGTCCGGTAAGTGTTTGATGAAATGTCTCAGTCAGTAAGTGTTTTAAAGGGCTCTTGTATTTGTCTTTTTAGTCACTTGTTTAATGATTCTTGTTGAGATTAGTCATTCTGAAGTGATATTCTTGATGGGTATGTAAGAAATCCTGGAGATACGTTCCTATTTTCAAATATTGTTGGTAAATTAACCCACATTCAGATCTTTATTTGTTGTGAATCGTTAGGTGATGGAAGGAACCTTCTTGCTTTCTTGTTACGGTGATATATTGAAGGAACACATATAAATTGTTTGTAATGATATTGGTTTGTTTACGAGTTGATTGGTGTTATATGCAGTTGGGGAATCATTGCATCTGTTTGAGGAATAAAACTACTAGGCAATGGAAAAGATGGTAAATTGAAGTCTCTTCTTTATTTCTTTATTTGTTTTTCTTTCTTTTTTGAATTATTTAGTTGATAGTTGTTTATATTTAGTTGTCAGATTGTTACTTGCTTAATTTGAATATGGAGTTTATATGTATAGCACTATTGTATCTTTCATTTTCTATAGCATTACAAAACACTTTTTTTTGAAGATAGGGTGTGCTAAATTTGATTATTAAAGTTAGATAGCTTGAAAAATATCAGTCACATTGTTCTATAATTCTATTGTCCACAATTGTAAAGGGTATTCGGTTATTGATTGATCATATTTTACATTTTCAGTGCACGATTGAGGGTTTGCGCATGACTTTTCAACCTCAGCCTCAAGTTTCAATTGGTATGGGTGTGAACAATGAACTATATACACAGGTACTTATTTGATATATTGTTTATATGCTCACTTATGTTTTTTTTCCTCTCTCATTTGCAATGCTTATGTCTTTTTGTCATGTTTTTAGGTTGAAATAGATGGGGATGTGTGGGGTAAGGGAGTTGGGATGAAATGGGATGAAGCTAAGATGCAGGTACATATCTGTTCTATATTACTCATAATAACGTTTTTTTTTTGGCTTAAATGATTTAAGAGGTCTTATTCAATTAATCCTAGGGGTGTTATAAACTGTTAAACCGACTGTACTAACCAAACCGAAGCAAGTCTGCCGGTTGTGGAAAACGGTACTACGAACAATTACGGTTTTAGGAGTAGACTGAACCCGAAAATACACAACAACAACATATAGACCTCATCGGAACATGATGGTTCGCGACTGATATAGTCCTAGATCAGAACTTGGTCTGCGGTGGACCTGAACCCACTCACATTAAGAACATTAATGTAAACAGAAGTATTTTTCTTTTAACTAACCTCTTCATTTAACCTGTATAATTTTTATCACAAACCCACTTAAAAAATGAGGTTTCTGCATTCTACTCTTTAAATGACTTGTTTACGACTGTCGCAAAATTTTTTGAATTCGCCATTGTTCTGTGCTTTAGTCTAAAATCCAAAAGAACCTCCTTTTGTTTACGATTTTCAAAAAATATTTTAAATTCGCCATTGTTCTGTTCTTTAGTCAGAAGTCCAAAAGAACCTCCTTTTGTTTACGATTTTCACAAAATATTTTGAATTCGCCATTGTTCTGTTCTTTAGTCGAAAATCCAAAAGAACCTCCTATCGAGTATAAACCCTATTAATAGCTAAGAAATCTATTTTCATGATAAACATTAATGTAGATTTGGAGTAGCTTTAAACGTTGCATGAATTAGCCATTCTAAGAAACCGGAAGAGTAAAGAGAGAGCGCCTGCATGGAGGAATAAGATCTGGTGGCGGCTAATGACGACGGTGTGTATCGATCGTCATCAATCATCATCGATGTCACGATTCAAGATTAGACGGCGGCTCCGGTGCTTGACCAGTGGACGCATACTCAGGTAATAAAAATCCCTATTGAATTGTTTTTACAAATTGATGCTTGCAAGCGTTGTGTATGAGTTCAGTTTTCCCAAAAAAACACCTTAATCTGAAAAAACCCCATTTCAGACCAGATGCCAAACCTAAAATTGAGGTCGTCAGTTTGATGCTTTGCTGTTATTGTCGTTGCGATGGTCAGAACTCTGCATCAAGATCACCTCACGGCCTCCACTACCATAGGTGTTCATATTTCCAACCAACAAGGTATGTTTTTTTGTTCACCTCGCGACTTTGCTTGCAAGGAAGTGCAGATCTCTTGAATGAATATTATGATTACAATACTCTTAAAAAATGACCCAAAATGGAACTTTATATGTCATGTATTTTTATCAAAACCCATTGTGCTTAGTTTGAAAACAAACAAAAGAGATCTAGGAAGTGTAGATTTCTTAAATAATGATTATTACTGTTGAATGAGATTTTGTATTTGCAATATTTTATAGTATATCTTATCAGTTATCATCATAAAACTTTTTATGTTTTCTGGTCTTTGTTGAGAAATATACCATATTAATCAAGTTTTGTGTATTGTATGCATTAGATCTTGGCACCAATGAGTCTAGAAAGGTGAAAACTCCTAACTTTGTTCGCACTTTGCGGGGATCTTCTAACTCACAAGTTCGCTTGGTAATATTTTTTTGATATCATTTTGTTGTTGAACTTCTTGTGGAAATAACCGCTATCTTTTTATGTAGTATATTCCGAAGGAATTAGCTTTACAAAATGGATTAACTAATGGAGAATTGATCCTAAAAGATATGAAAAATGAAGGCGCGTGGACTATAACATAAGCAACCATTTGGGCAGATTCTACTACATTCATACAGGATTGAACGAATTCTGTATTGCAAATGGCTTAAAGAAAGGAGATCATGTTAAATTTGAACTCATCCGGAGCGGGAGAAAACCAATTGCCATTTTTCCAAGTATAACTTTTTGTTATTTGGGTTGAATTAATTTTATTTTCTATGATTTTGTTATAAAAGATATCTGATGGGTTCATGTATTTTTTTTAGTATACAAAGTGGCTTCTGTGCAGTCACTCCGGACCGCTTGCTATTCGGTGAAGTTGTGATTCGGGTCAAACATGCCTATAAACTAGAAGAGCATGCTCATGAGGTGTTGAAGAATAAAAGTGATTGAATTAAGTTAAGATTTTAGCCCATGTTTGCCCAAATGTTTTTTTTTTCTTTTTGTGTATATGGATTTAGGGCATTTGGCCTGTTAGCTGGAAAAAGAAATAGGGTAAATGAATATGTCATTTACTCGAAATATTAAATGTAAATTTAAGAAATGTGTATAGTTATGTAATAAAAAAACATATACACTATTAGGCTATAAGGTGTGGTAATGACTAATGACCCTCATTACCCTCTACATTAGTGCCACGTAACTCATCTCTAATCCACTATCCAAAACCACTACCCTAAGGGTGTGCTCATGACCCAAACCACTAGCCCCTTATTTATTTTACTTTATCTTTGTGTAAAAAAAAGAAAATGATTTAAAAAATAAACTATGTGAACTCGTTGGGCAACGTACGGCAAAAAATCATAAATACCCGCGGCAACGCGCGGGCCTTCCCACTAGTATCATTACAAAAAACCACTAAAGTTTATTTTGAACACATGAACCATTCATTTTTTGGTCAATGAAATGGTTAAGAAAAAGTGTCTTGTTTTCTTCTTTGAGAGATGGTCGGCCACATGTTTCTCATACTTCTTAAATAACACATGAATGATGGAATTTCCGAAATGTGAAACCAACAATGGTTCAAGAGCCACTCTAAGCACTTTTGATGTGTTTTTCCCATGGACTTGGCTGAGCTCATTAGAATCATTCATGTTTGTGTAATCCGTGTCATGTGGGTCCCAATTGACTTTAAAAACATTCAAGTTTTCAATGGAAAATGATCCCTCAGATTCAATAATGTTCCTAACTTCATCCTCACATGGAAAATACAATGGGATATTGAATGAGTTAATATCTTCTCCTTTAACCAATCCCTGTCTTGTCAGTTAAGCTTAATTCGTTAGTCATGTAAGCAAAGCAGATTAACTAGAACTTTTGACCAAAATAATCTTCTATAATTTGAGTTCGAAATCGGATACAAAAGAACCACATATATATACCTCTTTGACCATGTCGATAAGTGATTGCCTGAGTAGGTCAATGGATGCACAACTATCATCAGAAGCTGGATCAACTAAACTTCGACTAAGAATTGTTAAAACCATGCTTCCACCATGTACTACTTCCTCAGACCGCATTCGTAAAAATTTTGTGAAATCAGTGTGAAATTGTTTTCCATATGCTTGGTATACATTTGGAGGACTAGTTTTCGCCATGTATATATTTGATCCATTATTTTCTACTCCTTGAGGCATCTATAACATGTTATATGGACTATAATTTATATCTCAATATTTTAGTGCAAGCACTTTAAGGTATAATTATATATCGTAAGAGAACTAAAGATCTAGTTGAATATTAATATTATATGTACCTGAGAAAGCCAATGATTACTAGTAGCGCAGTGGACAAGGTGCAAACTTTTGTTTGGGAATAGTCTGCTGTAGAAGGAACCTGGAACAGCCGAAACGAAACAAGGGCCAAAAGCTTCTCCTTTGTTCTTCTTAAGATTTGCATAAAAGTCAGGTAATGATTTGAAAATAGTATTAAAATCATTACCAAAGAGGTCATTTAAACAAACTTGAAATTGAGGTACTCCACGGTTATTTTCTTGGCACACCTCATGCACTATATCAATGATATTAGACACAACCAACAACGTATTTGTGCCAGATGAGCATCCTAAATCTGCAACGGTGATACAATCTTTGAAGACACCATAACTAGCTATACCCTTGATTGAATGCTTTAAAATTGGTACAGCATTCCGTATCGCGGTTTCCTAAAGAGAAAATAAGAACAAAGAAGATGAGAACCATTGTTAAATGTATGCAAACGTTGTGGTGTTACTCAAACCTGAAGCAAGGAGTTATTGGAATAGCTTAATTCCCCATCTCCAGGATTCATATGTAGTATGTTTACCAAGGCCATGCTTATTATTCTTTACCTTTTGTTACCCTTCTTTGTGTTGCTTTAAATAGGCCTTCTTTTTCTTGCTCTAAGTAGGGCTAATACAATCTTGATCCTTAATCTTTTTCTATAGGCAAACTAAACTACTCCTAAATACTTCTATATTTACACATTGCAAGATTAAAACCCTTCACCTCATGGACAGAGGGGAGAAATGTTACCACCACATTGTCTTTTAGGGACTCTTGATACTTATCTATTATATTTTTAATTAATTCTCACGGATTTCTTATTACCTAAGAAAAAATATCAGAATTTCTCAAAGATTCTGCTAATAAAATAGTTTTTTAGTTTATTTTATTATTTCGTATATCACCATCGTAAAGAAATTATGTCATAAATAATGTTTAATTAAAATACATCAAATATGGATTGATAAAAAAATATCCAAACAACTTGCAAAGTTGTTCCCTTACAAACGGAAGGAGTTAGATTGATGTAATAACTAATAGATAGTTTGTTCTTTAAATACGATAAACATAAACACGAATCACCAAATAGAAAATGTAAAACACTTGAATTAATTAAATTAGACCTTTTCTTTTCAAGTGAGATAACTGGTATATATAAAATGTTATTATATTATATATACAAATTGACAATCTCTAAAAAATCTGACCGAAAAAGCCCAATAATCTTATAATACTCTTCTTTTACTAAACGGAATACATCATTTTATTATAAAAACCCATCTTTTAGATTAAAATAAAGTATCAACTGGAACAGGGCCGTCTATGAGGGGGTGCAGGAGGTGCCTGTGATCAGGGCCCAAATCAATATAGGGCCCGAAAATTTTTTAAAAATTATATATATATATGTATATTTTAAAAAAAAATCTGGATGTTTGTATAGATAAGGGCTTGCTAAAAGACCCATAATTTTTTTTAAATAAGGGTCGATTTAAAAGTTTTAAAAAATGGCCCAATTAACAAGCCCAAGTGACTAGTCTAAACAAAGATAAGAGCTTGTATACGGAGTTGAAGTTGATTAATACATTTTTACCGAGACACATTCATAAAGGACGTTTTTTTTAATTTACTCTTATATATTTGATTGAATGATTGATGAGTTTATATTATATGAAGATTTGCGAATAGGGCCCAAATTTTTTTTATCTCGAACAGGGCCAAATTTTTTTTTTTGTGATTTTCAGAGACGGCCCTGAACTGGAAAACGTGATTACATATAAAATTATTTAGCAAACTATTATTATATTATATTATATTATATTATATTATATTATATTATATTATATTATATTATATTATATTATATTATATTATATTATATTATATTATATTATATTATATTATATTATATTATATTATATTATATTATATTATATTATATTATATTATATTAATTCACTCTCTTCATGAACAGTAACAAAAATTTCGATTTTTTGTTATTACCATCACTAAAGAAAGCAATAGTTTATTCCATAGAAAATAGGTGACAGATATCTAATCGATAACGTGATTTTGGTTTTCAACCGTAAAGAACTCCAAAAGATTATATACACTCTCATTACTTAATTAGGTAATTAATATTTTTATTAATTATAATTATATTATTATTATATTAATTTTATTAGTCATAATATCTTAATATTATAATGATTAATTTTCAATATATTTTGTTTTTTAATAACTTTTAAGATATGATACGATGTTTTACAAATTAACGTTGTTTACCCTTTTTTTTATCCTTATAATAAAGAATAATGCCTTACAAAACTTTGAATATGCGTTGCAACATGTTTATTTTATCTGCTTTTCAATAAAGCTTTGTTCAAAACTGAACGAGTCAATTATATTTTTTTTTGTTCTTTACCATGAAAAACCAAATCGATATTGTCCAAACACCTCGGTAGCGGTGTAGAGTACCTTTCATATCATAAGCTATAAGCGAGTGTCGATGATGAAAAAAATTGATATCATCCGATCAACATTGGTACCATGTCAATTTTAACCGAACATCGGTCCCGATGTTTGTACTTTTCATACCTTAATCCATATTCATTCTTATATTTTTTTATTGATTTAAAACATGTGTCAATTTTCTAACGAGCACATCATGACTTTATTTTTTTGTGGTTTATCTTTCGGTCGCTAAATGCTGATCATGACATAAATGCTTTATCTAATCGAACCGATGATTCGGTCGCTAAGTGTTGTTCATGATATAAATGCTTTATCTAATCCAACTGATGATACCAACCGACTTCCTACTGCAACGCGTGGGGGGAAGTCCACTAGTTTTACATTAAAGTAAAGTATCAATTGGAAAACGTGATTGCTTACAATATTATTTAGCAAACGAATTTAGAAAACTTTATATTAAAATAAAGTATCAGTTGGAAAATCACTTTTCAAAAGGTTTGTTAAACACTCTAGAAACTCGGCTACCTAATGATTATTTTCTTGACACACACCTCATGCACCATATCGATAATATTAAACACCACCGATTGTGTATTTGTGCCAAACGACCATCCTAAGTCTACAACCGTGAAACAATCACTAAATACAACATAATTAGCTATACGCTTATGGATTATCATAATTAGCTATATCCTTATGGATTAGGATTAAATACAAAAGGTAAAATAACTAAAAATGATAAGAATGATTTTATTCCATCGATCTTAAATTTAAAGGTTAAGATTAGTTCTATAGAAAAGAAACTAGTGGAAGGACATAAAAGGTAATCCTATATTTATTGAGTTTCTCTCCCTATATGCAAGACACATGTCAATTCTACAGTCAATTTAAAATGTACACAACTTTTTCATACGATATTTAAAAAAAAACGAAGCATCAGTATGTTAATATATGTGTCTTATATGATTAAAATAGTCAAGAATATTCTAAGTAACCTTGTTTTATACTTAAACCGCGTCTTATACCGATTGTGCTGAGGGTGATTGTGGATTTATTAGAGGTGGCTTGAACCACAACAACAAATTATGAGCGGAGAGGGAAAATCAATAAGTGAATTCGGAAGGCCGGGGAGTTTTATGAGTGAGATGAAACTAAGGGAAGCCAAATTACAGGGAGTTACAGGAGTTCCAATTTCAATAGAGAATGCAAAGTGGAATATAAAGGGAGAATCGGAGTAGAACGTGGGAGTGGAATTTGGAAGAGGGTGAAAAAAACCGCTCCGAACCGCAAACAATCATGGCTGGATTAAGTTAGTTTAGGTAAAACATCTAAGTGTGTCCACGATTAAGCAATAATGAAACTTTTGTAAGTGTAGCATTATATTTTAAGGTGACAAGTTTTGATGAAACAATGTCTGGTACAAGATGTGTAAATTGAAGTAATATGAAGTTTTCACCCCCCCCATCTCTTGCAACTATTGTAAGTTATTATTAAGACACTTAATTCTCCCACTGATCTTTGATATTTCTAGAAATGCTACAAGAGAAATTTCAAAGAGGTACGTGACGTGGAAATCTATCATATATATGTTAGAATATATTTGATTTCCTTAGTATCCAGATGTCATAGGAAGCTTAGGGACATATTTAATAGAAATCATATCAAGTATATATATAAACAAACTTATTTTAAGACCATGGGCCATGTGAGGCAAATTTAGATACAAGTTGATAGTCTTTAATTGATAAATGAATTATGTCTGAATATTCCATTTGGAATAAGTTCCACGAATGTCAATGAATAACTTATGGTCATGGTTGTAAAACAAGGTTTCCAAGGCCGAGTACTCCCCGTGTAGTCGCTACAAGGTAGGCTGCCGATGCGACTTTCTCTAACTTCGCCTAATTACTCGGAATCGATCAAACGCGGTCAACCTCGACCAAAATCAGATCTAGTAGGTCAATTTGGGCCGAGTTTGACTTAAAAAATAATAAAACATAATTTATATGACTATCATATTAAATAATGAATATCATTTTTACGTATTTTGTTATAAATATTAGTAAATTTATGTTATTAGACTTATATTTAATTTCCGAAAGCTAATTTCTTTATAATTTAACATGTCCGAGTACTCCCTGAGTACTCTCCGCCTATGTCGGGTACTCTCAACTCCCCGGTCGACCGACTAGGGAGCGCCTAGCGACTTTTGCAACCATGCTTATGGTGGACCCATACTTATTCCTTATGCCAAGTAATATTTTAGGGCTTTTAACATCATGATTTAAAACCACTTAGAATGGGATTAGATGAAAAATCATACTCATTAACCATGTCATGATTTTTCATGAATTTCGGTTACAATGGATGAAATTTATAGGTCTCATTTTCCTTTTGTCAAATTCTCATATAACAAAAGTTGTGAAAGTGTAAGGTATCATCTAGTTTCATCTTATTAATGTTTCTATCTAGATATTGAGAACAAATAATATGAGAGTTTAAGGTAAGTGTGACTTTATGTTGGTTATGCAAATCTCACAACCTTCATGTCATAGCTTAAGTATGGATACTATATTCTGATTAATCTTCAGAATATGTAAGGTATCGAGAAGCGTTGTTAGAAGACTGCTTATTATGGTTCTTATGGCCTTAAATTTAATTCGTCACTAACTTTCATGTTAGTTATTTATTGAGTTCTGGTAAGGGGACATTTAGAACTAGATTTAACTTATCATGTGTTAATTGAAATATTAAGATTAGCAAACTTAAATATCATTAGTAGGTGACTACCTAATTAATTTATCCAACTGTTCTTTTGAATCATGAGTAGTCTCGTTGATTATGCCTAGTCTAATGACATGCAATGATATTCTCCCTTGAAGAACCTTAACTTTGGAATTTTGTACTTGTATTTGGACAATGGACCTTAGAACTATTCTCTCTTAAGATTTAAGTGGTTGTAAGGTGAATAACATTTTATTCTCCAATTTCAAAGATTTATTTCTTTGTACATATGTTGCTTATCAACACACGCCATTTCCTTTGGAAATTTTGAGTGTTATAGTTGATTTTTTAATCGATGTAAAACATCTGTCGATTTTCTAATGGGCACATCATGACTTTGATTTTTGGGGTTTATCTTTCGGTCGCTAAATGTTGATCACAATATAAATGCTTTATCTAATCGAACCAAGGATACCAACCGACTTCCCACCGCAACGCGTGGGGGGAAGTCCACTAGTTTTACATTCTAATAAAGTATCAATTGGAAAACGTGATTACTTACAATATTATTTAGCAAACGAATTTAGAAAACTTTATATTCAAATAAAGTACCAGTTGGAAAATCACTTCTCAAAAGGTTTCTTAAACACTCTAGAAACTCGGCTATCCAATGATTATTTTCTTGACACACACCTCATGCACTCATCATCATCATCATCATCATCATACACAGTAAATTCCACCAATATCAAAGCAAAGGTAGGGTCTGAGGAGGGTAAGATGTAGACAGCCTTCCCTCTACCCCATAGGAATAGAGAAGCTGCTTCCAGTGAGACCCCCAGCTCGATAGTACTTTTGCATCAAGCCTTGGACATAAGGCACATAACACTCAACAATCGGGACAAAGACCGATTAGTGCATGTACCCTTTTGTCTTTCAGCTATCAACGCCACCACATGATGCATGATTAACCGTCCCTCAGCTTTTAACGTTATTTTCATGAAATTAGTAAAATAACGTTAAAGTTAGTGCACTTTCACTTTTGCCCCCGATGGCCCATACATATATACATTATATGCGTATACCACAATCGGGGCGTAACACCTCATGCATTATATCGATAATATTAAACACCACCGATAGCGTATTTGTGCCAAACGACCATCCTAAGTCTACATCCGTGAAACAATCACTGAATACAACATAATTAGCTATATGCTTACGCATTATCATAATTAGTTATACCCTTATGGATTAGGATCAAATAAAAAAGGTAAAATAAAAAAAAATGGTAAGAATGATTTTATTCCATTGATCTTAAATTTGAAGGTTAAGATTAGCTCTATAGAAAAGAAACTAGTGGAAGGACATAAAAGGTAATCCTATATTTATTGACTTTCTCTCTCTACATGCAAGACACATGTCAATTCTACAGTCAATTTAAAACGTACACAACTTTTTCATACGACATTTAAAAATAACGAAGCATCAGTATGTTAATATATGTGTCTTATATGATTAACTTAAGCTTTCGTTTTGGAACAACTAAAGTCGTATCACTATTAATGTTGAATGTGGTAGTTAAGTATTTATCAATTATTTATGAATGGTTCAACATGATTAGTGGTTGGATCCTTGTTTATCACACGCCTCGCCGTAAAACCACGCATGTGGAATTTGAGGGTGTGATAGATTGGTATCAGAGCCATTGGTTATAGTGAACTCGGTTTAAATTTTCGAAAAACCAGACTATAACCTTTTTCTTTCAAAAAACTATAATGACCCTACACTCCAAATTGCATGGTGTATCATTCCCATGCATACACTACACATATATCCACTTAGCACTCATACATGCATTGCATTTCAGATATGTCTAATTCACAACACAGTAGTTGTAAGAAACCAGTCGTTACCTATTCACCCCACCGCCCCCAGATCCTACCCTGGGTCTAGGTTAAACCGACGTGAGAAGCGCCTACTCAAGATTCCTACTCATGAGGAGCCTACTCAGAGATTTAGAAACTATTAGAGAGACAGGCTGCCATGGAGTAGGCACACAACAATTTGCTCGCATGTGCTCGGGATACATTTGATCTGCAACATGCTCATGCAAACATTCAAGAGCTAAATACAAGACTCAATGATGCGTTAAACAATGTTGAGGATGAATAAGACCCGGAAAAAGAACCAGAGGAGGATCCGAAGGTGGAGCCAGCTGAAAGTGACGATGAAGGATCTGTCATCTCCTTTGTTGGTGATGACGTTTCACATCACCATCTATTCTTTCTATTTTCATACTACATCTCTTTTAAACTTAGATGGGAAGGGTTGTTCCCCATCCGACAGATAATTATGGATTTTGTTATTTGACTCAAAATATATTTGTGATGCTTACAATTAATTCTAGCAAAAATTATTGGGATATTATATGTCGTGGTTTTATATTCTTCTATTTTACTTATGCCATCATGATGAATTATATATGTTATATTTTTCTCATTTTTGTATTTTGTGAATGTAAAGACAATGAGAAGACACAATGGAGGACGTAACAGTGGACGTGGTGGACATGGAAACATTAACATGACACAGGCCGTGCTCACGATCCTAATCAATGAACGTGTCGCAGAAGCTCTGGCGGCATATCAAGCTGCTCATCCTAGAGGTATGTTCGTTAGTATATACTGTTCTAGAATATTAAATTCTATTTCAATTCTATCTTAGCCCTTATATCCTCAAACGCGCTAAATTCTCAATCTAGGTCAACCTGCTCAACCACCAGTCGGCACCTTTAAGACTTTTATGGACTGCAAACCCCACCCCTTTAATGGCACCGATGGAGCTGTTAGCCTCGTGCACTAGTTTGAGAACGTGGCATCACCCTTTCCAAGGTGACACCTTGAGTAAAACTTTATCACCAACCTCAAACTTGAGAGGTTTTCGCCTTTTATCAGCATAGCTCTTCTGCCTATCCCGAGCAGCTTTCAGGCGGTCACGAATCTGGACAATCTTGTCCGTTGTCTCAAAGACTATATCAGGACCTGATAATTGAGTGTCTCCTACTTCTTTCCAACAGATGGGCGTTCTGCACTTTCTACCATATAATGCCTCAAAAGGTGCAGCCTGAATGCTGGTATGGTAGCTATTGTTGTAGGAGAACTCGACCAAAGGTAGGTGCTTATCCCAGCTACATCCTAAATCAATCACACACGCACGCAGCATGTCTTCCAAGGTCTGGATGGTACGCTCACTCTGCCCATCCGTCTGAGGATGGTAAGCCGTACTAAAATTCAATTGCGTGCCCAGAGACTGTTGGAAACTTTTCCAAAAATGCGACGTATATCTGGTATCTCTGTCTGAGATAATAGCCACTGGTACTCCATGCAGAGATACGATTTTATCAACATACAATTGGGCTAACATGTCAGAGCTATAAGTCTCTTTAATGGGTAGGAAATGTGCTGAGTTAGTCAGTCTATCAACTATGACCCAAATAGTATCATTTCCTTTCTTCGTCTTTGGCAGCTTGGTGATGAAATCCATCGTCACCATTTCCCATTTCCAAGTGGGAATTTCATGTTGTTGTAGCAAACCTGACGGCTTCTGATGTTCAGCTTTGACTTGAGCACACGTCAGACATTTGGCTACATAGGCAGCTATAGACTTCTTCAAGCCTATCCACCAATAGTTTGCCTTTAAATCCTGGTACATCTTATCAGCTCCAGGATGAACGGAATATTTGGAACTGTGGGCCTCCTTGAGGATAACATCCCGAAGTCCTCCATAAACAGGAGCCCATATTCTTCCATTTAATCTCAGGATTCTGTCCTTGCCATAGGATAACTGTTCTTCAGTTACTCCTAGCTTTTCATTGGGATAGTTAGCTTCCAACACAGCTTCCTTTTGTACAGCTAACAACCTTTCATTCAAACTGTTCTTGATCTCAATGCTCTTGGCATTAATTCTTATCGGCTTTACTCTTTCTTTTCTGCTCAAGGCATCTACGACTACATTAGCCTTGCCTGGATGGTATCTTATTTCACAGTCATAATCATTCAGAGTTTCCATCCAGCGTCGCTGCCTCTTGTTCAAATCCTTCTGATTGAACAGATGCTGAAGGCTCTTGTGATCAGAATAGATCACACACTTGGTTCCATATAAGTAATGCCTCCATAGCTTAAGTGCAAATACAACGGCACCCAGTTCCAAATCGTGGGTGGTGTAGTTCTTCTCATGCACTTTCAATTGTCGCGAAGCATAGGCAATGACCTTGCCTTTTTGCATAAGCACACACCCCATTCCGGTGTGTGATGCATCACAACATACTACAAATTCTTCAATTCCCCTAGGTAACGTCAGCACTGGTGTCACGACCCCGACACACCCTGGACGGAATCGGGAGCCGTGAGTAGCCCAGTGGTACCGGTGATTATTTTGAAAAATATTGCAACGGAAATTTCATCAGGACCGTGAGTTAGGAAAAATATCAGAGTTTAGAAACACCGGATTTTATTTAAATAGATGGAATAAATTCCATTTTTACAAAGGTAGCTTTTAATAAAAACAATATTCTTTAATTTGATTTAATTAATAAAATAAGCCACTTCTTGAAGTCCTTTAGTGCCGTATCCAACTCTTATTCCAATCTACTGTAATCACCTGAAACGTGTTTTAAAAAGGTTTTGTCAGCGGGAAATACTGAGTGAGTTCATTCAGTTTGCACAAAAACATATTTGTTATAATTTACAGTATTAAGAGCGATTACAATGTTTCTGATATCAACCAACTACCCACAGTATTTGTCACTCGACCCATTGGCCCATTCGTCCAATGGTGTCTGTGACTATGGTCATATCACCCCTTGGCTAACTCGTTGTCCAATGGTGAAGATTATCAAGTAATGTATACAAAACCCCACATACCGGCTGTAACTTGGTGATTACATAGACTTAATCCCTGTAATTATAACTTTGAAAATAATTTGGAGTTTTGTAAAACAGTTGATAAAAAGAGAATGACTCACATTATAAGCATGCAGTATTGAATTAACAAGCTTCCTGATTCAGATTCTTCTGAGAATTAGTATCTACTTTGATTGTAAGTGTATAGGGTGAAGTTTAGCCTATTGGTAAGCCTGATAATCTAATTTAAGCGATAATGCACCCGAAACTAGGTAATTAACTAATACAGCATTTACGATAACTCACGAGATTAAAACCCTCACGACGAATGACAAAGTGCAATCACTTAAACATCAATCGGATTCACAACGAATGACAGAGTATTCCCCGAGTTCGGGTGGTACTCAAACATCCTGTCGGAATCACGACTAATGACAAAGGATAACTCAATTTGAGCAGCACTTAAACATTCATCAGATAGTTTAGATCGATCGGACATTGAATCGTAGCAGCGATCGAGTTAATACCCTGTATTGTAGCAGCGTTTCGGGATTGTGTGTGTTTGGTAGTAAAACGGCTATAACTCGAAGTGTAAGACGAATTTTTCCGTCGTTCCAACTCCAGAAATCAAGTCCCAAACACCCCTATTTATACACAAAATTTGACCCCCCTCGCGTGATGCGAGGGGTACCCCCTTGGGCGTCGCGTGGCGCGAGGGGTCACCTTATCTCATATGGTTGCCACGTGTGTTTGGAGTTCAGCTGAGTCGACGGAATTGATATTCTCGAATTTGACAGCAAGATATGTGGATAATCGTCGAGTAGGGAATACCCCCCCTGAGTTTTAGGGGCCCTGATCCTGATTCTGAGTATTCTGAAAATTTTAGGAGTGGTGCAGGATTACTTGGGTGTCTCAACTAGGGTTTCCTATTGGGTAAATAAAAAATAAGTATGACTTTTGATGAGAGTTGTTTACAAAATAGAATAATAAATAATAATTTTGGGTAAATCATAAAAAGGAAATAAGATGGTGAGAAAAGAGAATGGACCCACTTTATAACTTTAGGGTTCAATTAGAAAATCTCCTGGTATAAATTATGGGTATAACTTTTGGGCTATTAAGAATATATATTGCACTCGTGGTAAGTATAGTACCCCTAATTCAACCTTGTCCCGAAGTCCTGAGACAGAATCCCAACAACTTAGTCGGGCAGAGCCCTGACATAAGTTATGAAGCTCAGATCAATCGGAATGGGTAGCGGTGATCGGGAGTTAAAACACTTAAAACGAGGCAAAGCTTTATTATTATTTATAGGAAAAATAAAAAGAATATTAATGAGAGAAGGAGTTCGAGAGAGATGGGATGTTTGGCGAGGTTGAAGCAATTTTGGATACTGCTCTTTCATTCTTATTTATAGTAGATTGAAGGCTATTCTACTAAGGACACTTGTCCTTATTTCAATTTGTCAGAAATACGTGTATTGCATGATTCGTTCTTTTAGTTTTTAAAGTTAATATTATTTTATTTAAATGGGACAGGTAATGTTTGAAAGCATATATTATGTCTGACACATGTCCCACTTTCTAAATTTCCAATTTAGTTATTATTATAAATAAATATATAAGACACGAAATGACAGTAGCCATTGGTTTTATTTTTTTATTTTTATTTATTATTTAATATATATATATATATATATTATAATTAATTTAACTGCTTTACTTATTTGGTGTGTATAATTTTTAAAATATAACGTTTTATCAAACAATAAATATGTCTTTAGAATGAGAATATTTTTGTCTACATTTGGGTCTAAGTTTCATTAAAAATAGAGTAGGTTTAAATACAATGTATTTTTTATAGTTTAATTATTAAACGGTTCCTGGGTCCGTCCAGGTACTTCATATTTCTAGTAGTCAACTTACCCATAATCTACCCGTCTAATAATATAAGTTTTTATATACTTTTATTTTATTATAAAGGTCACTCATATATAGGCCAATTTATTACTATATAAAATAGTGTTAAAAACTATTTGAGTTGAATATTTATATTAAAAATAAACTAGTTACTAGTTACTAGGGGTAAATGAATTTAACCAAACCTATAATTCTTATATATAAAAATAGGAATGTTACATCCTCCCCACCTTGTTTTAAATCTCGTCCTCGAGATTTGGGTTACGATATTTCTTTTAGATTTATGTCATATTTTAGTCAATAAAAATAATATTAAGGTAGATGACACAGAATTAAAATATCAAATTTTGTGAATACGAGTTGCACCATAAGTAGGATTCAATGGTTCAACTGAATTAGTTTAAGAAATCAATGTCAAACGAATGAGATGAAATGATATAATTTTCAAAGTGACTAGGTTCAAGCCAAAAGATATATGGTCAATAGATATTTAAAATGAATGTGAAGGATTTTTAGAATCAATAAAATTCATTGTCAAAAGAAAGCTTACTTTGATTGGCAACTGAGGAAGAGTTAGAATTGACAGGTTTAAAATGAAATAAAAGCATGAAAAAGAATTGTCAAATATTAAATTATGATATGAGAAAGTCAATATGCTGAGATGAGTGAATTGCAAGGATACACGAAAGACAATAGAGTTAGTGTATTATTGTTTTAATATATAATTGCAAAAATTTTATTTTCCTTGAATAATATATATTTATATACACTTATGTCCGGTGCTTAGTCGAAATTATATAATAATTTTTTTTATTATTATATTAGATGTATTGTAAAAAGGAAATACTTATATTTGGAGCCCAGTTCACATTATTCAATTCAATTATAGTAACCTATGTAAAAGGAAACTTAGATCCAAATGTGTACTCGTATATAATATATAGTATTTACTTAATGTGAAATTATTACTGTGTTTGAATACAGTATATAACAATTGTTTTGTATAGATTACTATAGTAGATTACTTTGACTATTAACATTATAAAATGTTTATTTAATAAATATATATATTATAATGAAAGTAATATATTCTATTTTTCATATACTATGATTATATTTTAAATCTTAGTCACGTCAATATATTAAAATATTTTAATTAAAAATGTTTGATCAAAGATAGGTGATATTTTAATTTATTAAATACCTTTTCTTTTTATTTTATCATAAAGTAAAATAATAAATTAATATAGATAGTTTTTTTTATATCAAAACCCGTGGAAATTTTGACAAAATAATGATATATGTTTTATAAATATGTTTAATCAAATATCTTAGAACTTACGATTATCATTTTTTTAAAATCAAGTGTGTTTAACTATAAGATTTTACAATAAGATATTTTAAATCATAAAAGTAAAATAACAAATGTCTATTTTAATATCCAACATACTTAAATATTGGCTTAAGTGAATAATTTTTTTGATATTTTAATATATTAAAATACATATATTATAAAATAATATTTCTATAAGTATTTAATAGTTTGTGGAACATAAATCAAGATGAACAATTACTTATAAAATGTGTTGTTCATGACTACTTAGACAGTTATTTAGATAATTTTATTTGTCCCTCGAATTCTTACATCATTTTATGAAAATATGTCTTTTCTTTGTAGTACAAAGTATATATATTTTTATATATACAAAATATTTTTACATATAATTAAAATTTACTAAATAAGTATGATGACTTTAATTTATATATGTTAACTAGTTATTATCATGGTTGGATATTGGTTAGTGCTGCCTTGTTTAAGCATGGTTGATCAGTCCATGCCTAACTAAGGCTAGGCTATCCAATATTTGCCCTTGACAATAACCCTAGTACCTAATAATACTAATACTACTACTATTAATATATTATTACTAATAATAAAACTAATATTAATTACCAAAAATAATTAATAAATAACTAAACATAAATTTAAATGAGATTAGCGCAATCTTCAAATTTGTGAAAATGTCTCCACAAGGTGATCGTGATTAAAGAAATAATTCAGTGAAGTCGAAAGCCAAGAAAGCATGTTATAGTTTAATAGAATCGAAGTGCTTGTTGGGATTATTTTGAATTTGAATATGATGGCTTAAAAATATCATATGGGACCTGGAATTGAATAAGTTAACTTGGTTTGAATAAAACGAGTTTTAATAAGGAAGTTCAGACATGATCACAACAGAAACCATGTATACCCTTCAAATGAAAATCGAGTTTTTTTCAATAAATTCATTGATTCAATATCAAAGAATTATCGTTTTGCAAAAATGCGGTTTACAACGCAAAGATCAAGTATAGCAAAACGAGATTTGAACTTATGATAAAACAACAAATTGGAATGGTGCCCTCCTACGGTCTTCATAACTTAAACGAACCACATGTGCAACAAATAGTGCATGTGTAACGTGTGGATTTACCAAGAAATGAAATGGATTAATATTTGTTACTATGAAAGAAATCCTCCTGGTATGATGACTATCTAGGGGAAGTGGAAATGCGAAAGTCAACTCATTATAGGCAGAAGTCAGAATTGCAACGAAAGGAATATAAGAACTTTATCTGGAATTTCGTGTGATAACTGTTGTTAAATGACATTACCAGGAATGTTGAATGAAATGAAACGAAATAGGAAATTTGCAAAGGTATATGACTTCTTTTGTAGTGCTAATAATTATGACTCTGATTAGACTATGTACTGCTGGTTGTGAAATATTGTTCCAACGTACCTCAGCGAGATTTAGATCGCTTGTAGGATCATGTGGCAAAGTGCCGCTTTTTGATTAGTAGTACTGACGGAATTAGTATTGCTATTATCATGCCCAATTATATTTTCTAAAGGTCTTGCCTTGAAAGTCGCGTGTGATATATTTCGATGTCTGTGATTATATAGTTTAAGTTCCATGTGTTTACTTGTGCACTAGCACAACTTTACATGTTTCTTACTTACGTTAATAGTTTATGATAATGCTTTGGAAATTCTTTATATTTTTGATGGTGTTTCAACTTAAAGGGTTTTTATTGTCTATTTTGTCACACGAGCTAGGAGACAAATAATCAAACGAAATAATGTTTGATATCGGAAAAGAGATTCCTAATAAAGAAATCTAGACACATATGCTTGTGCTTTATTCCTATTTGGCTTTTGGAATTCCTTATAGATATACGTATCTATATAATCATATATTTCACATGTTGTAATATACATACCCTTTATAAGGTCAATGTATTTAGCAGATTCATATTTCCAAAAATAAGTCGGATATCAGGTCAAGATATTATTTAGGGAAATCTGGTCACTGATTTGATATATTATTTACCCCGTCTTATCCGGTTCGCACCGGAGAGGTAACCTCAGTATATCCGGACAAGCTGGAGAGTCTGCTACTCTATACCCAGTTTTACCGGAGAAAATTTTCTATTTCCCATAAATAGTATCTTTTCAAGATTTTAAAAGTGCCTTTTTTATTAGGGCTTTTATCCAGAATCAAGGAAATTTGTATTTCCGTAACATATCTTATTCTAGACCAAATAATATCACCAAGCAAGAATTAATAGTAATTAAGTGTTATTGTTTTTTTTTAATCATATCTTGCAATATTCTAATTACCATTCTTATGGTAGATCAATTATTCCTTACATTATACTTATATAAGTAATTTATCTTGAAGCTTATATTAAGGCAAAATTCTTAAGTTCAAGTCTAAATATCATCCGGAGTGCTATCAGATAATATTAAGTTCCTAACTCTCCGTTTAAACTTATGTATTATTACAACACCTAATTGCTTAAACAAGTGGCTTAGCTTTTACTAAGGCATCTTTTCTTATGTTCAAGTCTAAATATTATCAGATGTGCTACTAGTTAATAGCAATCTCCTAACTCTTTTATTTAAGCTTAAGTATTATTATCACAACACTAATAGGCTTAAAGCAGTGGCTCTGATACCACCTTTACTGTCACGACCCCGACCCACCCTGGACGGAATCGGGAGCCGTGAGCAGCCTAGTGGTATCGGTGATTATTTTGAAAAATATTGCAGCGGAAATTTCATCAGGACCGTGAGTTAGGAAAAATATCAGAGTTTAGAAACACCGGATTTTATTTAAATAGATGGAATAAATTCCATTTTTACAAAGGTAGCTTTTAATAAAAACAATATTCTTTAATTTGATTTAATTAATAAAATAAGCCACTTCTTGAAGTCCTTCAGTGCCGTATCCAACTCTTATTCCAATCTACTGTAATCACCTGAAACACGTTTTAAAAAAGTTTTGTCAGCGGGAAATACTGAGTGAGTTCATTCAGTTTGCACAAAAACATATTTGTTATAATTTACAGTATTAAGAGCGATTACAATGTTTCTGATATCAACCAACTACCCACAGTATTTGTCACTCGACCTATTGGCCCATTCGTCCAATGGTGTCTGTGACTATGGTCATATCACCCCTTGGCTAACTCGTTGTCCAATGGTGAAGATTATCAAGTAATGTATACAAAACCCCACATACCGGCTGTAACTTGGGGATTACATAGACTTAATCCCTGTAATTATAACTTTGAAAATAATTTGGAGTTTTGTAAAACAGTTGATAAAAAGAGAATGACTCACATTATAAGCATGCAGTATTGAATTAACAAGCTTCCTGATTCAGATTCTTCTAAGAATTAGTATCTACTTTGATTGTAAGTGTATGGGGTGAAGTTTAGCCTATTGGTAAGCCTGATAATCTAATTTAAGCGATAATGCACACGGAACTTAGTAATTAACTAATACAGCATTTACGATAACTCACGAGATTAAAACCCTCACGACGAATGACAAAGTGCAATCACTTAAACATCCATCGGATTCACAACGAATGACAGGGTATTCCCCGAGTTCGGGTGGTACTCAAACATCCTGTCGGAATCACGACTAATGACAAATGATAACTCAATTTAAGCAGCACTTAAACATTCATCGGATAGTTTAGATCGATCGGACATTGAATCGTAGCAGCGATCGTGTTAATACCCTGTATCGTAGCAGCGTTTCGGGATTGTGTGTGTTTGGTAGTAAAACGGCTATAACTCGAAGTGTAAGACGAATTTTTCCGTCGTTCCAACTCCAGAAATCAAGTCCCAAACACCCCTATTTATACACAAAATTTGACCCCCCTCGCGTGACGCGAGGGGTACCCCCTTGGGCGTCGCGTGGCGCGAAGGGTCACCTTATCTCATATGGTTGCCATGTGTGTTTGTAGTTCAGCTGAGTCGACGGAATTGATATTCTCGAATTTGACAGCAAGATATGTGGATATTCGTCGAGTAGGGAATACCCCCCCTGAGTTTTAGGGGCCCTGATCCTGATTCTGAGTATTCTGAAAATTTTAGGAGTGGTGCAGGATTACTTGGGTGTCTCAACTAGGGTTTCCTATTGGGTAAATAAAAAATAAGTATGACTTTTGATGAGAGTTGTTTACAAAATAGAATAATAAATAATAGTTTTGGGTAAATCACAAAAAGGAAATAAGATGGTGAGAAAAGAGAATGGACCCACTTTATAACTTTAGGGTTCAATTAGAAAATCTCCTGGTATAAATTTTGGGTATAACTTTTGGGCTATTAAGAATATATATTGCACTTGTGGTAAGTATAGTACCCCTAATTCAACCTTGTCCCGAAGTCCCGAGACAGAATCCCAACAACTTAGTCGGGCAGAGCCCTGACATAAGTTATGAGGCTCAGATCAATCGGAAAGGGTAGCGGTGATCGGGAGTTAAAACACTTAAAACGAGGCAAAGCTTTATTATTATTTATAAGAAAAATAAAAAGAATATTAATGAGAGAAGGAGTTCGAGAGAGATGGGATGTTTGGCGAGGTTGAAGCAATTTTGGATACTGCTGTTTCATTCTTATTTATAGTAGATTGAATGCTATTCTACTAAGTACACTTGTCCTTATTTCAATTTGTCATAGATACGTGTGTTGCATGATTCATTCTTTTAGTTTTTAAAGTTAATATTATTTTATTTAAATGGGACAGGTAATGTTTGAAAGCATATATTATGTCTGACACATGTCCCACTTTCTAAATTTCCAATTTAGTTATTATTATAAATAAATATATAAGACACGAAATGACAGTAGCCATTGGTTTTATTTTTTTATTTTTATTTATTATTTAATATATATATATATATATTATAATTAATTTAACTGCTTTACTTATTTGGCGTGTATAACTTTTAAAATATAACGTTTTATCAAACAATAAATATGTCTTTAGAATGAGAATATTTTTGTCTACATTTGGGTCTAAGTTTCATTAAAAATAGAGTAGGTTTAAATACAATGTATTTTTTATAGTTTAATTATTAAACGGTTCCTGGGTCCGTCCAGGTACTTCATATTTTTAGTAGTCAACTTACCCGTAATCTACCCGTCTAATAATATAAATTTTTATATACTTTTATTTTATTATAAAGGTCACTCATATACAGGCCAATTTATTAATATAATATTTCAACCAACTATATAAAATAGTGTTAAAAACTATTTGGGTTGAATATTTATATTAAAAATAAACTAGTTACTAGTTACTTGTGGTAAATGAATTTAACCAAACCTATAATTCTTATATATATAAAAATAGGAGTGTTACAACTGGAGCGTTGCTCAACTTCTGCTTCAAAATATCGAAGGATTCTTGCTGCTTAGGCCCCCAGTTGAACTTGCTATTCTTGCGAGTGAGAAGAGTTAGGGGTGCTGCAATCCTTGAGATGTTTTCAATAAAGTGTCTGTAGTATCCTGCCAATCCTAAGAAACTGTGAATCTCCGTAGGCGTCTTCGGCTCTAGCCAGTTCATGACAGCTTCAACCTTAGCGGGATCTACTTG
Organism: Helianthus annuus; assembly: GCF_002127325.2. Lineage (NCBI taxonomy): Eukaryota > Viridiplantae > Streptophyta > Magnoliopsida > Asterales > Asteraceae > Helianthus > Helianthus annuus. The sequence continues at coordinate 18,191,001 of NC_035443.2, read as the reverse complement.
GATACCGCGCTCACTCACAACATGTCCAAGAAATTGGACTTCTCGAAGCCAGAACTCACACTTAGAAAATTTGGCATAGAGCTTTTCTTGTCGAGGCAGTTTTAGAATGCAACGGAGATGCTTCTCGTGGTCAGCTTGATTCTTCGAGTAGATGAGAATGTCGTCAATAAAGACGATGACAAATTTATCCAGATAAGGCTTGCAGACGCGATTCATGAGATCCATGAATGCGGCAGGTGCGTTAGTGAGCCCAAAAGGCATCACTAGGAACTCATAATGACCATAACGAGTCCTAAACACAGTTTTGTGTACATCTTCATCCTTGACCTTCAATTGATGGTAGCCTGACCTTAGATCAATCTTGGAAAAGTAGCTCGCTCCTTAAAGCTGATCGAACAGATCGTCGATCCTGGGCAAAGGATACCTATTCTTTATAGTGACCTTATTAAGCTCACGGTAATCGATGAACAAATGCATCGAACCATCTTTCTTTTTGACGAACAAGATTGGCGCTCCCCATGGAGACGAACTAGGTCTAATAAAACCTTTGGCTAGCAGATCATCTAGCTGCGTCCTCAATTCCTTCATTTCTGTTGGTGCTAGTCTATAAGGCGCTCTTGTAATAGGTGCAGCTCCTGGAATGATGTCAATTCTGAATTCCACTTGTCTATCTGGTGGCAAACCAGGTAGTTCTTCCGGGAAAACTTCGGGGTAGTCAGAGATGACTGGAATATCTTCAATCTTGGGTTTCTCCTCACCAATGGTTACCCGTGCCATATAAATGGCACAACCCTTCTTCAAACATCTGGATGCCTTTAGCATAGTCACTTGCTCAGGTAATCCATGCTGAGTATCTCCCTGAATGGTAAGTGGTTCATGATGGGTGGTCCGTAGGACAACCCTTAAAAGGTTTAATACAACGCACATTCTATACTTATTTCGGTTAATTGCTTGAACTTGGTAACCACTATATGTGTGATGATGCAGGTGTTAAAGTGCTTAAGATGTGGATTTTATGATTATTGGATGGAAAGTGCAAGCGGTGGAAACAAGTTTGGATTTCCTTTAGAAGTAACAAGAAAACAAGGAAGAAGGACTCAAGTCAGCACCGTAACCTATGGCTAGGGGCCGTAGGTTACGGCTCCCATGTTTTTGTCCAAATGCACAGCCGTAAAACAGGAGCAACTGGCCGTAAGATTCCACTAATCGCCGTAACCTACGGCAGGTGGCCGTAGGTTACGGCCCTATGTTGACCTGCTGAATATGCTTGCAGCCGTAACCTACGGCTGGGGGCCGTAGGTTACGGCTCCGACTGATCTCAACTTGTAACTTCTGCATTTAATGGTCTTTTAATGGAGAATTATGATTCTTAATCATGTTTTTCAGTTACAACCTGGTAATGACCGAATTTTGGACTATTTCTAGGGACTTGGAGGGAAGGAAACAATATCTTATCATCTAGCTTTCATCTAGTTTTTGTTGGTGATCTTTGTGAACAATATTTTCTTCTACTTTTTGCATTATGATGTTTGTTGAAGCCATGTGTGGCTAAAAACTTTATGGTCATCCTAGGTGAAAGGTTTGTGAAACTATTGTGCTTATTTTATATTTCTAGAATGATAAATTAACTTATGTTTTGTTTATCATGGTGTGTTCTTATTTGGTTGTAAGTTGTTGATGTTTACAATTATTCTTCTTTGAAACCATACGTTCTTGGTGCCATTGGCAATCGAGATATCATGGGTAAAATAAGGATGGGGTAAGGGTCAATTGGTCATCGGGTAACAACCTCACGTTCTAGGAATCTGAGTACTTAGTTCCCTTTTATCACAACAAGTAATTTCACATGAACTATGTCTATGTAGTTCTTTCTAGTAAATGATAGCACAATTGTTGAAGCAAACCGGAAGCTTAGGATGGTCATTTGTCTCTAAATTGTTTACAAACTCAATTCTCATTTTGCAAATTAATTAGTACTCTTAGTTTTAAAAGAAACCAATCCAATCAAACCAACTCTTGAATTTTACTTTTCTTGCAATTAGTCTAAATTTAGTTAATCTAGATAAATTCTCCAATAACACATTTTCCACAAACTCCCTGTGTTTGATACCCACTTACCGCTATCTATTTAGTTGTATTTGGATTAAATTTGATTGTGACCACGACATCACGTCAGTTCACCAGACGGAGTCTTGATCACCACTTGTTTCTTGTTGCACACTATCTGAGCTTGGTTACGCGATAACCAATCCATGCCTATTACTATGTCGAATCCGGCTAGCTTAAAGGGTAATAAGGACAGAGGAAAAGAGTGGTTCCTAATGGATATGACACATCCATCTAACACAGTCGAAACTGTTTCCATGGTTCCATCAACTAATTCCACCTCGTATTTCGCACTTAAGGCTTAAACAGGTAATCTTAACAATTTACAAAACTTATTATCTACAAAGGATTTATCTGCTCCAGAATCAAACAATACTCTTGCGAAAACATCATCAATGAGAAACGTACCGGTTATAACATTGTCGTTCTGGATGGCCTCCTGAGCATTCATTTGAAAGACCCTGGCGTTGGTCTTTTTCCCTTCTTCAGCTTTCTTTGCCAGTTTTGGGCAGTTGGTCTTGATATGCCCTTTTTCATTGCAACTATAGCAAGTTGCATCCTTTAGCTTTTTGCAATCAAGGGTCCTGTGCTCAGAGGACTTGCAAATCCCACATGCCTTCGGCTGGGATTGGGATTTCTGCTCGTACCTGCACCTCCCAAAGTGGTGCTTCTTGCAAATCTTGCACTTGGGTCTATCACCCGTTTGCTGATCACTTTTCTTAGATCCTGACCCCTTTTTGTGATCCTGATTTCCCTTATGCTTCTTGCTCGACCGACGTGAATTATCATCTTCACGTTTCCTTTTCTCCGCATCCGTATTTCTCAGTGATCTCTGTCTCACTGCATCCAGTGTGAGGGACAGAGATATATCAGCTGCGGATCTAAATGTAGTGGGCCGAGAGGCCTTCACGCTTGCCTTTATTTCTGGGGCCAAACCCCCAATGAAACGTGCAATTCTCTTGGGTTCCGGGTCACTAGGTAAGGAACCAACCTTGACATAGTATTAAAACTTGTGAGATAAGCCTGGAAATCCAGGTTCTTCATGACTAGAGATAGAAAATCAGATTCTATCTTTTCAACCTCATGCTGAGGGCAGTAATTTTCTTTGATAAGAGCAACAAATTGCTCCCAAGACATGTTGTACAATGGAACTTTTCCAGAAGCTTGAATCAATGATCTCCACCATGCTAGGGCTTCACCCTTAAATGACTGGGATACAAACTTTACAATGTCCCTTTCAGCACAACCACTAATGTCCACAACAGTGTCCATTTCATCTAGCCAAGTCATGCAATCCACAGCGCCCTTCTCCCCAGTAAAATCTCGGGGCTTGCATGAAACAAAGTACTTGTATGTGCATCCCTTAGCGCGAGGTGCATTATCGAACACTATCTTCTTGGGGTGAACACTGTTCGCATTTGAAGAATGTCGATCATCATCTTTCTTAGACTCATCCTTCTTAGACTTAGGTGGGGTAGGTGGTGGTTTGCTGTGAGCCTCAGAATGGGTCTTAGGCTTAGAATGTGGTGTAGACAGGGTTCTACTTTGGGTCCCAGAGGACTCACTGTTCTGTCTATCTGAAGCTTTTGTGACAGCATTATCCACTAGCGCTTGCAGCTCCGCACCAGTTAACTGTATTCTAGCGTTATCGTGGTTTTCCACCGGATGACTATTCGCGTCATCCGACCCGGCCATGTAGCTTCAATTGCTACATATAAAAATAATGGGCAAGGTTTTATTTAAGAGCTTTTACATTATTTTATATTCCATTAACCATGGTTTTAAATTGCCATTTTAGGTTAATTTGCTACAAATTTTAGGATCTTTATCATTACCCTAAATTTTAAATTAATAATAGCACATAAGGCCTGGTGACAAGGACAATTTAATCTAATTATAAACCAGGATTTTATAGTATCCAGGTATTTAGGTTTGAACCACAGTTCATCACCTTTTCTTGACAGGGAGTCGTAAGCTACCACTGTCCTTAATCCCGGAGGACATTTAATTATTGCCTGCAGGCACTTCGCCTTTAAGGGGCGGTTATATAATTAAGGGAATTTAAATTAACCCTTGTTAAAAGATGGCCTGTGTGACTTTACTGATTCACAATTTGCCAAGAATGTTAACATACTCAGAGATGTTAACAAAATTTAGAATCCTTTGGACAGGTTCTACCGTCTTGGCCATGTCTACAATGACACGTGGCTAGGTTTTACCCCCAAGATTCTTTTAATAATTAACGCAGAGCAATCCTAATATGTTAAATTTGATCTAAATCTAATTATGGAACTACCATCTTGGCCTTGCTTTATGATAACATATGGCTAGGTCTTGTCCTTTTTAGATTTTTACCATTTTATTATAATGATAGATCTAGTAATTATTTTCATTTATTTTATGTTTCATGCATATAATTAATAATAATTAAAATGAAAATTTAAATTAAACATCTCATAAATAATTTTCAAACAAGTACATTTTGCCCTAAACGGGACTTCTACAAAAAGACATGCCCACGCAGGGGCGAAACAAACAACAAACCCACGCAGGGGTTAACTAAAAGACATGCCCACGCAGGGGCAGAATACTGAAAAAAAACAAGCCCATGCAGGAGCTGAGTACAGGAACAAAAAGTCCACGCAGGGACTAATTACAACTAAACAAACAAACAACAAAGGTCTTTAATGACCCCTTCTCTTGGACTTCCCTTTGAGTAGGTCTGACAGACCCTTGAAGAAACCTCGGTTGTTCTCCCGTACCGTTGGAATTTCCTCTTCACAGTGGCCCAATCTATCGAGGACCTCATGCTGGCGCTCTGGCGGAATCAGCTGCGGCTGCGGCAGCAGATACAGAGGTTGAGGAGGTGGCGGATGCTGGTACCCATAAGTTGGGTAACCAGTGGTCCAAAGACCACCATAGGGTCCCTCTGGGTGACGAGCATTGTAGTCCCATGCCTCCTGGTATGGGTCCACATTAGCATAGTCATAATGGGTATGAGCCGGCTGCTCAAAAAGGTTATACGCCGCTGAACCGGCGTATGTAGGGATTGGGTTATCAAAACCAATGGTGGCGCCATAGGCGCAGAGTTGATCTCTGGGATGGGGTTTGATGGACCCCCCATCTGCGGGTCTTCTTCTTCCTCTTGGAGTGGTGGATAATGACTGCCACTCGAGGGCTGAGGAGTGCTGATGCGGACTCCTCCTCGCACGGACATCCGTGCGTTTGACCTTCTCCGCCTCGGTGGCTCCGGAGGCGGTTGCTGTTCCACTAGTGGTGGTGGTGGCGGAGTGACTGCCACAAATCGAGAATCCTCGGAAGGATCCTGCTGCTGTTGCTGCTGCTGCTGCTGGTAAGGGGACGAGTGGTGAGAGGGAGTGAAGTACCAGTCAATCTGCCTGAACCTCGCCTCGTAACTGTCAGGACCACGGTAAGGTGATCCATGAAAAGATGACCCACCGGAGATTTCGATGGGGTGGTTCGGGGTCCCAGTGGTAGGCTCCATGGGATCCATATCTTCATCCATGTCATTTTCACCCGAGAAGTGATCCTCGGGTCCTAGTGGGCTGAAACCCACGGGTTCTTGAATAAAATTAGCCGGGTTGAACCAGCTTTAGAAAGCAGGGGTAGGGTCACCAAAAGAATGGTGCGAGTTTGACCGCTGCAACGGTACGAAGGAAGGCGGAGGGTGGTCGGGCTCATTTTCGGATTGCGGCCCGAAAGAATGCAAGTAAGACGTTGAGGAACTTAAGGAGACTGATCGCCTCCCGGGTTCAACATAAACCCTCCACGGCTCCTGAGGGCTAGTGCTCATCGTAATTGATGGGGTACGCCAGTGCGAAGGCCCGACTTCATGGTCGTGGCCCGTAACTGGGCCCTTGCCTCGTCCTCTCAAAAACCTTGGCGGCATTCTTAACCTGCAAACATGATTAAGATAACAACAACAAATATATAAAATACAGACCAAATAAAGCAAAACAAAACAGAGTTTGTCCTATGTTCTTTATCTAGACTCGGAACTCGAGGAATGTGCAATTTTGTGCACTAAGATTAAACACAAAAGGCTAGTGTTTAATTCACTCAGTGTTGGCTCTGATACCAACCTGTCACACCCCTAATTTCCACGTGTCACCGGTGGGGGATTATCGTGACGTAATTGATATCATCATAGTCAAACAACACAAATTATAATGCACAGCGGAAGCAAAAAGATAGATTTATTTCAACCAACAAATTGTAATATCCAAGTATCACAAGTAGTCGAAACAGATCCATAGGCGGATCAAAATAAAAAGGAGAATTGTTCAACAGATTCATTGCATCCAAGCTTGCGAGACTCTAAACGATGCTAAGAAGAGGCCAGCCTATTACGTGTAGAACCTGCACTTAATATTTTTGGGGAAAATACGTCAGTTTACACTGGTAAATACAATTTAACTGACTCATTTTGAAAATGTTTTAAAAATTGATTTGAATGCACATGGCACATAACTTTTTATAACTTGGGATAATTAATAACATTTAAACTTGTAAAAGAATTACATGTTTGTTATGCGTTTAGTCTGTGACAACCCTCAAAATTTCAGGTACTGTACAATTAATTAATTTTAAATTACGTGCTTAATGACTGTGCTTGATAACAACTGACACTTTAAACTACTTACTGATTTATGTTACGTACATACATGTGCATCACTTTACATACAGTCGCTCCATTTATTTTTATACAGACTCTTAGTGACAGACCTGATGCACAAAGCACAGTTAGCACAGTGAGCGGATATCTCAGACACGTGCTGACAATGCCAACACTTAGACAGACACTATTTTTAGGCCAGTATGGGCCAGGGATAAAACACTACACCAGTATGGAGTGTAGGGAAGTGAGGACCATAAGACTATGTCACTAGGTGATAGTTTGAGTGCCGGAAAGTGCCTAAAACGCAATTTAATTACAGAATTCCGCATTTTCAGTAACAATTCAGCTTTTAACACACTCATATTATACAGAGTATTGACTAAATGGTCCTGGACACTTTCCTAAGTGTTGGAATTAAATTCGTTACAAAAAGATGCACAAAAGACGCTTTACGGGTCAATTAAACGCTTTAACGGAACGATGCGAAACCGAACAACCAGACATTACCCGGGACATGAAAATATTGTTAGAAATATTATTTTATTATTTTAAATTAATCATGGTCACAAATATCCCCATGCACCATGCAAACATGACATACACCCACTATACTTGTAAATACCCTTAACCCTTTTATAATTACCTCATAATTAACAAAAATTTACACTTTGCCCCCCCCCCATAACCGAAAATCTGCCCTAATCATTAAGATATATTTTGTTTAAATCTTTTGTAAAGAGAATCTTGAGTTCATTGGCCAAATTTCATGTCATAATTCTCCTACAAGCTAGATGCACATTTCCAAGAAATATTCATCATTTCCTCAAGATATACACCTCTCTCTCTCCTCCCTCTAAAATCGGCTCATACCCCCCCCCCCTCTCTCCACAACTGAATTCCATCACTACCATACATCAAACCTCCATTTCTTCTCCATCAAGCTCACATTCAAGTGGTAAAGATCCTCCGTAGAAGTGAGAAGTTGGAGTGCTCTCAAGAAGCCTTGTTCAAGCTTTTCTCACCATCATTCTTTATCATCTCATCCTAAGATTTCAACCCTAGCCTTGTGCTAGTAGTAAGTCCATTCATACTCTTGTTCCACTTTGATTCTTGTTCGATTGTTGAATGTTCTTCACACACAAAAGCTTAAACAGCTTGCTGAGTTGGATTTCCAGCCAACTTCAACAGGCTGTAACGGGATCACTTTAAAACGAAAAACGGAATTTCTAAAGCCTAAAATGAGTATTTTGGAATAACTAAACAAATGGCACTGGAATCATAATTTTTCGAGACCGTTTACTATTTTTAAAAGGTTATTTTTGGACAGCAGCTCAAGCTGCATTTTTACTGCAGAAAAAGTGGGTTATTTTCGGAGTCACAACTTAAAACCTGAGTAAAATCAACTCATGAAAATTTTACAGTAGATAGACACCATTGTCAGGACGACCCTCCAACTGGAATTTCGTCAAACGGACTTACGGTTGATTTTTAGTGAATATTTCCGTAAACTGCGATCAGAAGGTAACAAATCTGATTGCAGTCGAGAAAATGATTTTCTATAAAATATGGGTAACGAATTGAACTTTGATATTTTTACACAATAGACTTTGGAACATGTGTGACATTCTGTGAAAATTTGGTAATTTTTAGAAAAGGTTAACTATTTTATAAAAATCCTCGAAAACAGTCTGGTTTTGAGTAATAAAGCTGAAATAAAGTAAGTAACGTTTTGTTTGTCGATATGTCGGTTTGATGATTGAAAATGAACTATTGGATATATATAAAAGGAAATGATATGCTATTTAAGCATGGACACCTCTATTTACAGAGGAGACTCTGCCGAAATTTTCCGAGAATCCGAACACTTAGTAAAACATTCGAGAAAATAAATACGAAATAGTTGTCTAACTATTTTTCTAATAAAGTTAAAATAATTATTATTATTTTAACAACATAATGCCAATGTAACGTAACTCAAAACACTAAACTCTAAGCCAAGGCACGACCCGTCCGTCTAATAGACGTTAGACCATTGTAGGTAGTCGTGTTTGCTGAGGAGATTTGGGTTACGAGTACCGAAGACGCAATACTGTGAGTTCATGTCCCCCTTTTCTCTTAACCGTTTTCAGTTTTATACTTCGGGGGTGAAATACGTGTTACAATTATTACAGACATTTACAGACTTTTACAGACATTTACAGACATTTACAGACCTTTACAGACATTTACAGACATTTTTATACATGGTATGATTAGCTAAGGAACTTACTGTTAGATCACGTGAATGGATAGGCTATTATCGTAAGACCATTAATCCTTGTATAAGGACCGAGAGGCATGAGTGATAGATCTATTGTGTGTTGCCCACACATGGGGCAGCGTGTGGCTGCATGTGGTGACTATGTCGTTCCGCCGGAAGGACCGGTATGAAATACGCGTTACAGGTTTGAGTGCTTCCTAGACCATGTCACTTATTAATGTATTAGCTACACATTAATTGATCTGTTTTTCCTTATTGCTACATACCAAGGACATACATTTTTACAAACATATTTCACAATCTATACAGACACACATTAATGATTTATACAGACTCACATACACATGAACTCGCTCAACTTTTGTTGATGTTTTCCAAACTACATGTATTTCAGGAAATTAAGTATGGATCTGGCGGGCGTTGGAATTTCAAGTCATGTTAAGTATAAAGATGTCATCCATGGTCTTTGGGTTTGGCCAGTGTGTCTTAATCCTGGACGAGACACGTCTTCCAAACTTGGATTACAACTGTTATCTTTGACGAGTCCTTAGCAAACTTTTACACAATTTATTTGGTTTGTAAAACTTAAATTTTGAAGTCTACGTTTTAGACAATGTTGTTATGTTTTAAACTCATTTTATGGATGACAAATCTTTGGTATTATCATATAGATTGTTTGATATGGTTGAATGCAATGATAACAAGTAAGTCACCCCATAATCACGCTTCCGCAAAAGTCAGGGTGTGACAGCTTGGTATCAGAGCTTCGATCGTAGCGAACTAGGATTCATTCTCGAGTCTAGACTACGATCAATAGGGCTCTCACGAAAACGCTTTTACAAACATGTTTTCATTGCATACACAAAACGCCCAGATCCAGGGAACAAACCTTTTTACAAACAAAGGGCACAAATACACATTCCAAAATATATGTTTATAATTCAGTCTTAGAGACTGAGGGATTCAATCTTAGAGATTGAGGGAGGTTTAGCCTTAGAGGCTGGGGAGGTTCAGTCTTAGAGACTGAGGGGTTCAATCTTAGAGATTGAGGAGGTTCAGTCTTAGAGGCTGGGGAAAAATTTAGTCTTAGAGACTGGGAGGTTTGGTCTTAGAGACCAGGGATTTAGTCTTAGAGACTGGGAGGTTTGGTCTTAAAGACCAGGGATTTAGTCCTAGAGACTGGGGAAGTTGGTCTTAGAGACCAGGGAGTTGGTCTTAGAGACCAGGGAGTTGGTCTTAGAGACCAGGGAGTTAGTCTTAGAGACCAGGGAGTTGGTCTTAGAGACCAGGGAGTTAGTCTGAGAGACTAGGGAGTTCGGTCTAAGAGACTGGGTGAGATAGTGTAGGGAAGACTAGGATGATTACTTGCTTACATTGCTATCGCATACATGCTTAATTGTTGATTATTGATAAACGTGCATATGTGGAAACTGTCTTAATACATACTATGACTACCATATACCGATACGCATGTCGCCTTGATCAAAAAGCGAGTTGTCAAGCATTGACGACCCTACCGCCACCGCCACAGATGATGAGACTGTACCTGCGCCGAAGATATTTACGTCAGACACTGAGAGTGACCCTGACATATTGACCAAGAACGAGGACGACTGCCAACCATCCGCGCTGCCAGACTCTGGTGATGAATTACCCTTGCTGATGGCTTCCTTGACAAGAAACTTCCTGTCATCCTTGTTTCGGTCCACGACCACCTCCTCATTTGGACACTTCGATGACGAGCACATTGTGGCTCCGATTCTCGACGCCGTACCGCTCATGATTATTTTCCCCAAGAATCTACCTCTTTGACAAATTGTTCGATGACGACGTTAATTTGCTTATTGATGATCCTTCCGTTGATACCCAGGATGATGGAAAGTTAGATGAGGACGTTGTTACTAACTCTACGTTTTGAGATCCCTATTATCAAACTATCCTCTGATTCTAGTATACACTCGATTTCAGACTCCTTTGAGTCTGTGACATTTACGACTTTACCAACAGGCAGATTACCGCTTTTTGGCTCCCGACACGGACGACGACGCCGCTTTGACTACTGCACTAACACTTGCTCAAGATCACATACCCTCACGCTTCCCAGGACCTACCCCTGAGGCAGCTCCAGTTCCTTGTGGGCCAGCTTGATGTTGCACCTGCTGAACCTGTTTAAACGTGATATTATTTCCTTTGGACTACTATACCTTGCACTCCTCTTACCAAACCCGGTACCTGCACCTATTGAATCTCCTTTTGTTGAGACATTTCTACCGCACCTGCACCCGCTGATGTTGCATCTATGAAGACTGACGTCCATTGCACCGACATGCCTACCGTTCTCTTTCAAGACATACCCGCACCCCGGGAAGGCGCTCCAGGTCAGCACCCGCATAACGATTCTTCAGCTACGGCAACATTTTTCCTAAACTTAACAAGACGCACCGTTTGCTACATTCACCTCTACAACGCTGGACAAGTCATTTCGATGGATCCCTATCCTACACTATGTTGATTTTAGACCCTTGTCATCCCTCACATTATGGAGGCTACACACGGGATGAGTACACCTGTCACATGAGCTACAGTTTGAGGATATGATTCGCAGAGTGTTGGAGCTTGAGCTGACACCACATTTGGTAACTTCAAATGCAAAAACATTGCATAATTGAAAACATGATTTAAGTATTTACATCACAAGACAGCATATTGCCTGCAAAGTTTATGTAAGACACCACGCCCTCCACCCTGTCTATTGCCAGTATACATTGAACCTCCACATATATCAAGGTTCCTTTTTGCGCTCTCGACCGTTGCTATCACACCGTTCCCAGGATTCTGATACTCATTTCTTTACTATCGAGCAACAGAGCAGACAATTACTTCGACGTGTACACAAGCCCGAGGAGGAAGTCCACGCGTGTTGACGGTTTACTTTCTTTTCCTCCTCTTCCTCAGTCACCAGTATAGTTGGTTTCTGGATTCATGCAGATTGCATTACACTTTGGTAAAAACACTAATGATAAGCCGGGTCTATGGAGACTTTAAAGACCACTTCTGACTACGTAATTTTGATGCACTAATATACTTGTTGGACAAGGGTAGGGTGACCTTGCGTTCCTTCTGATATGATACGTTTTGTAAAACACGGTGATTGTGGTCGGAGGATGACGAAAGCCCAATCATCTTTAAACATGCGACAATACTTATGACTAATAACTAATGAAAAACTCGGTCGCTATATTCCCACTAAGCACGCTGTTGATCTGCATATTTGTGCTATAACTATAATACTACATGCTTACTTGCTACGTTCCTATCTACAAGATGTGCTATAATTGTGACGATATGTGATTGATTGTTATAACAACTACGTATATACATATATGTAATACACCCCCTGGGTTTCAGTCATTAAGTAGATGCTTTTGTGCTTATGTTCTTAAAGAAACCTGACCTATCCAATCTTCCTCTTAGAAGATGTCAATTCAAGGAAACACCGATACCAACAACCCTCTGCCGACTACAGAGGCGGAATTTCAAGAACGCCTCTTACAGGTCATCGTGCAGTACGAGGCCCTTCGCTCTGAGCGCAGCGGAGGTACCTCGGGAAATAACCCAGCCAACGGTTGTACCTACAAGCAGTTCTTAGGCTGCCAGCCCCTACTTTTCGACGACACTGGGGGTGCCGTAGCTTTCGTGCGCTGGGTTGAGAAAACGGACACTGTTTTGCGTGCGAGCAAATGTGCCCCAGAGCACCAGGTCACGTACATTTCCGGACTGTTCCAAGATGGGGCTCTGTCATGGTGGAAACTCCAGGTTCAAACGATGGGCGAGACTACTGCGTATGCTTTATCGTGGGACGAGCTGAAAGAGCTAATGCATAAAAAGTACTGTCCGAGAACAGAAAGCCAGAAGGTGGAAACTGAGTTCTGGAACTTGAAGATGGAAGGTCCAAAAATAGCTGAGTATGTGGAGAAGTTCCAAGTGCTGTCGCGTATCGTTCCTTACATGGTAGACCCAGAGTTTAAGAAGATTGAGCGTTTCATTTGGGGATTGGCACCCCAAATCATGAGCATGGTGACGACATCGAAGCCTATAACGATCGCTGAAGCCATTAATCTAAGTGTGGCCTTGACTGAAGAGGCAATCAGGATGAACAAATTTTCAACCTCTGAGGAGAAGAAGGAGACTCATGTAGAGTCATCTGGAGACAACAAGAGGAAGTTCGCAAACTTCAAGCAGAGTACTCAGACGAATAGCAACAACAAGGTCAAAAAGAGAAAAGAGTACATGGGTAAACTACCTAAATGCGACAGGTGCCGACGTCATCATACCGGGCGATGTAAAAATGGGAAGTGTGACAGCTGTGGCAAAGTGGGACACAACAGGGAAACGTGTTGGAGTGAGACGAAGCGTGGAAAGAAAGGAAAGGGGAAAGATAAAGGATGTTATACCTGCGGGGATATGAGGCACTTTAGGAAAGATTGCCCAAGGGAGATTAAGCAAAATCATGGGAAAGATGTCTAACACCGGAGCTAGAGAAGCACGCCAGAAATCCAAGCATGGATATCGGTACGTCCCATACTACTCAATGTTATGCATCTTTATTGCCAAATACTGTTGCAAATTCTACGATTCGGACCTCTAAGAGTTCGAGAGTATAATTGGTTTAAGCAGCGAGTAAGTAGATATTCCAATACCCATTAGAACTAGCTTAGGGGAAGCTAGTGGAAGCCAACACAGTAACTGGAATCGGCAAGATAGAACACGGGAAGCGTAAGATTACACTTGATCTACTGCCAATGAATTGGGAGACTTCAACAAGGTAGTTGGAGGGATTGGTTGACAAATGACCAATAGGAGATTGATATCCGCACCATGATGGCGAACGAAGAAGTGATCTTGACTCATGAAGCAGGATACGCCTCTGCAAATTACAAATCGCTTGAAGGCACAAAGAATGTTACGAAAAGGATGGGTTGTTTTATGGCTCATGTCGGGGACAAGGGAGCCGAAGAACCAAAACTCGAAGATGTCCCTGTGATAAAAGAATATCCTGAAGCCATCCCCGAAAACTTGCCAGAATTATCTACTCAGTGACAAGTTGAATTTTGCATCGATTTGATTTCCAGGCGCCGTGCTTGCAGCCAATACACCTTGGCAATTTACACCTTTAGACATGCAAGGATCGACAGTGTAGCTTCAGTAGCTGGTAGAGAAGGAAGATAACAGACCAAGTTTCCCATTTTGGGTAACCCCAGCTCTGCTCATCAAGAAGAAGGATGTGACTTTCAAATGAGCATCAATTACTAGGAGCCGAACGAGCTAACCCACGAGAGTCGGTGACTCTCGCTAAGGATTAACGAATTACGTATTTAACTAACTGTGAGGATCCAACTACTATTACATGACTAATTGACGATCGAGTGTCTTTAGCAATGAATTCAGGAAGAAGGTATACCGGGGAAATCGTGGGACGATAACTTGTCTTTAGACGCACACAAGATGGTGTTTCCTACATAATGCACAAAACCGAGTTACACAGAATATGAAACCTTGAGGATCTAGAAAACATATGATTAGGACCCTTGGGAACCCAGGTCCAAACGTGTAAAGGTTGTTACTTAGACACCATATCTATTAACTCAATCGAACACCACTAACCTGACATATATGCCATTTCAGTTAACAGAACAGAAAGTACTTGAAATTCTTTCGTTTAAATCTTCATTTTTGCTTCTAGCCGAGTAGATGTTTGCATCTCTATTCCCCTTAAAGTAGTTGTATCGCTTTGATTTTCTTCGGTGAGAGCGAACACACATTTGCTTCGATATTTGGTCATTACCTCATACTCATTGTGTCATTACTTGAAAACTCACATATTACGCATGCACCTTTTGCTACGCGTGCGGTTTCATTTCAAACGCTTCATTGAAATTCGAATATTATGTTGCTAAATCTAACTACTGGTTTGTGATTCGAATGGCCTACATTATTGTAACGGTTGACTCTTTGCTACCAGGTCAACACACCTTCTCGAAAACTTCTTTTGTTTCAAGATACATTCATGGTTTATTTTTGTAACCATGTTGGGATTCCCTTGTTGATACATACGTTTATTGTCGGGTTACGCTGAAACTAAGTTCAATTGTTTGAACTTATCCATTTCACACGTTTGATTTGAGACACAATATGATGTATTGGGAGCATCATATTCAAATATTCTTGCAAAAGTTCTTTCATTACGAGTCGTAGTAGATTCGGTCGGTCTATGACTCCACTAAATCGTTTGATTGGCTTCGACACCTTGAGGTGATATTTTCACAAAATTGAAGCTTGCGCTAAGTTGGTTTCTCATTTCATACACGGATTTTAATTATTTAATTGCTCTAAATCCGTCTCGTTTATCACAATTAAAGCAGTCTCAACACAGTTGTGTGTTAAGGCAATGGTACATAGATTCATTTCATAAGCCCAATGTACCTCCTGACGATACTTTCATTGACAAATCGAATACCTTGTGGTATTTAATATTTTTTTCACCTTCGATCAAAAACAGTGGCTCTTTGATATTCTTTGTTCAACTGGAAACTTTACGACATTGTGTAAATCAAACCTTCAGGTTGTCTTTGTACACTTTCATTTGATTTCAGGCACGATGAACTTGTTCAGTCACCATTATTATCTCTCGTCATTTCAACACCTTGTGGTGTCATTACAAATTTGCAGCTTGTGCTAATCATGGTCGATCGTTTTACACAAAACTACATATACTTTTGTTTGAACTAAGTCATTTAAACATTCCTGATGCAACTACGAATCAAGACAATGATACACCAGATTCACTTGTATTTCATTCAGTGTATTTTCGCAATTCGAGAATGTCAGCACACAAATTCTTATCATTTACTCATTCGAAAGCTGACAGGTCATTTTCATCTCCAAGTGGTTGATTTTGAGTTCATATAACGGAGGCTATGGTTTGTGAAAACTCGTTTGCATATCGTGACCGATTGTTTGAGAATCCTATTGGACAAAACTCCTCTTTTGTGGAACCCCTGTAACTGTATTACACTAGACTACACATCAATACGACTTATGCCTTTGACATTAAATGCTAAAAGCACATACCTTTTGACCATTAGACTCGTGTTGTTATATATATTATTGGACTCACTTGATGTGAATAAGGTTTGATTCGGTCTGATGATTATCTACCTCGGTACTATTCATATACATACATGCATAACAAAACCCTAAGGAATTAAGGTAGTACAAATTTCGAGGACGAAATTTTATTAACGGGGGGAGAATGTGACAACCCTCAAAATTTCAGGTACTGTACAATTAATTAATTTTAAATTACGTGCTTAATGACTGTGCTTGATAACAACTGACACTTTAAACTACTTACTGATTTATGTTACATACATACATGTGCATCACTTTACATACAGTCGCTCCATTTATTTTTATACAGACTCTTAGTGACAGACCTGATGCACAAAGCACAGTTAGCACAGTGAGCGGATATCTCAGACACGTGCTGACAATGCCAGCACTTAGACAGACACTATTTTTAGGCCAGTATGGGCCAGGGATAAAACACTACACCAGTATGGAGTGTAGGGAAGTGAGGACCATAAGACTATGTCACTAGGTGATAGTTTGAGTGCCGGAAAGTGCCTAAAACGCAATTTAATTACAGAATTCCGCATTTTCAGTAACAATTCAGCTTTTAACACACTCATATTATACAGAGTATTGACTAAATGGTCCTGGACACTTTCCTAAGTGTTGGAATTAAATTCGTTACAAAAAGATGCACAAAAGACGCTTTACGGGTCAATTAAACGCTTTAACGGAACGATGCGAAACCGAACAACCAGACATTACCTGGGACATGAAAATATTGTTAGAAATATTATTTTATTATTTTAAATTAATCATGGTCACAAAAATCCCCATGCACCATGCAAACATGACATACACCCACTATACTTGTAAATACCCTTAACCCTTTTATAATTACCTCATAATTAACAAAAATTTACACTTTGCCCCCCCCATAACCGAAAATCTGCCCTAATCATTAAGATATATTTTGTTTAAATCTTTTGTAAAGAGAATCTTGAGTTCATTGGCCAAATTTCATGTCGTAATTCTCCTACAAGCTAGATGCACATTTCCAAGAAATATTCATCATTTCCTCAAGATACACACCTCTCTCTCTCCTCCCTCTAAAATCGGCTCATACCCCCCCTCTCTCCACAACTGAATTCCATCACTACCATACATCAAACCTCCATTTCTTCTCCATCAAGCTCACATTCAAGTGGTAAAGATCCTCCGTAGAAGTGAGAAGTTGGAGTGCTCTCAAGAAGCCTTGTTCAAGCTTTTCTCACCATCATTCTTTATCATCTCATCCTAAGATTTCAACCCTAGCCTTGTGCTAGTAGTAAGTCCATTCATACTCTTGTTCCACTTTGATTCCTGTTCGATTGTTGAATGTTCTTCACACACAAAAGCTTAAACAGCTTGCTGAGTTGGATTTCCAGCCAACTTCAACAGGCTGTAACGGGATCATTTTAAAATGAAAAACGGAATTTCTAAAGCCTAAAATGAGTATTTTGGAATAACTAAACAAATGGCACTGGAATCATAATTTTTCGAGACCGTTTACTATTTTTAAAAGGTTATTTTTGGACAGCAGCTCAAGCTGCATTTTTACTGCAGAAAAAGTGGGTTATTTTCGGAGTCACAACTCAAAACCTGAGTAAAATCAACTCATGAAATTTTTACAGTAGATAGACACCACTGTCAGGACGACCCTCCAACTGGAATTTCGTCAAACGGACTTACGGTTGATTTTTAGTGAATATTTACGTAAACTGCGATCAGAAGGTAACAAATCTGATTGCAGTCGAGAAAATGATTTTCTATAAAATATGGGTAACGAATTGGACTTTGATATTTTTACACAATAAACTTTGGAATATGTGTGACATTCTGTGAAAATTTGGTAATTTTTAGAAAAGGTTAACTATTTTATAAAAATCCTCGAAAACAGTCTGGTTTTGAGTAATAAAGCTGAAATAAAGTAAGTAACGTTTTGTTTGTCGATATGTCGGTTTGATGATTGAAAATGAACTATTGGATATATATAAAAGGAAATGATATGCTATTTAAGCATGGACACCTCTATTTAAAGAGGAGACTCTGCCGAAATTTTCCGAGAATCCGAACACTTAGTAAAACATTCGAGAAAATAAATACGAAATAGTTGTCTAACTATTTTTCTAATAAAGTTAAAATAATTATTATTATTTTAACAACATAATGCCAATGTAACGTAACTCAAAACACTAAACTCTAAGCCAAAGCACGACCCGTCCGTCTAATAGACGTTAGACCATTGTAGGTAGTCGTGTTTGCTGAGGAGATTTGGGTTACGAGTACCGAAGACGCAATACTGTGAGTTCATGTCCCCCTTTTCTCTTAACCGTTTTCAGTTTTATTCTTCGGGGGTGAAATACATGTTACAATTATTACAGACATTTACAGACTTTTACAGACATTTACAGACATTTACAGACCTTTACAGACATTTACAGACATTTTTATACATGGTATGATTAGCTAAGGAACTTACTGTTAGATCACGTGAATGGATAGGCTATTATCGTAAGACCATTAATCCTTGTATAAGGACCGAGAGGCATAAGTGATAGATCTATTGGGTGTTGCGAGCCCCACACATGGGGCAGCGTGTGGCTGCATGTGGTGACTATGTCGTTCCGCCGGAAGGACCGGTATGAAATACGCGTTACAGGTTTGAGTGCTTCCTAGACCATGTCACTTATTAATGCATTAGCTACACATTAATTGATCTGTTTTTCCTTATTGCTACATACCAAGGACATACATTTTTACATACATATTTCACAATCTATACAGACACACATTAATGATTTATACAGACTCACATACACATGAACTCGCTCAACTTTTGTTGATGTTTTCCAAACGACATGTATTTCAGGAAATTAAGTATGGATCTGGCGGGCGTTGGAATTTCAAGTCATGTTAAGTATAAAGATGTCATCCATGGTCTTTGGGTTTGGCCAGTGTGTCTTAATCCTGGACGAGACACGTCTTCCAAACTTGGATTACAACTATTATCTTTGACGAGTCCTTAGCAAACTTTTACACAATTTATTTGGTTTGCAAAACTTAAATTTTGAAGTCTACGTTTTAGACAATGTTGTTATGTTTTATACTCATTTTATGGATGACAAATCTTTGGTATTATCATATAGATTGTTTGATATGGTTGAATGCAATGATAACAAGTAAGTCACCCCATAATCACGCTTCCGCAAAAGTCAGGGTGTGACATAGTCGCCCGGTTCGTGCCGGGTTTAAGATTAATAGACACACCACATAGTATAAACCTGCGGCGGGAAACCAGCGGGTATACCTTAATAATTATGGACACACTGTCGGGTGTACGCCTACATCCGCGTGTCAAGGTCGTGGCCATTTCATGAATGATGCCAAGGATATCCGGGACATGGTCATTAAACTCCCAAAGGCGTAAAACAAACAAAACCAATTTTCAAACGGGTCATCTTGATAATACTTAACCACTAATCGATTAAGGTCAAATGCCCGACCAAGCGCGGTATTTTATATACCGTACCCCAAGCACGTATGAGGGAAAATAAGTTAAAAGTATTTACCTGAGCAAGTACAAACCACAACAAGCAAGTGCAAGTTTCTTTTACTGGATATCCTATTCTGGAACGAAGGTTTATAATAACCTATTAGAATCCTAACGGGTCTTTTAGTTTAGCCTAAGCTTAGACCGGTTAGTTTTCAAGGATGAATACGGTCCAATCGCATGAAAGGCGAAAACCGGTTTAGAATGTGGTTTTTGACCCGACAAGCTTGCATACTTGTTTAATATGGGTAACTAAATCACATTCTGGATTTTGAGACAAAGATGATATGGTTTGACCCGTTTCGGCTAATATGTGTAAACTAGTTACTTAGCCGATCCGAACGCGAAAAATGCGTAACGAGTAACCATAATAATCATATACAAGTTTGCTAAGTTAATATGCCTTAACATGTTGTGATATCAAACAAGATATCTTTCATTATGCCCCAAATGGTTTTAAACCCAAACTATGCCTCATAAGGGCATTTTGGTCATTTTAAAGGGTGTAAAAGAGTTAAACTAGTAACCTGAGTTACATATCTGAATAAATCAGTAATTATACTTAATTTATTATGTTATAACATTAGGGTATCATATATATGTGAATTTTATTAATTATAACCATCCTATGCACCGAAAGGGCATTTTGGTAATTTCACATAAGCCTAAAAGGTCAAAACTGGAAACCTGAGTTTAAAACTTTAGTTTACTGTTATAATATAAAAATTTACTGAATATATCAGTAGTATCGACCCTTATACATATAAACTAGTTTTGATACGTACTATGTCGTAAAAATGCCTAAAAAGGCGATCTGGAGCCATTTTCGGGTTTTGTATAAAAAGCTGATATTTTTAATATTCCCGAGGGCTCAACATAATTATTTTAACATAATAAATCAGTAGAAAAAGGTTTGAGGTCAAAAGGATTTATAAAACTCATTTTATAGCCCAAAAGGGCAAAACCGGCATTAGCCGAAATAAGCTTAGAACACTAAGTTATTCTCAGCCTAAAATTAAATAAAAATCTTTAAAAATCCTAAAATATTATTTTATGTCAGTAGGTATAAAGTTTTGTATAAAAATTTGGGTTTAGATAGGCCATATGCAATTTACGCCATTTAATTACTTAAGAAGCTTCTAATTACGCTAATGAGCATAACTCTTAATCTATACCTCAAACTGATCTCAAATTTTTGGTGCAAGCTTATAAATCAGTAGCTAAGGTGTCTACCCTTTTTTATTTTCAAAAATCATATTTTAAGGTCATTTGGGCATAATGGTCAACATATAAGCATTTAACGGAAACATGCATGTGAATAGGATATCTAATGAACCAAGTTGTATAATCACAGAGGGTTATACTAACATGTAAATAGGTCCAAAAGAAGCTCTAAGGCAATCCTAAACTTGGCTTAACGGGTTAGAACTGAAACTCAAAGCAGAAGTCAAACTATGCGACTTTCGGTTCCAAACCGAGCCTAAACTAAAAATTGTCGAGTTGAACATGTTGGGACATGTTCTTACATTAATTACCAAGTTATATTAATGATCAAATAGGTTGCATGTATCCTACATTGCTAATTATGCATTAATTTGAAGGATAAACATTCTGTTGACTTTTTAAGGTAAGCTTTGACTCGACAATTAACATAGTTAGAGTGGGAAACTGGAAATACCCTTTTAATGGTTTATTACACACATAATTACCTACTTATAGGTATTTTTAATTCGAGATTTGACTGAGCAATTATTGCTTAATCTCGAAGTCAAACCTTAATTACGACGGTTTGACTTTTATTTAAATAACTAAGCTAAAAGACTTAAGGAGAATTTTAAACACTTACAAGAGTCCTAAGTGGGATTAGGAACCTAATAGAAATTTGGTTGCTGTCCAGAGAAGCTCCAAAGATGCTTGAACAAGTTGTAAATGAGCAAATCCAAAGTTCACCACTTCAAGCTCTTATATAGTGCACCCAAGGTTACAAGATTGTGCCAAGTAACTCTACAATTGAAGTGAGATGATCCCAGGTGCCCCTATGTAGCTAAATACTGCCTAGCAAGTCCTTGATTTCGAAAACCACTCATGAAAGGTAGTGGAACTGGCTGAACAGGCAGCTGTCCATTTTCTGCTGCCAGCGACAGCCTTACGGACCATAAGCCAAAGCTCTTGTGGTCCGTATGCTCCTCTTGCGGACCGTATGATTATACGGTTACGGTCCGTAACCGACCCTGGTCAGATACGCCCAGATATGCACCTTGCGGACCGTAAGCCTAGGGCCTTACGGTCCGTAATCCGCTGACCAGAACCAAAAGTTTTTATAAATTTCAAGCCTTGACCATGCAACTTCGTAGACTCTGAATTTCATGCTTTTACTGCAGTAGGGGACCATCTAGTTAGCCATTGCATGTCTAGCCATGCATTACACTCTTTTGGGATCTTGTGGGAATTTTGAAATAATGGAATCTCAAGAATTTCTCTTAGATTCTCATATAGTTGGACATGAATTAAATTTCAGGTGTAATCCCCCTAATCCAGAATTTATTTACTGAATGTTACCGTAACAATTTAAAGAATCCAATTTTCCATATAAGAATGGAAGTATTTATTTAGAAACAACCGGCTAGTATATCAGATGTTTATCAAACGATTTAAGGATCTTGGGATTTATAATTTGGGTCACTCAGAGGTGTTTTAATAACATGTCGCCCTTGGGTTGTTCAGAGGTATTTTAATAACATGTCGCCCTTGGGTCGTTCAGAGGTATTTTAATAACATGATGCCCTTTTTAAATCCTACCATACATCCTTATTTGATCCGGGTTCCTGACACGTTTGTCTCACATGACACGTGTCTTTATTCTATTGGACATGAATTTTCGAGGTGTTACAGTGATGTTAACCTATCACGAATAGAGCTTTAGTACTTAATATAAATAGATCTCACATATTAGAGATCTATTTTACCACCTCACACAATCTCTTTTGTACGAATAGTTCTAGTGAGTAAGCAGGCTGAGGGGAAAATTATAGAATCATTATTGTAAAACTTTTGAATCATTTGAATAAATGAAAAACAGTTATTGATAATATCTCTCTACTTGTGAATTGTATTGTTTTTATGAGTGTTCGTTTACAAGTATGAAATTCAGACCCTAATAATTGGTATCAGAGCTTGGTCTATGACAACCCTCCTAAAATATACCCTAAAAATATTCATAATATCCCTAAGCGTCCTAAAATACACCCCGTATACAAGAAATAGGCACTAAATACTTTACTTTTACAAAAATAAAATAAAAACAAGAAATTAAAGGCGCTGCCTTTGGCTAGCTCTCTCGCGGGCTGCGACAGCTAGACCACCAGGCGAGCCCCTAAGCCGCCACGTGTTATGATCGTGTCGAGGCTATGGGTCCGAATCAGCATAGCTAGGCCCTACACATCCTACGTTGCGGGGCGCGATGACCCCTTATGTATCCTTCGCGGGCCGCGAGGAAGTCCAGATCAGACCCTATAAATAGATGGGATCAGCATTCAGTCGAAACCATTAAAAATCTCAAACTCTCTCACTTTCTCTATAGTATAAGTACTTCCCGGGCATAATACCCACTAAAATAGCAAAGTTCTGCCTCGATGTAAGTATCATAACCCCCGGTTACGTATTAGATATGCTGCCCGATTGATCTAGTGCTCCGTAACGGCTGTCGAGGTTCTGCCCGACGTAGTCGTTGGAGTTTCTATCTCGGGGAGGGTATAACTAATGTAAATTGGGTTATTATACTAACGCGTGTGCACTGTTTAATTATTAGATAATAACCAGGAAGTCACAGGAAAAACCCTAAAGTAGCAATGTGAGTAATCTCCTTTTTGTCAATATTTTTGCAAACTGTTTTTACAAAACCTTAAATATTTTAAAATAATTAGCAGTAATTGAGTATTTGTAATTCTTCAATTACTGCCGGTATGTTGGGGTTTTGTATACAAAATGTGGAACACGTTACCATTGGACAATGAGATAGCCAATGAGTAATATGACCCACCAGTCAGAATTGACAGTACTGAATGGGTAATTGTGTAGATATAAACATTGTAATCGCTCTCAATATTGTGAATTAATAAAACCTGTTTTGATTAAGCTGGGATTCACTTACCAGTATTTCCCACTGACAAAATATTTTTAAACGTGTTTCAGGTAACAAAATGTGAAAGCCAAATAGACACGAGCTGGACAGCACTAAAGGCTTGGAAAAGTGGCTATAAAAGTTACCTAATTAAAGAAAGATGTTTTATTCAATAAATTAGGGTTTATCCCTATAAACATGTTGTAATGGAAACTTGGGAATTTCCCATATGTTTATTATTATAAAATTGTGGTATTTTACTCTGATAAAATATTTCCTAACTACGGTCCTGATGTAAATTCCCCTGCCAAATTGATAAATACCGATACCACTGAAACTGGCTCGCGGCCGCCCGTTCCCAGAATTAGGGGCCGGGGGTTGTGACAGAAGGTGGTATCTGAGCTACAGCCACTGATTTCAGCCACATAAGTGTTTTGCTGACACCAAAATTTTATCTGTTATGTTAGGAAATTATCTACGAGATTATGTGCGTATATTATTGTTTTGTGTTATTTGACAATTTGTTAGTTTACAGTATGAGTGACAAGGACCTTCGGACGCTTACCGTCAACTGTCTAGTTCACCTAAGGACAAAGGAACTTCTTCCCAGTCTACCCCCTCGGGGTACTCAGCTGACACAGAAGAAGCGATCTTTGTATTTAAGGCACAGTCCGAAGAACCATTCCCTCCCAAAAAGAGAGGATGGTTCAGTTAGGGAGCGCACGAGCGTAGAAAAAGAATGAGGAAGTTGCAGCAAGTTTGGATGAACCCCTATCAGTAATAGTAATAGTAATAATAATAATAATATATATACATATATGTTTGCAAGTTGAATATATATATATATATATATATATATATATATATATATATATATATATATATATATATATATATATAGGATAATGCTAGATAAAAAACCCTAAAATTCTTAGAAAACTCTGGAAACCCAAATGGGAAGCCATTTTTACCCAACCTCCCGACATTTTTTTTTTTGAAAAAAATTACACATGTAATATACATGTTTTAGAGTGTTTTGGGCCAAAAAAAAAACAAAAAAGCGCCGAAGGGATTTTTTTAAAAAAAATAAACAAATTTCAGCTCCTAACACGTGTTAAGCAAAAAATCCATAATTTCGCTGAAAATTGCTGAAACTTGTTTTTTTTTTTTAAAAATATCCCTTCGGCGCTTTTTTGATTTTTTTGGCCCAAAAGTCTTAAAAACATGTATATTACATGTGTTATTTTTTTCAAAAAAAAAAAATGTCGGGAGCTTGGGTTTTCTCGGGTTTTTTATATATATAGGGTTTTCTATCTAGCCCTACCCTATATATATAGGGTAAGGTTCATGCGAGAACCACCTTTATTGCGAGAACCGCGAGAACCAATGTGAACACAACCTAAAATAGCTAAAAAAACCTAACCCCCACCCCCCCCCCCCAAAAAAAAAAAACCTAAACCCCCCACCCCCCCCCCCCCCAAAAAAAAAAAAAACCTAAACCCCCCACCCCCAAGCTAAAATGCTAAAAACTAAACCCCCAAAAACCTAAAAAAATCTAAAAAAAAAATTTTTTTTTGGCTACTAAAAGTAGCGATTTTTTTATAAAAAATATTAAAAAATTTTTTTTGTGTGTTTTTACCTATTTTTAGGCATTTTTGGTTGTGTTCATATTGGTTCTCGCGGTTCTCGCAATAAAGGGTGGTTCCTAACGGATCTTTGTCCTATATATATATATATATATATATGTATATATATCCCCTAAAATAGATAATAGCTACGGATGCATACTTGTATTGTACTTTAAATTTCAGTTACAGTTTGTAATAGACGCATATATATAAAATAGAGTAAAGGTCGCAATGTACGACGATTTTGATCAATGTGTTTGTTGTGTGATTGTTTGCATTAGATATTGTCCTGTGATATTAATACGTGGTAAATGTTTATAATCCAGATGGACAACGAAGTGAATCAAGAAAATCCGAATAACGATAATAACGGAAACCAAGTAGATAACAGCGCCATCCAACACATAGTGGCACAAGGGATTATAGACGCAATGCCATATATTATCAAAACAGTTAAGGAAGCGGAAAATAATAAAAGTAACAATGGAAGTAAACGACCACCTACTGAACCCAGTCATTGCGTAAACAATGGACCGTTACTTCAAGTGCCTATTCCAAAAAAAAGAAGAACCATGTCTTATGGTTATTCTTACAAAGAATTCTGGTCTTGCAAACCAATAGAATTCTCGGGTAATGAAGGAGCCATTGCAGCTCTATGCTGGATAGAAAAGACTGAGGCAGTCTTAAAAATAAGCAAGTGCGCAGAAGAAGACAAAATCATGTTTGCCTCCAATTTGTTTAAGAACTCAGCTCTAGAATGGTGGAACACTATTCTCCAGTCTAGGGGAAGTGACAAAACCTATAATATGGAATGGACTGAATTAAAGAATATGGTTGAAAGGAAATTTTGTCCTCCCAATGAAAGGGAACAGATAGCTAATAAATTCTTAAACCATAGAATGACTGGAGTAGACTATAAGAGTTACACTACTATATTCTTTGAATATGCTAGAATAGTGCCAACCCTAGCATCACCAGAACCAGTATTAATCTCCCGTTATATCTGGGGATTTATCAGTGAAATTAGACATGTAGTCAAGGCAGATAGACCACAAACCATAGAAGAAGCTGTAGAACTAGCAAATACCTTGATTGATGAACTAGTACGTACACAAGAAGAAAACCAGAGGAAGAACCTAGCTCAAAAGCTTACCCAAGAATTTCGCTATGGTAATTCCAATCGTGGGAAAAATATAGGTTTTACCTCTACTCCTTATTGCAAGTACTGCAAAAGGAAGCATTTTGGAAGATGCTCTATATATTGCAATTTCTGCAAAATATCTGGACACAAGGAAGAAGACTGCAGGAAGAAACCTAATAATAAGATATGCTACAATTGTGGAGAAAATGGACATATTAAGCCGAACTGTCCAAAACTAGCTCCAGCCATGAACAACAAGACTACTAAAAATGCTAGAGCATTTGTTCTGACAGCCGAAGAAGCAAAGATGATTTCGAACATGATTGCTGGCACGTTTTTAGTTAATGATGTTTTTGCTAAAGTATTATTTGACTCTGGTGCGAACCAAAGTTTTATTAATACTTCATTTTGCAAACTTCTCAATCAACCATTAACTAAACTCCAACAAGAATGTCTAGTAGAGACCGCAAATGGAGAATCCATTAAGATTACTAAAATCTTGCAGGGAGCAAGAATAGAAATTTTAAACCAAAGTTTTCTTGCAAATCTTTACCGAATGAATCTGGCAGGATTTGATATTGTATTAGGAATGGATTGGTTAGTAACTAATAAAGCCAGTATTCTATGTGATCAAAAGTCAATACAAGTAAATTCACCAAAGGGTGAAAATATCACAGTTAAAGGAGATAAGCCATCTAGATCCACAAAATTCATCTCTGTGATGAAAACAGCAAGTTATGCTAGAAAAGATCATTAGTGTATATGATTTCCCTAATCATTAACACTAAAGGAAAGGAACTGAAAGATATTCCAGTAGTATCTCAGTTTCAAGTTGTGTTTCCAGAAGAACTACCAGGACTACCGCCGGACAGGGAAGTTGAATTCAGAATTCATCTGCTACCAGGGACAACACCAATTGCAAAAGCACTCTACCGTTTGGCACCAGCAGAAATGCAAGAGTTAAAGAAACAGTTAGACGAACTTTTGGAGAAAGGATTCATACAACCCAGTTCATCGCCATGGGGAGCACCAATCTTGTTCGTCGAAAAGAAAGACGGGTCAATGCGTATGTGCATTGATTACCGAGAATTGAATAAGGTCACGATTAAAAATCGGTACCCATTACCGAGAATCGATGATCTGTTTGATCAATTGCAAGGAGCTCGATTCTTTTCAAAGATCGATTTACGTTCAGGATATCATCAGTTAAAAGTGCAGGAAGAGAACATTCCTAAAACCGCTTTTAGGACAAGGTATGACCATTATGAATTTACTGTCATGCCATTTGGTTTAACCAATGCCCTAGCCGCATTTATGGACATGATGAACCGAATATGTAAACCATATTTGGATAAATTCATAATCGTCTTTATAGATGATATTCTTATTTACACTAAGAGTAAAGAGGAACATGCAGCGCATCTGCATGCACTCCTAAATTTGCTGAGAAAAGAAAAGCTTTATGCTAAATTTTCAAAATGCGAATTCTGGTTAGAAGAAGTGCAATTCCTTGGACATTTAGTTAATCATGAAGGAATTCATGTGGATCCCACAAAGATTGAGGCAATTACTAAATGGAAAGTCCCTGAATCACCAACAGAGGTTAGAAGTTTTCTAGGACTAGCCGGTTATTATAGACGGTTTATCCGAGATTTTTCTAGAATAGCCATTCGCTTAACAAAATTGACCTATAAACCAACGCACCCATATCAGCATTACTAGAAGGAACAGAAGACTTTGTACTGTATTGTGACGCTTCTAAGTTAGGTTATGGATGTGTGTTGATGCAACGTCAAAAGGTTATAGCCTATACCTCTAGACAACTTAAGAATCATGAAGAGAATTATACAACCCATGATCTAGAATTAGGAGCCATAATTTTTGCCCAGAAAATTTGGAGACATTACCTTTATGGTAGTAAGTTTACCATTTTCACCGATCATAAGAGTTTAAGATATGTTTTCGGGCAAAAAGAGTTAAATATGAGACAGAGACGCTGGATGGAAATTCTCAGTGATTATGATTGTAATATCCAGTATCATGCAGGAAAGGCTAATGTAGTAGCCGATGCTTTAAATCGAAAGTATCATGAAAAGCCAAAGAGAGTACGTTTTCTTAAATTAAATCTGCAAATAGATTTAAGTTAACAAATTAGAGAAGTACAGGAATCAGTAATCAAGGACAATACTGAAAATTGAAAGGAATGATTAAGGAATTAGAACAAGGAACAGATGGATATGGAGATTCCATAAGAAAAGAATGTGGATACCCAAACAAGGAAACCTACGCCACCGAATATTAGAAGAAGCCCATAAGTCTAAGTACACGATACATCCTAGAAGTGACAAAATGTACCAAGACTTAAGAAAGAATTTCCGGTGGATAGGAATGAAAAAGGATATAGCCGCTTATGTTGCCAAGTATCTAACTTGTTCACAAGTTAAAGCTGAACATCAGAAACCTTCATGTTTATTGCAGCAATTAGAAATGCCAGTATGGAAATGGGAATTGATAACAATGGATTTTGTTACCAAATTACCCAAGACAAGAAAAGGCAATGATACAATCTGGGTGATTGTAGATAGGTTAACTAAGTCTGCTCATTTCTTACCAATGAAGGACACTTCCAGTATGGAACAGTTAGCCAAGTTGTATGTAAATGAAATAGTTTCATTACATGGAATTCCTTTATCTATTGTTTCTGATAGAGATAACCGTTTTACCTCTCATTTTGGGACAAGTTTCCAAAAAGCAATGGGAACCAAGCTAAATCTAAGCACAGCTTATCATCCTCAAATGGACGGACAAAGCGAAAGGACAATTTAGACAATGGAAGATATGCTTAGAGCTTGTGTAATTGATTTCGGAGGAAGTTGGGATGATCATTTACCATTAATAGAATTTTCTTACAACAACAGCTATCACACCAGCATCAATGCTGCACCATTCGAAAAGTTCGAGATAGATTTCAAAGGAACCAAAAGATTACTCTATAATAGATTTCAAAAAAGTTCGAGATAGATGCCAAAGCACTCATTATAATTGAAAAGGTTCTACCAAATGAGATCTATGCAGAGCTATTACAATTTAATAGTGCTAAAGAGTTGTGGGATGAGTTCAAAGAGAAATTCAGTAAAACTGACAAAATTGATAAAAAACAACCAGAAACTTCTCAACATACAATATGTTGAGAATATATCTAACCCATTACAAACAACGGTTTGTAAAAAGGGGAACGATAGATTTGTAAAAATCAATGATCCTTATAATTTAACTAAAGATTAGGATAATTGTGAATACGCATTCATGGCCACCAAAATGGGAGTCTCTACATGCCTAGATAGCCAATGGTATGTAGATAGCGGGGGATCCAGGCATATGACTGGATACAAAGTTCTACTAACAAACTTTCATACTCATGGAGATGGTGACATATCCTTTGATAATAATTCTAAAGGAAAGGTGATGGGGTAAGGGACAGTGTAATGAACATTGGTGTTGCCTATTTAAAAGGTGACGTTGTGTGGTGTAGGTATATATTTTTAGATATATTTTAGCTCCTTTTACTCACAAATTCAAGTTTGAAATTTATAAAACACGATATAGCACTATCACTCTACACACACGTTAGGGCAAGTGCACCCATCCCAGACGTAGTATAGTGATGGCAAGATACCAAGGTCGTCCAAGGACACAAGAGCTTTTAATACCGGCTTATCATTAACGTCTAATCTAACCAAATTTTAATAAAAAGGTTTTAAAAAGTTATAAAAAGATAAACTAAAAAGAAAAAAATAAAATGAAAGGAAAAACAGAAGGAATCACTTGGTTCCAACTCCTCTTTTATGTATCCTTTAATGATTTTCGCACTTTGGGCATTTTAAGAGATTATCTTTAAGTTATAGTAGTAGGCTCCTTCTTGGCAGCGTTACCCTCAACCTATTGGTCTGAGTCAGCAGGGATACAGTCCCGCAAGGTCGGATTATTGAAAGATAATTAAGTAAGTTATTAATGCGAAAAGTGGTAGGCCCCTTCTAGGCAGCGTTACCCTCAACCCTTTCGTCTGAGTCAGCAGGGATACTCTCCTTGCAGGGTTAGTTTAAAGTTTTAATAGTAGTTTATAGATATGGGATTCAAGCGGTTCTTACTTCTCCCAAGGCAGATGGTACCGCCCACTCGTGAAGTCTTACTAGGCTTGAACCAGCTTCTCGCAGGATCTATACACTGAACGAGACATAAAATTACCCAACCACCCTTCTAACCCCCTTCCAAGTAGTTAGCAAGCTTTATATAGACCGTAAAGACATGAATGTGTGAATCAACGACACATGAAGAATGGTTAAAAAAAATTGCCTTTAATATAAAAAACTAGTTATTAAAGTCATTAATACATACCCAGATAAAAAGAAGCCAAATATTGGAAATCAAAACGTAATATATAAAAGATTTGTCTTCACCAAGTGATGTAAGAGTTTAGCCAAGCATGGTCTTTGTTTGACAAGAACTCTTACGATCGATCTTGGATCCCGAGACTACTACACACTCTAAATGATGGAAGATGGATGATGGTGGTGGGTGTTGGTGTTCTAGTGGTGGTGGAGTGGTGGCAAGTGAGAGAAAAGTGATTTGCCAAGGGAGGGATTGGAATGGAACCAAGCACCCCTATTTATAGCTAAAGTCAGACGATCAACACGGCCCGTGTCCGCCTGGCACGGCCCCGTGGCCATCTTTCTCTCTCTTCCTCATTAACTGTAGTGTTAGGTCTTGTACTAACATGGCCCCGTGTGTCAACGGCACGGCCCGTGGCCATTGTACTTGTTGTACTATCTCAGATTATGCGAACCTTAGAGTTGACCACGCCCCGTGTTGCCTTAGCACGACCCCATGTTGGCTGTCTAGTTTGTCCTTTGTTGTTGTCTTTTCTTCTGCAGAGAATCTTGCCTTGGGCATGGCCCATGCCTAGTGGGCACAACCCCGTGTTAATCCTCCTTTATTGTTTTTATGTTGGTTTTGCTATTATTTTGCTCCTTTTGTGCGTTTAAGCTTTTTTAACACTGTAACTACAAGGAACAAAGAAACAAGCTTTTTCCAACATTAGTACTAAAAAGGGTTGAGTTTACGTCGTATTTTATATAATTTACATGTTGTAGTTTACACACATCAAAGGTTAACAACATAAATCATCATACAAACCCGTTGAAGAGTCCAAAACAAGCCAATGTTTACAATTGTTACATATGGATTTGTTTGGCCTAATAAAAATCATGAGCTTGAAAAAAAGGAGATATTGTTTAGTGATTGTTGATGATTTTTCTAGGTTTACATTGACTTATTTATTACACTCAAAAGATGAGACTACAAGTATTTTAAAAGAGTTTATTACAAAAGTTGAAAAACAATATGATCTATCTGTAAAGTCTCTCAGGGGAGACAATGGGACTGAGTTTAGAAATCAAGAACTTTGCTTGTCCTCAAGCAAAATTTGTTACATTTTGTACACATCAAATACCCCCACACTTGAATCTTTGCTTGTCCTCAAGCAAAACTCTATAATGTGGCTTACACACCCAAACAGAATAGGTAGAAGAGAAGGTTTTGGACTTATCTTTAGAGTGACGGAATCCAAGTTCTAAATTTATTTTGTTTTTATTTTATTTACATTCTTATTCGTCATGATTTATTTAAAACACAAATTAAGAAAAATTATTTGTTTTGGGCATAACATGCCTTTATAAATTTATATTTAGTTATATACATATTTACACACCTCACAAGTGGTCACTCAACACTCTGCCGAAGTTATGTAAGTGAAAACGCTCGTGCTCGGTTTGGAACTTACTCCTACCATAGGCTTGACAAACAATCAAACCTCCTCCTTTTGGCGTTTAATCCTTTTAAATATCAAGAGAGCTTTAACGGGTAGGTTGTGGTTCAGGTAGGTGTGTTTTATTGAAATGGCGAAAAGGCGTAAAATGTATCAGTTTTTTTCCATTGCTTTTTGGCTTAGCAAAAAATACTTTGGTTTTTTTCTTTTTGCGAAAGTTGAAACTGAGCCGTACTTGTATTTTAATAAATGATATTTTTACAAAAATCGAAAGTGAAATTAAAAGGGTTTGCGGATGTAGGTGTTTTTGCAAAAATATGTATTTTTACGGGTTTAGAAATGAAAGGGTTAAGGCTCAAAGGGTTTATCTAAGGGGATGCTTTCGGTAAAGAAAAAGAAAAATAAAGGTTTTGAAGTGAAAAATGGGTTTAATCCTAATGCATCGATCATTTACTTACTTGCCTTTGTGTCGGTAAGGACTTGGAACGTATTATACTGGCAAGTTCTAGATTTGTAAGAACCAAACGGGCTATGCACACAAGAAACGAAAATTGAGCAATTTGTATAGATGTATATTTATATGCTCGGTAAAGGCTCAAAACTCACTTTTGTGGGAAAAGGGGTTATAGTGTAAAAATGTATATATAATCAAATTTTACAAAGATTTGTTATAGCCGTTTTTATAATTTTCTTAATTGGTTCTTTTTATCACGACGTTATCAGGTGTAAATTAGTAAAAAGATAATTTTTAAAACTTATTTTACCTAACTAAACCAAGATAAATAAAAGAAAATAATTTTGTTTTGAAAAATGGGGTGATTAGCAGTTTTCCAAGGCGAGTTTTGTGTAAGGCTTGTTTTTAGGACAAACGATTCAAGGTTTTATCATCCCCCGCACTTAAATTACACAATGTCCTCAATGTGTCCCAAATAGAATTTATTTTGGCTAAATGTGTAAAAAGTGTGTGAAAACAACAATTTTTTTGGTTACTCGCACTTGCAGCACGGGGGCGTGCTATGGGTACACGACCCCGTGTCCAAAGTGCCAGTAACAATTTTGAACAGAAGACTTACAGTGTGGTGGACACGGGGGCATGCTGGATGAGCACGGCCCGTGCCACCTTCTCGGCAGAAAATTTTTGGACATCAGACAGTTGAGCATGGGGGCATGCCTGGTGGGCACGGCCCTGTGCAGCAGACACTGGTTTGCAGTTTTTTTGAGTCGGGAGGCTCTGGTTTACGTGCATGGGTTTCATTTTTCATCGTCCGACATCCTCTTTTGAGTGTGCTTTATTCCTACAAAGAGAAAACTTATAAGAAACATTAAACTAAAGATTAAACTAAGATTTAAACTACTTAACAAATGGATAGTCCATGGAATGCCTCCATGGTGCGCCACATTTATAAGGGTCCTTGGCTAGACCCAAAGTTGGTCAAATGTTACCCGAGCGGGATGACTCACATCTCGAGCTGCATCGTTGAAGTGTGTCATCTAGGCTTGAGTCAATCGCTTGGATGTATTTGACCGGATCATCCTCCGTCGTTGTCCTACCTCGAAGTTGATCTCTTTTTCACCAACCCTCAATGTTAGTCATCCATCACTTATATCCACCATAGCCCGTGCGCTGGCAAGGAAGGGTCTTCCTAATATGAGCGGGATTTCGGTGTCCTCTTCCATGTCTAGGATAACAAAGTCGACCAGGAAAAAAATTCTCCGATCTTTACCAATAGATTTTCTATGACACCTTGAGGGTATTTTACCAACCTATCCGCAAGTTGTATGCTCATCCTTGTACAGAGTGGCTTTCCTAACTCGAGTCGGTTAAACATAGAGGCCGGCATTAGATTAATACTAGCCCCTAAGTCGGCTAGTTCATTTCTTATTGGTGATCCACCAATAGAGCAAGGAATGGTGAAGCTTCCGAGATCAATTTTCTTTTGCGGGAGTTTGTTGAGGATTGCCACCAAGCATTCTTCACTTAATGTGACTTGTTGAATGCATTCAATCTTCCTTTTGTGAGTGAGGATGTGACAATTCGAAATTCCAAGGTTAGTAATGTTTAATCTTGCGATTCTAACGTTCCGTTATCTATTCCTTCTTCAATGTGTTAGATAATCTAACTCCGTTAAGCTTAAATTTTATCGAACGACAACTCGAATAATATATATACTTGTGAATGTGGGCCGTATTTGTGACATGTACCATTGGGCCTTGGGCCGTCACCATATTCATTTATATATACAACTTGGCCCAATTCATTTATCTGTTAGCTTTATACTCGGTCTAATCCCTTTTCATTCTAATACATAAAGCCTACTTATATGAAACATGCAGTTATTTGGGCTTAAGCCCATATCGGCCAAAGGAAGGGTAACCGCCCAAACTAGTGTTTATAATACGTATAGGATTAGGAGAATTATAAATATAAATTAAAACAAACCCTATTCTTCTCTCAAGATCACATCACGAACGGCAGAAGGTTCCCCCTCTCATTATTTTCGAGCATTCATCTTCTACAATCAAGTTCTTGGTTAGTAGTTTTATGGTTACGCTAACTTATAAATTGAGGATCTCGTTTATGTGCAATATATGTGTGATCGTTGTTAGCGACTGGATTTATAAATGATGAATATATGTTAGTTTCGTATGATTATAGAAATCCTTGTGATTAGTTCTGTGATCGTGTAATCGTGATACGAACCGCGATATGTTTGTAAACTAAGATAAGATTAGTGTGAATCAATGATTTAACCGACAACTATTAAATAATTATGTCAATATTAGCCATTATATTTGTTTTAACTAAAAGATTGCATGTAAAAGATAGGTGTTGTCATATCCACATCAGTGCTTTAAGTGATCATTAATTGTGTTGTCAGTTTCTATAAGTTAATACAATTGTTTTTCATTAAGCCACTCAATCCATGTGATTTGTTTTGAAAAGTTGTCAGCTCAACAATATTGGTCCAATAAAAATGTTGATGCATTTAGTGCTTTAGATTCATCACGTGAATAATGGCTTAAATTCTTGAGATATCAATCTTTCATGTAAGGTTGCATTGCAAAGTTGTCGGCCTTGTGTGCATAATGATTGGTGTGATATTAGGATCTACCAACATGGCTATATTAATTGATGCTTTGATGTTTTATTAATTGAGATCATTAATCCGGATGTTAACAGGAGGTGTATTGATTATGGATCTTGATTAGATAAGGCTAGGGTCATAACGAATAGTGTTTAATATGGTTAGTATTGTTGTTGTAAATTTTAAAAGGTAACATGTTAGTAATATGTGTTGTTACATACGTTAATGCGTGAACACGAACCCAACAAGGGGCTGTGGGCTGCCACGGGTTTGGGCAGGGTTAGTGCAGCCACATAAGTTAATGGGTTGGGTCTAACATGAAGTGGCCCAGTAGCCAGTAAGCTGGTCGGACTGTTTTGGGCTGGCTGCGAGGGTAACGGGCTGCGCAACAACTTATCACAGTCTGTTGGGCCCAAACTCAACTGGGCCAGGTTGTCTTTTATACTAGTAATACCAATATGTGATAATCCTAATGTTTTTCCATGTGTGTTAAGTATGAATAATCCTTTGGAAAACGTTTTGTTGGAATGTTAATGGGTGTTGGGCCGCACTGGGTTGGTCGCGGATCTCAATCAGTCGCACCAATGCACTTGCACTTTAGTTAAGAGGCGTACACTTATAATGGGTCATTTTGGTTTGGACCGCATACATAAGCTGCATGTGACTGAACTCGTGTTGTGAACTTGCGTGAACTGAGATGTCATACGTGCTACGAGATGATCAATATGTGTTATCAACTTTATAGAATAAGTGAAAATTCGTGCATGAGTCTGATGGATACTGATAACTGTGTTAGGATTGATTTGAGCAACTTGAACACGTAACTAGTCTTTCCGAGCAAATCAAAGGTGAGTTCATTGCACTTTCTCAAGCATGGATCCCAGGGAAGGGATAACGGGTAACGTTCCGAGGAGGAATGCATGGGTAATGGGATGTTGGTTATTGTACTCAGTTTTCTATCATTGTAAGACCACAATATCTACCGGCACGTTGCTTGTAGGGCAACGGGGGTTATTAGTTGATAGCGCTATTAGGTTTGGCACCCTCACGACGTTCGAGGAGAACGGGCGTGAACTAATTACCTTAAAACATGACCAATGCTTTGATAGAGGCATTGGGGTTGGTAATCACATATCATATGGCCATTCGGTAATCGAGTAATAACAACATCGAAACATCAAACATCATAACAACAAACAACATATTGTCTTGTAAACTGTTTTGCTCACCTGATTGGTAACACTACTTGGTAAACAAACACAAACCTTGAACTCACCAGCGTTGTCTGACACACTTGTTTACATGCTTGTAGGTAATTACTGAAGGAACTTGGGAGCTTGCCGTCTGATGCTGCTGGAGTGGTTGTGGTCATAATAACAATTATATTGATTTGGTTTTCTTACATTTATACGCTTAAACATTTATGCTTCCGCTCGATACTTTGGTTTTGGTTTAACTTTCAAACGATACATTTCTTTCAATTGGGTATTTAAGTACATTATAACCTGCGTTTGATATGATTGGTGGCTCTTTGTTGGATCGTCGCATCCCCATTAGGGACATGCCCTAGGTGGAAATTTGGGGGTGTGACAGAGGAAGTCTCTCATGAACTTGGAGTATTTTGGCATTTGAGTGTGGACTTCCACAAAAGGGAGATTGATGTGAAGTTGTTTAAGCAAGCTCACGAACTTGATGAATTGCTCGTCGGTCTTTTGCCGAAGTAAATGACCGAGGTAAGGAATCAGGGGTGGTTTGGTTGTGTCGGTATTTTAGGGTTGAGTATTTTCTTGGTTATTGGTAATAAGTGTTTTAGTGGGGATTGGTCGAGTTGTTGTGGTGTTGATTCAATTTCGGGTCCTACCTTCCGGCTTCTTAGGTTGATTACGTTTACTTAGGCTTTTGTTTGTTTCGGTGTTACTGGGTAAGGCTCCTTGCGGTCTCTTAGCGAAATTTTGGGCAAGTTGGCTTATTTGTTTTTCTATAATTTGAACACTAGCCCGCTGGTTTCTAATTTCAGCTTCAGTTTGTAGGAACCTTTCCGAGTATCTTTTATCGGATTCGGAGAAGAGACGAGTGATAATATCCTCAAGCCTTTCTCTTCCTCCTTGTTGTTGTGGTTGGAAACCTTGTTGCTCATTTCGTGGTTGTTGTTGAAAGTTAGATCGTTGATTTTGATTTTGTTGGTTATTACCCCCCATTCCCTCCTACTAAAGTTGGGATGATTATGCCACTCAGGAGTGAAAGAGTTATTTGGAGCTCTCGGTGGTCGTGGCCGGTTATTTAGGTACTTTACCACTTCCGTTTGACTTTCTAAATCTTTCATACAACTCCAGTTTTCGTGGGGGCCGCCGCATCATTCGCAAACCATAACCGAAGCCGTTTTATTTAATTCAAGTTTCTTTATTTTAGTAGCTAAGGCTTCGATTTAGGTTTGTAAAGAAGTGGTTTCATCCAGTTTGTGGGCGCCCCGGTTTATGGATTTTGAGCCCCTAGGAATGTGCCATTGAAAACTGTTTTGAGCAAGTTCTTCAATTTGATTATAGATTTCCTTGGGACGCCGATTCCCAAGGAGTCCCCCAGAGACGGAATCAAGGATTTGCCTTGTGTGCGGCAAGAGTCCGTTGTAGAAAGTGGACACTTGTTGCCAACGTTCAAGACCGTGGTGTAGGCATTTCCTTAATAGCTCCTTGAATCTTTCCCTGTCTTCTTGAGAGTATGTATTGATCTCGATCATGAGTTTGGCGGTTTTAGCGGGAGGGAAATATTTATAGAGAAATTTTTGGGCAAGTTCATCCTAAGTGTGTACGAACCAACTTGGGAGGGTGCTTAACCAAGCTTTTGCTTGGTTTTTGAGAGAAAATGGGAACATACAGAGCCGAGTAGCATCGTTGGATGCTCCGTTGATCTGGAAGTTATCACATACTTCCAAAAAGTTGGTAATATGTAAATGGGGATCTTCATCGGATAGGCCATGAAACGTGGCGGAATTTTGGAGTATTTGGATTAAGTGTGATTGAAGCTCAAAGTTATTAGCATCGACATTAGAAGGGTTAATAGCTGCTCCAAGATTACCGACCGTACGCTGTAGGTAATCCATGAGAGTGCGTTGATCCGCCATAGGGGGGTTTTGGGTTGAGGCTTTTTGTTGGTTTTTGGCTTGGAGTCTTTTTCTCCAAAAGCGCTCGGGTTCGTCAAGCGGTACTTTTATGTATTTGTCGGAGGTGGAGGTCATGCACCAAACTGTATCTCCTATGAATTATACAGAATTGTGTGATTTTCTGTGAACAAAAACAAAAAGAATGTCTGGTTAGAAGAATAGCACGGCCCAGTGCTAGTGTTAGCACGACTCATGCTGTCCAGAAAAAGTTTTTGTTTTCAAGTTCCCAGATAATGGAAGTTTAATACAGCCCCTTGCTCCTGTAACACGGCCCCGTGTCTCTGTTCCAGTAAGAAGAAAACAACTCTTCCCAGACACAGTAGGTTAGACACGGCCCGTGTTGATCAAACACGACCCGTGTTATTCATGCAGAAAGTAGAAAATTGAAAGAAAAAGAAGAAAAAACTTGAAAAGTAAAGATAAAAATGATTAGGCCGTTAATTTTAAGCTTTTTCAAAATCCTTGTGTCCTCGGCAACGGCGCCAAAAACTTGACGTGGTGCGGTGTAGGTATATATTTTTAGATATATTTTAGCTCTTTTTACTCACAAATTCAAGTTATAAATTTATAAAACACGATATAATAATATCACTCTACACACACGTTAGGGCAAGTGAACCCATCGCAGACGTAGTATAGTGATGGCAATATACCGACGTCATCCAAGGATACAAGAGCTGTTAATACCGGCTTATTTTTAACGTCTAATCTAACCAAATTTTAATAAAAAGGTTTTTAAAAGTTATAAAAAGATAAACTAAAAAGAAAAAATAAAATGTAAGGAAAAAACAGATAGACAAGAAGGAATCACTTGGTTCCAACTCCTCTTTTATCTATCCTTTAATGATTTTCGCACTTTGGGCATTTTAAGAGATTATCTTTAAGTTATAGTAGTAGGCCCCCTTCTAGGGAGCTTTACCCTCAACGTATTGGTCTGAGTCAGCAGGGATACAGTCTCGCAAGGTCGGATTATTGAAAGATAATTAAGTATGTTATTAATGCGAAAGTGGTAGACCCCCTTCCAGGCAGCGTTACCATCAACCCTTTATTCTGTGTCATCCGGGATACTGTCCTTGCAGGGTTGGTTTAAAGTATTAATAATAGTTTATAGATAAGGGATTCAAGCGGTTCTTACTTCTCCCAAGGCAGATTGTACCGCCCACTCGTGAAGTCTCACTAGGCTTGAACCAGCTTCTCGCAGGATCTATACACTGAACGAGACATAGAATTACCCACCACCCTTCTAACCCCCTTCCAAGTAGTTAACATGCTTTATATAAACCGTAAAGACATGAATGTGTGAATCAATGACACATGAAGAATGGTTAAATAAATTCTCCTTTAATATAAAAAACTAGTTATTAAAGTCATTAATACATACACAGATAAAAAGAAGCCAAAGATTGGAAATCAAAAAGTAATATATAAAAGATTTGTCTTCACCAAGTGATGTAAGAGTTTAGCCAAGCATGGCCTTTGTTTGACAAGAACTCTTACGATCGATCTTGGATCCCGAGACTACTACACCCTCTAAATGAAGGAAGATGGATGATGGTGGTGGGTGGGTGTTGGTGTTGTAGTGGTGGTGGTGGAGTGATGGCAAGTGTGAGAGAAGTGGTTTGCTAAAGGATGGATTGGAATGGAACCACGCACCCCTATTTATAGCTGAAGTCAAACGATCAAGACAGCACGTGCCCGCCTGGCACGACCCCGTTGCCATCTTTCTCTCTCTTCCTCATTAACTGTGGTGTCAGGTCTTGTACTAACATGACCCCATGTGTCAAC
This sequence comes from Helianthus annuus, assembly GCF_002127325.2. Classification (NCBI taxonomy): domain Eukaryota; kingdom Viridiplantae; phylum Streptophyta; class Magnoliopsida; order Asterales; family Asteraceae; genus Helianthus; species Helianthus annuus. The sequence goes on along the minus strand of NC_035443.2, from coordinate 18,150,532 downwards.
GGCATGGCCCGTGGCCATTGTACTTGCTGTACTATCTCAGATTCTACGAATCTTAGAGTTGACCACGCCTCAGGTTGCCTTCGCACGACGCCGTGTTGGCTGTCTGGTTTGTCCTTTGTTGTTGTCTTTTCTTCTGCAGAGAATCTTGCCTTGGGCACGACCCATGCCTGGCGGGCACAGCCCGTGTCAGAGCTTCTGATCTTGCTATTTTGTTGGTTTCGATGTGGACGGGGGCTTGGCGAGTTGTGTCAATCATCCTTTATTTTTTTATGTTGGTTTTTGTTGTTATTTTGCTCCTTTTGTGCGTTTAAGCTCGTTTGACCCTGTAAATTAAAAAGGAACAAAGAAACACGCTTTTTCCAACATTAGTACTAAAGGGTTGATTTTACGTCGTATTTGATATAATTTATATGTTGTAGTTTACGCACATCAAAGGTTAACAACATAAATCATCATACAAACCCATTGAAGAGTCCAAAACAATCCAATGTTTACAATTGTTACATATGGATTTGTTTGGCCTAGTAAAAATCTTGAGCTTGAGAAAAAGGAGATATTGCTTAGTGATAGTTGATGATTTTTCTAGGTTTACATTGACTTATTTATTACACTCAAAAGATGAGTCTGCAAGTATTTTAAAAGAGTTTATTACAAAAGTTGAAAAACAGTATGATCTATCTGTAAAGTCTCTCAGGAGTGACAATGGGACTGAGTTCAGAAATCAAGAACTTGATGATTTCTATGTGTCAAAAGAATAGTGAGACAATTCAGTATTCCAATAACACCAAAACAAAATGGGGTTGTTGAAAGAAAAAAAATATAGAACCCTTATTGAGGCTGTAAGAACTATGCTTGCAGATTCTGGTCATCCATTGTACTTTTAGGTAGAGGCTGTGAATTCTGCATGCTATGTTCAAAACAGGGTCTTAATAAACCCTAGGCTTCAAAAGACTGCCTATCAAACTCTTTTCAAAATAACACCATTAATATAATTCTTTAAAATATTTGGTTGTCCATGCTATATATTGAATCTCAAAAATTCTATTTCAAAATTTACAGCTAAAGTGGATTGTGGACATTTCTTAGGATATTCTTTTACAGGCAAGGCCTATAAAGTGTTTAACACAAGGACCATAACTATAGAAGAAACTTTGAATGTAAAATTGAATTGTCATCCTTTAAAATCTCTAAAATTTAGTAGAACTTTTTGATCTTGATAAATTCAATTTTTAAGAAGTAACTGCAAAGGTTGAGTTTGATATAGGTAAACCAAATGCATTACAACAGGTTTACAGAGTTAACATTGAAATGCCATTTCAATATAAAGTTTATTCTGATCCACAAAGTTCAACTGCACAAAATAACAGTCAGTCCACAATAGTTGGAACAACTGTTAACCAAAGTTAACCCCAAACCACTGATGTTGCATGTGGTCAAACCACTAATCTATCATCTACATCTAATTCCCCACTTGGGCCAATCCCACCACCACCATTTCAAACCTTTGTTGACCATACTACAATGGCAACAAGGGTTTCACTAGAAAATTCCCAACTTTGCCCTACACCACAAAATTCCATTATTCCACACTGGAAACACTATCTTTGACAGATCTCATCCACAAGAACAAGTTATAGGAGATATCAATGACGGTGTGCTAACAAGAAGCTAAACACAAATGTCTTCCTATTTGCTGGTTTCCTATATTAATCCAACCTGTCAAATGCTAAGAGGCATTAAAAGACAACAATTGGTTGGAAGCTGTGCAAGAAGAGCTTCTTCAGTTAAAAGACAACAAGTATGGGAACTTGTACGATTACCAAAGGACCCATATCCAATTGGTACAAAATGGGTCTTCAAAAATAAAACAGATAAAAGAGGTAATGTTAACAAAAACAAAGCCAAGTTGCGATTCAATGGTACAGACAAGAAGAAGGAATTGACTATGATGAAACCTTTGCTCATGTAGCAAGGTTGCAAGTGATAAGACTCTTCTTGGCCTTTGCTGTCAACCACAACATGAAGGTCTATAAGATGGACATAAAGTGTGCTTTTCTCTATGGAAAAATCCAATAAGAGGTCTATGTGTGTCAACCTCCTGGATTTGAAGATACGTTCCATCCTGATTATGTCTACAAGCTAAAGAAAGCTTTGTATGGACTAAAACAAGCACCAAGAGTCTAGTATGATACTATGTCCACTTTTCTCTTATCCAATGAATTAAAAAGAGGTAAAATTGAAAAAACTCTATTTCTAAAATGGAAAGGGAAAGGTCAGTTAAATTAGTCACTTTTATTTTGTTTCAAAGTCTTAAAGAAATGGGTCAAAATCATAGGTTATGTTTATTTGTTTTTAGAAGCTTTTTGCATGCAACTTGTGCATGGGTCAATAGTATACAGTTGATGTTTAGGTTTATTATTTGATAGAGGTTTTATCTTTTACAGCTTTGGTTTAATTAAAGAAGTGTTGAGTCGGCTTACTCAAATTCTTGTTGTGTTTCTTTGTTTTTCATTCCTGATCAAAGGCCTGAAATCCAACATTTGGTATTAGAGCCTAGGGCTCATATTGTGGTGACCAGGTTTGAAGGTCGGAGACAGACACTGTCGGTGGGTATGTCGATCGGCGGAGGATGTAGTCGCAATTGAGAGATAAGTAACAATAGAAGATGAAGATGGTAAGGTGTTTTGGGCCAACCATTGTCATGGGGAAATACCATTTGAGATGAAGATGGTGATAAGTGATGAATATCAGCGATCAGTGATTGTTATTACTTATTAGTGATCAAAGGGGAGGAAAAGGGGTAGTTTCCACTGATTTAAGTCATAACGAGAGGTTGTTACTAGGCTCAAATCAGGTTATGGGTACAGAAATTAAAGGATTGTGGTTGTATTAATCCAATAGCGGTGATTAGGCAGGATGAAAGAGAAGGGGTCGACTTGTTCGGGTAATAATCGGAGTCTACTGGTATGCGGAAAAAACAAGCACAAATGATTCACAGCAAGCGGCTTTGGATTAGTTTCGTTTCGTTTGGTGGGTGAAAGAAAATGGTAAAGGCTAGTAAGTAGCCTTGATTTATGGATTGTTGGAAGAAGGTTCTCGGAATAAAGTTTAGTGACGACTTTAGACATGACCGAGTGGAGGTTGGGTGTCTTGGATAGGTCGAGTAGAGGGAAGACTTTCGACGTGACCGAGGTGAAGGCTGTGTGTCTAGAAAGGTCAGTATGGGTTCAAGACGAACACAAGTTTTGACGAGAACGTTGCACTAAAGAATGACATTAACAAACAACAATTACAAGGGTGATTGTTGGGTTAATTGAGTTATTCACAAGTCACAAGTCATGGGTTCATAGGTTGTGTTTTGGATACGGGTCATTTTTTGGCCCCAACTTGTAGGATTAGTCATGTTTGTTTTGTATCAAAGTGTTAAAGAGGTGGGTCAAAATCATAGATTATGTTTACTTCTTTTTAGGAGTATTTTATGTGCAACTTTTGCATGGGTCATTAGTATTTGGCTAATGTTTAGGTGATAAAGATTTTGTCATGTGGTTTTGTTTAATTAAAGGAAATTGTAGAGTACGTTTACTCAAATTCCTGCTGTGTTTCTTTTTTTTTCTTTTCCGATTAAAGGCCTGAAATCCAAAAACCTAGTTACCACATATGGATGGTTCTTCTTCTATTTTGACACCCAAAATAACTCAAGGTGACAAGACTATCCCTAACCCTCTCTATACCTCATGGGTCTCGGCTGATTAGAAAGCCATTGTTATACTACAAGCTTCACTTTCAGAGGAGAGGAAGTCGAGGCTGAGATAATCGACATCTTCAATTGGCTTACAACAACACCTTCACTGAATGCGTCCAAAATCCTCGAGATAGTCGATCTTAAACACTCCTAGTCAAATGGTCAAGGGTACAACCTCTTTTGCAAAATTTGGTCGGAAATTCAAATGTATATGCAATTAACTGTTTGCAATCGGTCAGCTGGTAGATGTTATCCATGAATACGGTGGGATTTGGAAGTTGTCTATTTTTATTGGGACTTTGGGCAAAAGGTGTTAAGGGTTTCTATATATGTGTGAGAGGACCCGTAGTTAAGTGGTAGCTTAGATTCGTAGCTTGTTGTGTGATTATTTGTAACTTGTGGTAGTTTATATCTTAAATATTCTTTTTTTTTTTTTTGCAAAAAATCCCAAATGTTGTGGAGGACATTTGTAGAAGCATTGTAGAGCTATGGAGGTCTCACAATAGATCTACTTGGGGACTTGCCTAGGTAAACTGCATGTTCTTCATTGCCCTATGATGCTAGTACGATAGACCATTTTTGTGTTTTGTGTGTGATGCATGCATGCCCGACTTTAAGGGAGGGTTGGGTGAGCGACAGCCCCAGGGTCTCCCCGATGGCCAAGATTTTTAATTTATTAAACACTCTAACCCATTAACATTTTTTTATTTTAAATCCATTAAACATTAAAACTCATTCTAAATTAAGCCCATTACTCTTTTACTTTTCAATACCGGCCATTAGTAAAGTTTAAATCTAGTTAACGTTGGAAAAATGGTCTAAATTAAACCTATTTAAGGTTTCAACCCTTTTAAAAGTGACACAATAAGGGCCGTATTTTCTATTCGCCCCAAGCCAAGATGTTTTGAGGATTCTCGAGGACGGCCACTGTTGATACATTATTTGTGGACGCGACACGCGCCACTGATGTCTGTCGTTAGTGACATGCAAAAACCTAATTAACCTAGGTAGCTAGGGTAAGCAGGGTATCGAATCCAGAGGAGTCTGTGGTTAATGCTAATTATTATTTGTTTGTAAATATTTGAATTACTTTGAGAACTTGCTAGAAAACTATAAACAATAACTTTGAGATTGTAAAAACGATGATAGAAAAGACGTGATCACTCCGGGATTCAGATTCTGTAGTTACTAATAACCTAGTTCTGATTTTATTGGATGCTATTGATTGAATAGTAAATCTGTCACATCTACCAATTACCTATGCAGTTCAAAATCTTAATATTAATTGATTAGAGAAATATTAAAACAAACATTCATAGGAATCATTCAATCAACAAAAGCATAATTGGATTCAAAACATAATTATAACTCTGACTGTCACTCAGGATTTGTCTGTCACACAAATAATATAATCATGTAAATAGTCGGCTGTCACCGGACTACAAATCCAAATCTCAATACAAAACAAAAACTAGAATTAAAAATGTCTAACAAGAATCATTCACCCGAAGTGTCCACAAGAGATTTAGCCGCTCATGTTACACGTCTGATCAAAAGCTTTGAAGAAGGTTGAATGCATGATCGATTTGGTTTGTAGTGTGCGGATGACGATGAATCAAGATGCGATCCCCCCTTGCCGTCGAGATGATGTGATGATTATTGGATCCCCCCTTGTTTGCTGTTCACGTGAGCCCAAGAGAAAGTCAACCGCCAATATGTGAGTGATGTCGGCCCATCTCCCTTCTCTCTCTATTCGGCCCAAAAGAGAATGATTTGTTGACGTGATGTTGCTGATGATTTGATTTAATTCCTCTGTTCCTTAATTTCGTGTAAATCAATTTAATGATATGGCCTCCTCTCATCTTCACGTGTCCCTTGGCTGCTAATCGTGGGCCCCCTCAAGTGAAAAATGACGTCTGACCCTTATGTGGCGGCCCAATCAAAAATTTGTGAATCCACTTTGAGTTGGTCTACCAACAAGTCTGCCATGTCATGTCCAATTATGGTTGCCAATCCATATGTATGGTGATGACAATATGATAAGTTGATGTGATGTTGTGATGTCTACGAAGTTAGCCGTCAAATTGTAGCATGATTTAATAATAAAAAACCTCCACTTATTTCTTTACATGCGCCGTTTAGGGTTCCCAAACCCAATAAAATAATGCCATACAATTTTGTTGCACATGTGCGCTGATTATTCCTACCGTAGCGTACGGATTAATACCGTAAGCTACGGTCCGTAGATTCTGTTTATTGGTCCTATCTCCAGCCGTAGGTTACGCAATCAAGCCATAAGTTACGTTCCACTTTATTGGAAGTCTTGTGTATGAATTGCAACTTTCATTTAATAACTAAATGGCCTCTGGACTTCATTCCTTCTCGTTTCTTTCGACCCTAAGCTATTTTCTAACCCGAAATAACTTCCGAATAACGCCTTCCGCTGTGTTTATTATCCGCGGGTGTTCCGCATCATCTCTAAGCATCCTAACTTCACCGAATTAAGCGATTATCCTGTAAAATTACCAATACTCGTAGTTATCACATTCACGATACATAATCGCTTAAAACACAATAAGACATGTAAAATAAGCACGTTAATACTCGGGTTTCACACTCTCCATCACATCCCCACACTTAACATTGATTGTCCTCAAGCAACTATTACAACATTACTCACCTTATTAACAAACCACCAGTAAATCCCTTACCGAATTAGCAATTTAAGGTCCCAAGGCATACCCGTCCCATAGACTGACACAATCGAGATTGACAATCTGACAGATAAATGATACGCATTTAAAACAGCTTAAGACTTGCCTAACTAAAACTAACATGCTTATGATACTACACACATGCCACACGCCCCTCACAATGATCACTCCTCTCGGTTTAATCAAGACTAGCGTGTAATGTGCTAGTATATAGTTCGCTCAAAACCAACTATGCCACTTTGCAATCATAAGCTTGTATAGCAATCACACCTCCACTGTATCAAATAACGTACACATATCAAAAGGACTTTTGGGTTAAGGGTTAAGGGTAAAGGTAAGGATATATTTTTGGGTTTTTTTATTTATATGGCGAACAAAAACAAATACTAAACCATGCCTACTTTATTCACAATATTACTAACACTTTGGGTATTTTCGACCCATTTATTTAACACGAACATACCAATGATTTTTTTTCTTTTTCTTTCTTTTCTCTTACTTTTTCTTTTTTTTTTCTTTTTCATAACAAATACACAATTGTCATTCATGGTTGGTAATCAAATAGGTCAAACGAGGTGTAACAAACGAAAGGATAAAAGGCTCAACATGGTTAACTAAGGTGGGTGGATAAACAATCAACAGATAACACAATGGAAGGGATCCTAATGCCTTTATCATTTATGTGCATACGCTAAACCACAGTCTCGGCACGTATCAAACTACACAAGTTCTAACACAAAGCAACATATGGCCTACACTCAACAATTGAATAGTTATTGCAATTTCAAATAACAATCTAGTAGGCTCAAGTATCTCACCGAATAAAAGGAATATGGGTTACCGACATATAGCATGTGTAATTCCTAAAGCATGTTACCCCTAGTTAGGCATCTCTTCTCAACTATTTTCTAAAACTTGTCAGAAATACTCTCATGAAACTTAAAGGGACAACCATGACTAGGGATCTAAGTTAGTTTAATATCAGTAGGAATCCTTTAGCAATTGAAAATGTCGGTTTTCATGTAGTTCAAGCATACTTGAGAAATAAAAATTTTCAAAATTTTTCAATTTTTTTAGCACAATTCGACCCTTTCAAGCATTTAAGATCAACAATCATACCAACCCTCTCTCGAGTTACAGCATCCCCACACTTGGGATACATTGTCCCCAATGTATGGTGCAACTTATAATCTAAACTCGAGAAATACAACCCGCAAACCATGAATGGCTAACAACAAGACGACTCGACATATAAAACCACTCCCAACACAAAAATTTCACACCACCAAGTACACAAAAAACAAATAAAACACTAGATAGATAAACACATGCACCTGATCAGAAAACAAGTGAGTGTCTGTGGTGGTGTAACTGCTGCGCTCAAAACCGGAGAATACACATCCAGGGATTCTCTGATATCTCACTGGGGATGTTGCAAAACATCCCCACACTTGAATCATTGCATCCGTGAAGATAGAATTGTATAAACCTGTTAAAACACAACACACTAAACGAAACCAAAACAAAGTACAAACTCTACATCCTCGGGCTGCCTCCCGAGAACGCTAAGTTTAAAGGTCTTCAGCCAGACCGTACCTGATTAAGCTCATGGTGGTTCAAATGGCATCTCTCGTGCAAAGAACTCTTGCGCTGGTGGAAGGTTAGTATCCCACTGCCATCCATCACTCCATATCGCATCCAAATGATCCGGGTTATCGAAATCTATCGACTGTGAGAATTCACCCTTAATTTTCCTCGCAGGCTTCTTCTTTTCCTTTAACTGTGAGACCTCACCCATATTCATCTCAAGTGGTCTCTTCTTGGATTCGGTTGCATCCTTTGGTGACTCCTTTTCTAACTTGACTGAACGCTTTTTGTTTCTCATCTTGAGCCACCAGGGTGATTTGACCACTTTATCCTTCACGACCTTTTCATCTTTAGACCTGTCAATCATAGCAACACTCTCTTTTGGGACATCCTCATTAATTGGAGGATGACACTTATTAGAAATATTAGAATAAGCACAAGTGTGAGACATAAAGTTTAAGGAAAACTTACGTGACCCGAAGACCATATTCACAGTATTAGCATTGCAATCAATGGTAGCCTTCGCGGTTTTCAAGAATGGTCGGCCTAAGATAACCGGCGGTTGTCCTTCAACATTGGACGGCGTGTGGTCCACAACTAGGAAATCTTCGGGGTAATAACAATCCCCTACTCTTACAGCAATTCCTCTCAACATCCCCCTAGATGGTTTCCTTGAACCGTCTGCAAGCACAACCGTGGTGTCCACCTTTTCAAGCTCACCAAAATCATATTCATCAAATACTCGACCCGCCAATATGCTTATGCTTGCCCCATGATCCACCAATGCCCTCTCAGTCTTGAACTCACCCAACTGGACTGGGATCATAGGCACATTCTCCTCTTCATCTTCAACACTTGCAACCAAACGGATTGCACCAATGGTCATATTTAAACGGACAGGTGAATCATTATCATCAACTATTACCCGTGCACGAGTTACTGCCTCTACATCTGGTTCTTCAATACAAACCTCATCTTGGGAATCCGCGATTGACTCAGATATTTGAGATTGTGAGTCCACTTGATTGTTGCTTCCTAACCTCTCGGACTCTCTTTTAACCCGCTCATTGCATAGTGCATCTATGAATTCACCTAGCTTGACTACATCTTCATAAATCTGATATATATCAGGGACGTCTTGGGCGTAACTTGATGAGTCATATTCATTAAAATGACCATTGCCTCCATAACCAGAGTCCTCAAAATATTCTGACTTTCCATTACAACCCCAATCTGGCTTGTACCGGTGACCATCATCCATCTCATAACCACTGTACTCCCAATTTGGATCATGATGGTAATCCATATCATCGATCTTTTCTTGATATCTATCTTGATAAGAATAACCCTGGTAACCCGCATTTTCTTGTCTTTGCATGCGTTGGGACCATACCCACTCATCAAGTTCAGCCTTACTCTCGAACATTGGGCATATCAATGCCTAATGTCCTTGGCGCCCACACCTTGTGCATGTAACATATTCTTTATATTCCCAGCTCATATTTCCTGCACAAGTAGCAAACGAAAAGCAGTACCGAACAAAAAGAAAAGTGAAAGAAGAAAAAAAAAACAAACAAACAAACAAACAAACTAACTAGAAAATGCAAATACTTTTTGGATTTTTTTTTATGCAAAACGAAAGCAAACAAACTAAACTAAACTAGCACTAAGCGCACGACTCCCCGGCAACGGCGCCATTTTGATGTCTGTCGTTAGTGACATGCAAAAACCTAATTAACCTAGGTAGCTAGGGTAAGCAGGGTATCGAATCCAGAGGAGTCTGTGGTTAATGCTAATTATTATTTGTTTGTAAATATTTGAATTACTTTGAGAACTTGCTAGAAAACTATAAACAATAACTTTGAGATTGTAAAAACGATGATAGAAAAGACGTGATCACTCCGGGATTCAGATTCTGTAGTTACTAATAACCTAGTTCTGATTTTATTGGATGCTATTGATTGAATAGTAAATCTGTCACATCTACCAATTACCTATGCAGTTCAAAATCTTAATATTAATTGATTAGAGAAATATTAAAACAAACATTCATAGGAATCATTCAATCAACAAAAGCATAATTGGATTCAAAACATAATTATAACTCTGACTGTCACTCAGGATTTGTCTGTCACACAAATAATATAATCATGTAAATAGTCGGCTGTCACCGGACTACAAATCCAAATCTCAATACAAAACAAAAACTAGAATTAAAAATGTCTAACAAGAATCATTCACCCGAAGTGTCCACAAGAGATTTAGCCGCTCATGTTACACGTCTGATCAAAAGCTTTGAAGAAGGTTGAATGCATGATCGATTTGGTTTGTAGTGTGCGGATGACGATGAATCAAGATGCGATCCCCCCTTGCCGTCGAGATGATGTGATGATTATTGGATCCCCCCTTGTTTGCTGTTCACGTGAGCCCAAGAGAAAGTCAACCGCCAATATGTGAGTGATGTCGGCCCATCTCCCTTCTCTCTCTATTCGGCCCAAAAGAGAATGATTTGTTGACGTGATGTTGCTGATGATTTAATTTAATTCCTCTGTTCCTTAATTTCGTGTAAATCAATTTAATGATATGGCCTCCTCTCATCTTCACGTGTCCCTTGGCTGCTAATCGTAGGCCCCCTCAAGTGAAAAATGACGTCTGACCCTTATGTGGCGGCCCAATAAAAAATTTGTGAATCCACTTTGAGTTGGTCTACCAACAAGTCTGCCATGTCATGTCCAATTATGGTTGCCAATCCATATGTATGGTGATGACAATATGATAAGTTGATGTGATGTTGTGATGTCTACGAAGTCAGCCGTCAAATGTAGCATGATTTAATAATAAAAAACCTCCACTTATTTCTTTACATGCGCTGTTTAGGGTTCCCAAACCCAATAAAATAATGCCATACAATTTTGTTGCACATGTGCGCTGATTATTCCTACCGTAGCGTACGGATTAATACCGTAAGCTACGGTCCGTAGATTCTGTTTATTGGTCCTATCTCCAGCCGTAGGTTACGCAATCAAGCCATAAGTTACGTTCCACTTTATTGGAAGTCTTGTGTATGAATTGCAACTTTCATTTAATAACTAAATGGCCTTTGGACTTCATTCCTTCTCGTTTCTTTCGACTCTAAGCTATTTTCTAACCCGAAATAACTTCCGAATAACGCCTTCCGCTGTGTTTATTATCCACGGGTGTTCCGCATCATCTCTAAGCATCCTAACTTCACCGAATTAAGCGATTATCCTGTAAAATTACCAATACTCGTAGTTATCACATTCACGATACATAATCGCTTAAAACACAATAAGACATGTAAAATAAGCACGTTAATACTCGGGTTTCACACTCTCCATCAGCCACAAGACTTGGCTATGACTCGACTTTCCTCCGTCGTGTACAAGATCAAGAACATCGGGCCAAGAGATTAAAAGACTTGAACTTGGGCTTTGAGATAAACAAACCTGCAATACAAAAACAAGTCTTGGGCTGCTTAGACTGTTTGGCGAAACAAAGTTTGGGCCCAAGCCCAATGTTGGCGAAACAGGGAGGACCTTGGCGAAACAGGGAGGACCTTGACGAAACATCTATGTTTCGTCAAGATGATCCAATTTCTTCAAGTGTCACTTTGTTTCTTCAACTTCCTGATTCGTCAAACCAAGTCAGATTCGCCAACCAAGTTCTGTTTCGTTGTGCTGTGTCTATAAATAGACTGTCTGTGGATAAGAAAAATAAAGAACACATAGAGAGAACACAGAGAGTATACTGTTGAGAGCACACACACACGAGTGTTTTAGAGGGTTTGCAAAACACATTTGTAAACATAGCTTTGTAACCGAACCTTTCATTCGTATTAATACAAGTGGTCTTAATCGGTGAAGATTGTGTGTTGTGTTTGTGCGTGTTCTATCTCGGTTTGCCTTTCCGGTTGGATTCCGCACAACCGGGTTGGTTAGTATACAAGGATTAGGCGACTAGATCCTCCTAGCCGGACCTACAAGTGGTATCAGAGCCTTGGCTCTTCTCCTTGTTAAAACCGAGTGTGTTCTTTGTTTGTTTTTCGGGTGTTAAACTTCATATTTTTTCTGGAAAAACATCATGAAATCTGGTTAAATCTTGTTGTTTTTGCTTTGTGTTTGGTTAAAAACCTTGTTAAACTCATGTCCACATGCTAAATATTGGTTTTATTAAACATTGCAAGCAATATCACGCTTTCGGATACTTTCGGGTCACCGGAAAACTCATAGTTTACCGGAAATTTCATCGTGTTCTTCAGCATATTCAAGTGTTCTTCATAAAATATCTACCTTTTTGATCCTTGAAAATTATATGTGAAAGTGTTTGTGTGTTGGAAACTGGTATTTGATTAAAATATTAGGATCCATACTTGTTTGGTGAAAAGTAGTGTGTGGAAGCCGAAAGTTGTGTCTGGTTTGTCAGCAGGATAAGGTCAAGTGTGAAAGGCTTACCAACCCCTGACAGCTTTTTGACGTAACAGATTGTTGAGGAAACAAATCTGTTTCGCCAAAAAGCAATCGGCGAAACCAAAGCATTTCACTTTTCAGTTTCGTCGTTTAGAGTTGGGCCTCTTGTTTCGTCAAAGCCCACCTTCCATCTCGTCAAAACTAAAGGCCCTCATATAATATCCCTGTTTCGCCGATAAAGCCCAAAGGCCCAAAATCTTAAAAGACAAAATTCTATTTCGTCGACAGTGGGCCCATGTCTATTTCGTCAAACAAAAATTATTGTTTAAGGTTTATAAAAGTCCTATTTCGTCAAGCATATATATCAAGAGGATTAATTTTTGTTTCGTCAAAATGTGTTGGGCCATTTCGTCAAAACCCATCTGTTTATGAATTCTATTTCGTCAAGCCCAAAGTCCAAAACTCTAAAATTCTATTTCACCGATTGCCTAGTTGGGCTTACAAAGTTGGGCCTGTTTCGTTGACAAGGAGCCAATATTTACAAAACCTGTGTTTCGTCGAAACAATTTTTTTTACAGTAGGTTCACAACTTGGATTTAACTGTTTCTTTGAGTTGTGATTTTCAGGTATTCAATTTCCAATATCAAATATGAATCCAAGTTGGTGGGGAACTCCGGCTCCAGATAGTGGAAAGTACACAAATACAAGTTTATCTCCCTCATGGGCCGAATCTCCGGTGTCGACATCTTCACAAGCTAATGCCATATCAACCGGTCAATGGGCATTCGTATCGAATCAAACTCCAAGTATTCAAAGTGTTCTCTTAAGCGAAAGCGAAACCGGAAGTTTGAATCGACCTCCAAAGTTGATGCACTTAAACGAGTATCCGGGTTGGGTTGATAGATTTCGTACATACGTTCTTGGTCAAAATACCGAACTGTGGATACGTTTCACCACAGATTTCGATCAAGCTATAGAGGTTGCTGCTTCATATACTGCTACGTTTGCCGATCTTCCTGAAGATCAAAAGAAAACGTATGATTTGGAAAAGAAAGCATACGCCATTCTCACTCAGGCGTTAAGCAAAGATATCTACCACCAGTTTGTCAGTTTCAAGACAACGAAGAAGTTGTGGGACGCGTTGAAGACCAGAGGGGTAGGGAATGAAGCAACACGTCAATTGCGTCATGATCTTCTCAAGAAAGAATTCGACGGTTTCACGTGTATGGATAAGGAGTCGTTGGGAGATATGACAAGCCGGTTTTATCACTTGCTTCCAGAGTTAGGCAATTTTGGAGTAGTAACAACTACAGCAGAGGTGGTGAAGAAGTTTGCTGATGCGTTGCCTCCCCAATGGAATAGTTTCTTGGAGATTTTGAAGTATAACGGGGTTTTGGCTACTACAAACATCAACGACTTCGTGCAGCTTTTAGAGAACAAGGATCAGGAGGAAACCTTAAAGGCAAAAAGAGTTCCCGTGCCACAAAATCCTGAAATGTATTATGGAACTCCGAGTACTTCTTCTGCAAAATCCATTGTGCCATGCAATCCTCAGATGTATTATGGAACTTCCAGTTCTTCGTCTGCAAGACCTGGTTCACATGCTCCATTTCAAACGGCGTTTGTCACAAGCACGGATATGTATGGCAATCCAATACAAGTTCCTGTTAAGCCGGCTCCCACCACAGACTTGTATGGAAATCCACTACAACCACCTCCTCCTGCTCAACAACAAGCGTGTTATGGAAATACATCATCTGCTGGTCAGCAAGCAAAGCCAAATACAGTACGGCTCGACACTTCAAGCTTTTCAAAGGTCAGTGTGGAAGTAGCAAGGGAACACATGGAGCTGCTTAACACTTTAGTGAGCGCGTACTGTGGGTTAGTGGAAGGTCAGATTGGCAACATTAATCTGACACAAGAAGACTATCAGCAGATTGACAAGGAAGAGATGGACTTGAAGGACATCAAGTGGGCCTTTGCTAGTGCTGTAAGAAGGGCAAAGGATTTCATGGAAAGAACTGGCAGAACCAGCTTGGAGAGCAAGAAAGACACCAAGTATGGGTTCGATAAACAGGCAGTAAAGTGCTTCAATGGTGGTGAACGGGGTCACTTTAAAAGGGAATGTACAAGGCCAGCACAGCATGGGAACCATAATCCCTTCAGAAACCAAGGCAACCAGCAGAACCAGAACAGGAACAATGAGCGTACATTGATACCTGTCAACAACCAGAGCCAAGCTGGAACATCAAATGCCAACCGGGCACTTGTGGTTCAAGTAGATGAAGGTTGTGACTGGTCAATTCAGTTAAGTGGTGATGCTCCAGATGGAACAACATGTTTTGCTAAAGTTGTTAAGGATTTAACTCACGCCAGTGGTGGAGAATCTTCCGCCAATGGTGGTGAATCTTCTGAGGATGAAGACTCTTCGGGTTACAGCAGGAGTTCAGATGTAGAATCCTCGAGTTCAGGCGATGATCATGTGGGTGAGACATCAAGTGTGTCAGTCGATGCAGACATTGATGATCTTTTGGAGGAAGCTGCAGCAGGAACAAACAGAAGATCTATTTTGGTGGATCAAGCTGCTTATTCTTCGTCTTCTCTCCATTCAGCCTTTATGGCGAATGTCGACAGTTCATCAAGTCAGGTATGTGTCGATGAACCCACTGCTGTTAATTGTGATAACTGTGATAGTTTGCGTGTTAAATGTGCTGATTTAGAGGCAAACATGTCTGAGTTGCAAGGCAAACATGATGCTTTACAAGCTAGTTTGTTTGACTTGCAAGACAAACATGTTTCATTGAATGCCAAGTGGTGTGAATTGCAAAGCAAACACGTGGCTTTGCAAGAGAAATATGATGTGACATTCATCCACAATCAGAAATTGACCGTGGATCTTTCAAAGTGCACTGAAGTCAATATGTTTTATGAAAACCATGAAAAAGAGTTTAAATCGGTAATTGAGAAATTAAAGAAAGATAAAACCGAGCTAACTAAAATGGTTTCCAGAAAACAAACTGACATTAATTTGTATATATCTCGGCTTGAGATAATGCAAAAGAAGATGGCTTGTGTCAAAACAGAAAGTGAGGCGATCCAACTTAAGCTAGACAGTTATTTAAGCTCTAGCTATGTGTTGGATCACATTATTGACGTTCAGAAAGAGAAACGGGATGTCACATGCATAGGCTACAAGAAATGTCCACCACCTGTGAGACACAATTATGATGCCATGCCTGACGAGGAGGATAGAACTTTCTTTGAACCATCTGTTCCTCTAGATGTCAAGGAATTTGCAACAGGACTCGGATACAAGAAAGAAATATCATCCGATTCAGATGTGTCAGCAGATGCATGTGTGTCTTCTGCTGAACTGAATCAGGATCCTCTAGTTATCATTGAGGATGCTGATTCTTCTTATGATGAATCCGATGATACTATACCAGCAAAGTCTGATGCGGAAATCAAAGAAGAGGACATACCTCTTGAGAATCATATTCTATGTGATCCTCCTGCACAACCCGCTAAGACTGTTGCAATCCAGTCCACATCTGCAAAAGAGTCGGAGAGTGTGAATTTGCTGTACACTCTTGTTAGTGATGATAAAATTTACTCAGACAAAGATTTTCCTATTAAGAATGTTAATCAATCCTTAATCAGTAAAGTCTTTGAAAACTCGACAAGTAAGTTTTTGGGAAAGACAGGATCACGTGTTACAGTAACCCAAGGTCCTCCTATTCCAAAGGCTGAAATTCGAAAACAATTTGGCAATAAGAAATTACCAACAGTGCAAAAACAGCAAAATCACACCAATCAAAAAGGAAAATTACCGGCTCAAGATCAAAAGAAGCCGAATCAGAAAAAGAACAAGAATGTAAACTTTGTGAAATCAAAGGGAACGGACAAAATTGAAACGTTTGAGAACAAATCAAACTTAGATTTTGTTAAGAAAGCAACTGTGCTAAACAGAAATGAACCAAGCAGTTCAAAACCTAGTACCTCAGGATCACAAAGTTCATCATCATCGACAAGACGATCATATGATACTTCGGGGTTTGTTGAACGAAGATCATGTTTTGAATGCGGTACAATTGGACATGTAATTCGAAACTGTTCATACCTTTATAAACAAAAAGGCAAAGTTGATGTTCCCCGTGACCAAACTGACCGTAAGCGATCTGTTTCTGTAAAACAAGATTCCCGCCTTGTAAAAGAAAGGGAAAAGAAACAGAAACGCCAACCGGTCAAGAAAATTGAAAAGGCGATTAAAACCGATGTGGTTAACAAAACATCTGTTTCTGTAAAACCAGACAATTCAAAAACTTCAGACAACCATGAAGTTAAACTTTTAAAGAATAACACTGGTAAAACAAAACAGACCTGGAAACCAAAAACGGTTATTGAATCAGGGGGACCATCACAATTTACAAATCATCAAAGAAAAGAAGTAATTGTTGTTGATGAAAATGGAAGACCCAAGACCACAATGGCTTGGGTCCCCATCTCCAACTAATCAATTGAGTTCATGTGCAGGGTGTTCCAGGAGGAACTATCAGTAGTCATTGGATTGTTGATAGTGGGGCATCCAGGCACATGACAGGCGACATGAAGCTTCTCTACGACGTCAAATCTATTAGAGGAGGTTATGTTGCATTTGCTGGAGATAAGGGCGGATATATTACGGGTGAAGGAATGATATCCAACGGGATTGTCAGCTTTGACAAGATCAACTTTGTGCAACAACTTGATCACAATCTTCTTAGTGTTTCTCAAATCTGTGATAAGCAATTCTCAGTACACTTTGATGCAAATGGATGTTATGTGCTGAAACCTGGCTTCAAAATTCCAAAAGAATGGATTCTCTTGTCTGCTCCAAGGATAAATGATTTGTACGTCCTTGATATGAGCCAAGCTATTACTACGTCTGCACAAGCAACATGTTTCGTTTCCAAAGCCATAGAAAAAGACTCAATCTCTTGGCATAGAAGAATGGGTCACATTCACTTACGCAAAATGAATCATTTGGTGTCAAATGAATTGGTGAATGGTGTACCTCTCAAAAATTTACATCTTCAAGACGTCTGTGTTTCGTGCCAAAAAGGAAAACAAACGAAGAAGCGACACCCTACAAAGAAGATCAACACGGTGGTAGTTCCTCTTGAACGTTTGCACATGGATTTGTTCGGTCCTGTCAAGCATAAAAGTATTCGGAATGATCAATACTGCCTCGTGATTACTGATGATTATTCAAGATTTTCTTGGGTGGCGTTTATGGCACACAAGAGTGAAACCTTTGGTATTATCAAAAACTTGATCATACAGATTGAGAATTTGTATAAGTTGAAGGTTAGGAGGATACGTAGCGACAATGGTACTGAATTTAAAAATCATGCCATGGCGGAGTTTTGCACTTCAAAAGGTATTCTTCACGAATTTAGTGCAGCTTACACTCCTCAACAAAATGGCGTCGCTGAACGTAAGAACCGCACATTGATCGAGACTGCTAGGACAATGTTGGTAGAGTCGCAGTTGCCCATTCCATTCTGGAGTGAAGTTGTGGCCTCTGCATGTTATACGTTGAATCGAGTCCTTACAGTCAAAAGGCACAACAAGACCTGCTTTGAGCTTCTACACAAACGGAAACCGGATTTGTCTTATCTTGAACCGTTTGGAGCTCCATGTACAATCATCGATCCTAATGGAAAGTTTGGGGCAAAAGCAATTGAGGGATACTTTCTTGGGTATGCCACCCCTAACTTACGAGTCTGGAATCTAGAGACTAAAAGGGTCGAGGAATGGTCTGAAGTCAGAGTACAAAGGCACACATTGCCAGTCAAATGTCTGGTCAGCCTTGGATGTTTGAGTATGATGACTTTTTCAATTCGATCAATGTTGAAGCCGTTGAAGAAAATGCTGCGGCAAGGATGTTTTTCGAGAGTGACAATGCAACAGTTTCACCGGTGGTTCGTCCAATTCTTGTCAATCAAGAACCATCTTCGGTGAACAACAATGCTCTCGACAATGAGGATTTTCACGATGCAACCGAATTGAACGAATCTTCAGAGGATGATGAATTTCTAGATGCAGATCAAGAAGTCCCAACAACAGCTGTTCATGGTACTTCGGAAGGTACTCCTCCAGTGGATGCCCCTAGAACAGCTGAAACTACTGCATCATCCTCTTCGTCAATTCCGAGCATTGATTTAGTTGTTGATCTCAATCTCAACAACCTGGGTAGAAATATTCCAGTTCGAGAGAATCCTGAAACAAGGATTCATAATACCCATCCTCAACAAAACATCATCGGAAATGTGCAAAGTGGCATTCAAACGAGAAACATGTTGCGGAACAACAACAATGCAGGCTTGTATGCGGCTATTAGAGAATCCGGGCAACAAAATGATTGGTCTTTCGCGTGTTATGTCTCACAGGAAGAGCCAAGAACCTATAAAGAAGCCATGAAAGATAACTCTTGGGTGGAAGCAATGCAGGAAGAATTGCAACAATTCTAGAAACTTGGTGTCTGGAAACTCGTAGAGAAACCTGCTGGCTACAAGAAGATTGGTACCCGTTGGGTGTTTAAATGCAAAAAGGATGACCGCGGAGTTGTTATCCGGAACAAAGCACGTTTAGTCGTTCAAGGTTTTCGTCAGATAGAAGGGATCGACTACAACGAAGTGTATGCACCTGTGGCACGTCTTGAAGCAATTCGAATCTTTCTAGCCTATGCGTCCTTCAAAGGATTCAAGGTTTATCAGTTGGACGTGAAAAGTGCATTCTTACATGCTGTGGTTGAAGAAGAGGTGTACGTCGAACAGCCTCCAGGTTTTGAAGATCCTATCCATCCCGATCGGGTTTGGTTGCTCAACAAAGCTCTCTATGGTCTTCATCAAGCACCGCGAGCTTGGTACGCAACCTTATCAAATTATCTACTGGAGAATGGTTTTCGAAGGGGTCTTATCGACTGTACTCTTTTCATCAAAGAACAAGATGGAGATCTTCTTCTGGTACAGGTATATGCTGATGATATTATTTTTGGTTCTACTAATGATGTCTTGTGTAGGAATTTCGAGCGCATTATGCAGGATAAATTCGAGATGAGTGCTATGGGGGAAATGACCTTCTTTTTGGGCCTACAAGTGCAACAAACGGAGTCTGGGATATTCATCCATCAGACTAAATATGTTGGTGACATCTTGAGCCGGTTCCAGATGTCTGATGCAACGCCCATTGGTACCCCACTACCACAAAATCACGGAATTACTCCAGACTTGAAGGGTGAAGCTGTTAACCCCTCATACTACCGCGCGATGATCGGATCTCTTATGTACCTCACAGCATCAAGGCCAGATATAATGTACCCAACGTGCCTGCTCGCCAGATATCAAGTCAATCCGAAGGCCTCACATCTTGCAGCTTTAAAAAGGATTTTTCGTTATTTGAAGGGTTGCCCTGACACCGGTCTATGGTACCCTAGGGATAATAACTTTGACTTGATCGCTTTCAGTGATTCTGATTTTGGCGGATGTAAAATCGACGACAAGTCCACAACGGCTGGATGTCAGTTTTTGGGAAATCGCCTAGTCACATGGCCGTGCAAGAAGCAGACGTGCGTCGCTACATCAACATGCGAAGCTGAATACATTGCTGCCTCAAGTTGTTGTTCCCAAGTACTTTGGATTCAACAACAATTACGCGACTACGGTTTTGAATTCCTAACTATTCCTATTTACGTTGATAATTCTGCTGCTTTACAGATCACTAGAAATCCTGTGCAGCACTCAAAAACCAAACACATCGAAATCAAATATCACTTCATACGTGATTGCTTTGAGAAAAGGCTAATCGATGTTGTTAAGGTCCACACCGATGACCAACGTGCCGACCTTTTTACCAAAGCATTTGACAAATCAAGATTTGACTTTTTATTATTGGTAAACGGCATTAAGGTCAAGCAAGAGTAAACCCAACATCGGAAAATCATTTTTGTAAATATATCTTTGTGTCTTTTAAATTTGTCTTAGTTTATTGATTTTAGGGGGAGTAAATCAAAATTTGAAAATCCAAAAACATCGAAAAATTTCAAAAACACAAAAACAATAGAAAAACAAAAATGAGTTTCCTGGCGAGTAAAAGAGAAAATGATAGTACATCAGTGGTCTATCCAAACCTCTTTAAACCTAAACTGAAAAACGATAAGCAGCTCTATATAAGATGTATCGGTAGGCTCACAATCATTTTAAAGTGTGCAGGGTGATATAAATCTTAAATTGACTGATGACCAGGTGGGAACCATTCATTGGCATATGGTCTTAGTACCGAAATTTCGTTTGATAGATTGCCGAGGTTCTGAGATATTCGGTCTTTATGCTGCTTATCATCTGGGTATCATGGTTGTATCTTTTACCGAAAAATAACGGGGACGCAAGTCTAGATCTTCCATGATATTATACATACGTGTACATATTGCATTCGACCTCAATAAGTGATAAACAATCACATGTCCATACAAATAAGTGATAAAATATCACATTTATCCGGGAGTCAAGTTCGTCTCTCTGCTGTACGAAAGTACTGACCTGTTCACGGACTTGCTCCTGTGCCCTCATGCATATGAAAATCAAGTTCCTCATCAATAAGTGATTATATCACATAGGGCTTGTTTTCAAAATCAAAATAAGTGAGAATCTCACATCATATACGGTCAAACAGATGATAATCGGTATATGTTAGAGCATATGAGATCGTTGGTACTTGTGCTGGATCAGTTTAATTGTAGTTTGTACGCATTTTGAATGTTTAGGGGTTGTTTTTGTAATTATCTAGAAGTAATGTTCCTGACCTAGTGTAGTTAAGATACCAGCAAATTTATAAATTTGCTGGTTAGTCAGGACACTAGTATATATACCCCAAGCATTGTAACATTCTCAAGCTTTTGGCTCTTGGTGCAATAGAAGTGTTGTTTACATTCTTGTTGAGCTTTAATCTGATTTCCAAGGTTGTGTATTGTTATATCTTTCTGTTTGGATTCAATACAACACTAGTTGTATTCATCAATCCATTAGCTTCACCTTCATCTTCATTCTTGACATTTCTTGACTATTCATAGTTCAAACACTTAATCAATAGGTGTTTTGGACTAAAACAACCAACCACTGTGATCCGGATACGTTTTGGGATCTACAATTTGGTATCAGAGCCTTTGTGCTCTTGGTTGTTGTGTTCTTGTTAAGATTTCTCATTGCTTTTGAAGGTTTTTCAAAGTTTCAAGGTTTTTAAAATTTTTGGGCTTAAAATGGATTGATTTGGTGTGTTTAATGAATAGGTTGTTGTTAATACTTGGTTAGGGAGTCATTTTGGTCATTTTGATGCATCAAAACATGGTTTTTGGGCTGTTTTTGAGTGATTAGAGGGTTTTAGTTCGTGATAAACCCTCTGGTTGGCGAAGTTAACTTGAATGTAGCGATGAATTTTTGAATACAGCGACGATATTTTTGAACACAGCGACGATAATTTTGAATATAGCGAAGATAATCATTAAACGTAGCGAAGATAGCGATTTTGTCTGAATCGTTGTCCGTTTCATCGCATAATCAGCAAGTTAGCCGACTATCGTTCGAGCAAATTTGCTGATCATCAGCGATATAGCATCATTTGACCCATTAGCGATTTTATCGAAGGCGACTTCGAGAACCGTGCTAGCGAATCACAGCGTTCCTATCACGGTTTCCGGCAATTATAATCTAACTCCGTTTGATGTTTGATTTGTCAGCGTAGACAGCGTAGTTGTTCGTGCAGGATCTAGCATCTCGACAGCGAAAACAGCGAACTAGCCAGATATCAGATCAGCGAAGACAGCGAACAAGTTTTCAGAGATCATAATCTACATCGCTTGTCGGCGATTTTAACTGGTTTGTCAGCGAATTAAAGCCTGTTTCAGCACACATTCCTCAAAAACTAAAAAAAAATGTCGCTAAATCAACTAAGTCCAATCGCTCAAGCGGAACTTGAAACTGGAACCACAACTCGCCCACCAAAGTTGAAAGGAGCGGAAGATTTTAGCACTTGGAAAACTCGCATTCAATCGTTCTTCGAGTACACGGATTACAATCTGTGGCTCTCCGTTACGGCCGGACCTCACGTTCCTACGGTAGTTAGAGGAGATACGGTGGTTCCTAACAACGATGCTACCACCTTCACTGACGAAGACAAGGCCCTCATTCAACGTGATCGTCGTGCACACGCCGCTCTAACCATGGCTTTATCAACAAACGACTGCAACATGTTTGAAGAACACCGAACTGCTAATGCACTCTGGAATGCATTGATCGAGTACTATGAGGGAAATGAAGAACTGATCGAAAGCAAGAGAGATATGGTGCAGAAGCAATACGACATGTTCTGCGGAGTCCGTGGAGAGAGCTTGTCTGATCACATTAGCCGCTTCCTAAACATGATGACCAAAATGAAGAAAGCTGGAAATCCTGTAACCAATCGTGCTGCAATAAAGAAATTGCTTGACTCGCTCCCCAAGGAATGGAGCTTGCAGTGTATGATGATCAAGAAGGAATTCCTCAACAATCCTAATCCTGTTACTCTGACAGATCTGATCAACACTCTAAGGGCATTTGAAATGGACGTAAACAAGAGAGAGATGAACACTGCTGGATATCAACCTAAAGCAACTCAACCTTCAGCAGGACTGAAGAATGTAGCGTTTCTCGCTTCAGGGGGCATTACTCCACAAGCTTCTGATCTAATTTATGGAAATGCTTCCGCAAGCGCATCTAAAGCCCCACAAGTTGTCGAGAAAACGATCACTGTCGATACTCAAGCATTGAAAGTTTCAACCGAGAATGTGGCACTCTTCAACACTTTCCTAAGCAGCTATGAAGCCCTAATGTCTGGGGAATTGAGGAAGGAGATGTTTACTGCCAAAGACATGTATCAGGTTGATCCAGATGATATGGAAGAAATGGATCTGAAATGGCAAATGGCCATGATCACTCTGAGATTGAAGAAGTTTCAAGACAAGACAGGCAAGCGATTAGGTCTTGGAAAAGCTGGTTTTGACAAGTCTAAGCTGAGGTGCTACAACTGTAAGAATCTTGGACACTTCAAGCGTGACTGTCCGATGTTGAAAGAGGGAAACAGTGAAGCTACTCCAGCTGCTAAACAGATCACTGCCGAAGAGAACAAAAGCAACGCTTCTCCCAGCACGCCGAAGGCTTTGGTTGTTGAAGACTATGACTGGAGCGAAGAGATCACTGAAGCTAAGGAACAAGTCAACAAAGCACTGATGGCCAAAATCTCTAGTGAATCATCTGCAAAGCACTTTGAGAAGCAGACAACGGGAATCCCAACTGGAAACAATGATGCTGACCAGGGATTGAAAGGTATTCTGCCTTCAGTGGAGTCTGGTGATAAAGCTGAAAAAGATGCTGAGAAAGGAAAGGATAAAGTTCAAGCTACAGCCATGAAAGCAGATGCATCAAAAGAGAAGGCTGACAAAGACTTGGTAAATAGTATTCCACTTAGTTTCAAGGAGAAGTTATGCTCCGAAGCATGCGTTGATGTCGTGGCACATTATAAATTCCTAAATCTGGAGTTTGAAAGGCAAAAGGACAAAGCTTTGAAAATTAATAATGAGCTTAAACAAAATGAGGCTGCATATCAGAGAAAGTTGAACTCAACTTTGGCTGAAATGCAAACTCTTAAAGAATTTGTGTTTAGAAAAGATTTTATCATAAATGATCTAACTGAAAGGTTAGAAAAAGCGTTAAATGAAAAGAACAAACTCCAGATTATAATAGATAAATGGAATGTCAGTCAAAAGGCCTTTACTGACATCAAAAATTGCCAACGACCAACGTTTGTGAAAGACGGGATTGGTTATAAGGATAGGCACGGAAATGAAAGAAAACTTTTCTTTCCGCCTCCCAGCAAAAACTACGTGCCTATGCCTACTCCTCATCCCGAAAATGATCTCATAAATGAAAAGGCCTCAGTTGAACAAAATGAATTTTATGAAAATGAGACAACTGCTAACTGTTCTAAAAGCGATGCAGATTCCATTGAGTGTAAAGAAGATGTGTGCGATGATGATGGAGACTGCGGAGGGTCAAAAATAGGAATTGGTTATTCAGGCGACAGTTATTCCACCGTTAACTGGTTCGTCTGGAATTGTTCTAAAAACAATGTTAAGGATGAATGTAATAGTTTAAGTAGGATGGATGACTGTAATGGCCAAGTGCCTAAAACTAAATCTGTGGATGACTGTAAGGGCCATGTGCCTACATTTGAGACCCGTGATCATGAACCTTATGTGTCTGAATGTCATGGTTTGAATTATGCGTGTCGTGATGATAATGTTGCTTGTGAATCTCCTGTATTTGTGCCAGAATTAAAAAGGAATAGCTTTGGAAAATTCCTTACAAAGGAAATTCCCGAATTTATTCCTTCCAGAACAGGTATGACAGAATCAGAAAAGAAAGCTACTGAAGATCAAGATAATGTAGAATCAAGCGACATTACCACAGAAGATGAACAGACATCAGAAAGTTCGCATTCAGAAATCTCAACTGAAGATCAAGCAACAAGTGATGAAAGCTTCGAATGTTCAAGTTGTGAAGCAAGTGAAGAACAAAATTCAAGCAAGGACAACACGTCTGAAAGCTCACTCGATTCAGACAGTGATGAAGAATTTCCCGAAGATGAAAGCAGAGTGGACAAGAAAATGAAGAAAGCAAAAAGTTCAAGACTCTCATCACATACATCATCTTCTCACACCAAAAGACCCAGACATAAAAGATGTTTTCGCTGTGGTCATTTAGGACATACAGCGAAACATTGTAAAACCAAAAAGTTTCCTAAACCAGAACATGATTTTATTACAAACGTCACGCAGCAACTAAATTATCTTAAGAAATCTGTTAAAAATCTGGTTGATTCAACTGCGTATCTTTGGAAACAAAAAGAGGTCAAAGTGGGTCAAAACCACGATAGATTTGAAATGAAACAGATTTGGGTTCCTAAATCAAACTAATCTGTATATTTGTATATTTGTATATATCAGAATAAGCTCCAGAAATGGCTTCGAATGCTCATGGAATACATCTGGCACGTCGACAGCGGATGCTCAAGACACATGACGGGGTTAAAAGAACTATTGAAGAACTTCCGCTTTATTGATGGCGACTTCGTGTCCTTTGCCGGAGACGAAAAGGGAGGAAAGATTGTTGGAGTAGGCGATGTAGTATCCGAAGCTCTCACGCTGGAAAATGTCAACTATGTTCCAGAGTTATGCTATAATCTCATGAGCGTCTCTCAAGTGTGTGATAAAGGAATCTCAGTGTTGTTCAATGACATGGAATGCCTGTTCCTGAAGCCGGGTTATGTTGTTCCTGCAGAAATGATCATGCTTACTGCTCCAAGACAGAACAACACATATGTGCTCAACATGAAGAATGCCAAGACAAATGACAATCTAACATGCCTTATCTCTAAAGCTTCAGAATCGGAGTCACTGCTTTGGCATAGACGACTGGGCCATGTCAATTTCAAAAATATGAATAAACTATCTAAGTTAAACTTAGTTAGAGGTCTTCCGATTAAAGAATTTCCATTTTCTGAAAAATGTATTGCATGCGCCCAGGGAAAACAGCATAAGAAACCTCACAAGACCAAAGCAGTGAACACGATTTCTGCACCACTTCAGTTACTGCACATGGATCTTTTTGGTCCTATCAGTGTTAAAAGTCTTGCTAAAAGCTCTTATTGTTTGGTTGTAACAGATGATTTCTCTCGTTTTTCGTGGGTATATTTTCTTGAAGCAAAGAGCGAGACTGCTGAAATATTGAAGGCATTCATTCCCTTGATAGAGAACGTAACCAAACGGAAAGTGAAGTCCATAAGAAGCGACAACGGGTCTGAATTCAAAAATCAGACCTTCATATCATTTTGCGCAGAAAAAGGAATTCATCTTCAATACAGTGCAGCCAGAACTCCTCAGCAAAATGGAGTCGCTGAACGCAAGAACAGAACGTTGATTGAAGCTGCAAGAACCATGCTGGTGGACTCCAAGCTTCCAATTATCTTCTGGGCTGAAGCAGTTAATACAGCATGCTACGTTCTGAACAGGGTGCTCATCGTGAAACCTCATGGAAAGACAGCATACGAGCTTCTCTTCAAAAGAAAGCCTCTTATAGATTTCTTCAGGCCATTCGGATGTTCGTGCACTCTGTTGAACACTCAAGAAAATCTCGTCAAGTTTGAAGCTGTGGGTGATATCTGCTACTTCATGGGGTATTCATCCACTCAGAAGGCTTATCGTGTCTACAACAAACGAACAAAGATGGTGATTGAATCGTACTATGTGGACTTTCAAGAAGGAAATTACACCAACACTGGAAGCACTCCTGACTGGTTCTATGATGTGAGTGTGATCTTCAATAACTTTGAAATTCCGGAAACTGAGTCTGACCCTGAGCCAGTTGAAGACGTTCAAGTTGAACCCCTGTTTGACTCGTCTGACATTGGTTTCACTCCTTTCACCACTCGATTATCTCCATCATCTGCTGATCCGATTATGGCTGTGAATGAATCAAATGGTCACACTTCGCCTGAGAACACCCAAGAAAATGGTGCTTCTTCTTCACAGGCAAATGTGAATGAGCCAACTCAAGACGATGATCCGCCAATAATCTATGTCGACGAACACTTCACCAACCTTCCGCAGCAAATCGAATCTCTGACAAATGCAGGTTACAAGACAAACAAAAATCATCCTCTTGAAAATGTAATCGGCGCAGTAGAAGAAGGAGTACGTACTCGAGGGCAGTCAGCTAGCATCAACAAAGGTCTCTTCGCAGCCTTCCTTTCACAATCAGTTCCACGTGACATCGAAGACGCTATTCAAGACTCCAGCTGGGTTCAAGCGATGCAAGAAGAATTGTCTCAATTCAGGAAACTCAAAGTGTGGGAACTCGTAGATCTACCTGAAGGAAAGTTTCCTATCGGTACAAAATGGGTCTTTCGAAACAAGATGGATGATCGTGGGGTGGTTATCAAGAACAAGGCTCGATTGGTGGTGCAGGGCTTTCGACAAGAAGAAGGGATCGACTACGAAGAGGTTTTTGCTCTAGTCGCTCGATTGGAGGCGATCAGAATATTCCTAGCGTATGCTTCCTACAGAAACTTCAAGGTCTTCCAAATGGATGTCAAAAGTGCGTTTTTGTACGGGAAAGTTAAGGAGGAAGTTTACGTGTGTCAGCCTCCTGGGTTTGAGGATCCTCATTTTCCAGGGCGCTATTTTAAGCTGGATAAAGCACTGTACGGCCTACATCAAGCCCCACGCGCCTGGTATGAAACTTTGTCCACATACCTTCTGGATTGTGGTTATTCCAGAGGAACGATTGACATGACACTCTTCACCAAGAAGGTAGGGGAAGATGTTATGCTAGTCCAAATCTATGTGGACGATATCATATTCGGGTCAACAAACGAGGACTTGTGCAGAGAATTTGAATCTATCATGAAGGCAAAATTTGAAATGAGCATGATGGGAGAACTGAACTTCTTTCTGGGTTTAGAAGTGAAGCAAAGGGAGGATGGAATTCTGATTCATCAAGCTAAATATATTCGGGACATTCTCTCGAAATATAACATGAATGACTGCAAAGTGGCAAGCACGCCATTCGCCTCCCAAACAGAGCTCACTTTAGATCCTCAGGGAAAGTCGGTGAACAAATCTTTCTATCGCTCAATGATCGGATCTTTGATGTATCTGACAGCAAGCAGACCTGATATCATGTGGGCCGTTTGTCTTTGCGCTCGTTTCCAGACAAATCCAAAGGAATCCCATGAGATTGCCGTAAAGCGCATCTTCCGCTATCTGAAAGGAACACCAAAACTAGGGCTTTGGTATCCTAAAGATAGTAATTTTGACTTAATTGCTTATTCTGACAGCGATCATGCAGGTTGCAAAGTGGATCGAAGGTCGGTTTCAGGAGGATGCCAATTTCTGGGAAATCGGCTGATTTCATGGCAAAGCAAGAAGCAAACAACAGTGTCCACGTCGACAGCTCAAGCGGAATACACTGCAGCATACAGTTGCTGTTCACAAGTTCTCTGGATACAGAATCAGTTGCTGGATTACGGAATCAACATCATGAAGACTCCGATATTCATCGACAATGAGGCTTGTCTGGGAATTGTGAAGAATCCCGTGCACCACTCCAGAACCAAGCACATCGAAATCCGCATTCATGCAATTCGAGACGCTTATGAAAAGGGTTACATTCAAGTGGTGCCAGTGGATACGACACAGCAACGTGCCGACATCTTTACGAAAGCTTTTGACAAAACTCGTTTTAACCAGTTGGTAACCTGGTTAGAGATGGTCAATTTCCTTGATTGGAAATGAAGCTTGTGTTGATTAAAAAAAAAAAAAAAAAAAAAAAAAAAAAAAAAAACCACAACTTTTAATTATATATTAATAAAATAATAACGTTTTTGCTTGTTGAAAATAAAACGGATATTGAAGGACGTCGCCTAGCAAAAAGATTTTCTGTTTAAAATTTTATTTTCGGGCAAATGGACTTACGAAAATGAAAATTTTAGGGGGGATATTCTGAAAATCCTTGAAACAGGATGCTTATGTCAGACTCCTGTTAGAGGAAGTGATAGAAAATTGCTAACACTTTGTCATTTCTTTGAACAGAATACAATATACAATCAGGGTACCAAGCAACGATGTGTCGGTAGATTCAGCAACACCGACGAGTAAACTGCTGGTAGGGAGCCGAACATAAGTCTACACAAGAATTCTGGCTTTTCTCAGGCATTACGCACCTCAGTGGGTAACACGTTGCGGCATATGGCTTAATGGTCTTGAATCTTGCGTTGACGGATTGCCAAAATCTGAGATTTCGGGTCTTTATATTGGGATTTCATTCGGAGGATATCATAGTTGCTCTTCTGCTGTACGGTGGTACTGACCTAGACGCAAATACTATGATATTCTCTTACCAATAAGTGCCTATTAAAAAAAAAAAAAAAAAGGCCAAACCCTGTATAATAAGTGCCTTTATTGGCCAAAAATCCATAATAAGTGCCATCTTTGGCCAATCTCTCTGATAGATCAGTAGGCAACTCTGCTGTACGATGGTACTGACCTGTTTGCCGAACCATCTATCTTAACCCTCGATAGTTCCTGGAATCTCTGTTGTACGAAAGTACAGACCTGATCTCCGATCTATCGTTGAAGAGAATGAATCCAATATACTCACCTGTTATGAGGAATCTTTGTGCATACCCTGATCGCGGGGGTATGTCCTGATGTGGGACTCACGAGGGCGTAATGATTCTATTTTCAATAGCTTGTGTGGGGGCCATCGAAGACTTGTCAAAATTACCGAAAACATGATAAAACACGCTCTCCGAAGGTATGTTGAAAGAAGGATGCATGGATTTAAGCGGACAAACATACTGACAGTTTTTCTTGTGCCCTGGTTAGTAATATAATAGTAATAATATATAAAGAATGTGGCAAGTGTTGGCAGTATGATCTTCTGCAGGTAAGTTTGGTAAGCGTCAGTCATTTCAAGAAAATCTGAGTTAAATGAATCCTCGCAATGCAAGAAAGTTGAAGTTCGGAGTCAAAATGGCCCAAATTTTAGCATCACTGTAAATAACCCAAAATAAACAGGCTTTCAAACTTAAACGGGCACGTTTTTCGAGAAACGTTTGAAATCGTCAAGCAAAAACCAAAATGTTTGAAACTATATATAAGCCGGCGAAGATAAGATACCAGCGAACATATAAGTTCGCTGGTTACCTTTTTGACCGTACCCTTATATATCCTTTTAACCGTCATATTTCAAATTTTTTACCTCTTCCTCTCCATTTCATCGCAAATATCACCCGCTCTTCATTTCTTTACTCTGTTTTTCATACCATAATCATCAACACAAGTCTCCATTCTATCAAAGAAATTCAGGTGTGTATTGCTTGTTCAGTTTACGGTTCTTTGTTTAAATGATTACATGTTTAAATTTCAGATCATGGCAGATTTCAAACAAGTTGTTTGGGTTAAGGGTTTGGGTTAGTTTTTGTGGGTATTGTAGATGAATCGGTTATTGAATCGGTTTTAGAAATGGTGAATCATGCTTATGCTTGCATCTGTATATATTTCGGTACCAGTCGTTGTCAAATTGTTATGTTTAGGCTTTCCGGTAATCTAAGGATAAATTGGATATGAACAGTCATGGGTTTTAAGAAAGGGTTTTTCAAGAAAATTATGAACACAGCGAAATTATTAAGGTGATAGCGAGGTTAGCGATTTTAAGGGAAATCCAAAAGACTCGAACGCGAGTTCGAGCAATCAGCGAGCGGTTTGATTCGCTCAGATAGTGATCAAATTCGCTATCCTCGCTGTTCAATCATTTCCGTTAATGAAACGCTACCTTCGCTATGTTCGCTAGCGAAGTATTGACTTGAA
Organism: Helianthus annuus; assembly: GCF_002127325.2. Taxonomy (NCBI): domain Eukaryota; kingdom Viridiplantae; phylum Streptophyta; class Magnoliopsida; order Asterales; family Asteraceae; genus Helianthus; species Helianthus annuus. Next base: position 18,119,563 of record NC_035443.2, on the reverse strand, counting down.
ATCACGTCTGATCCACCAGCGAACATAGCGAATTTGTCGTTAGTTATCAAGATCAGAAGTGTTGGCGAAGTCAGCGAAGACCGCAAGTCTTGAACGCGAGTTCAAGCACCGAGCCACATACTCTATTTCGCTCGGTTGGCGAGATAGATCGTGATCTTCGCTGTCAGATCAGTTCCGGGTCAAAAACCTTGTTTTCGTTAAATTCGCCAGCGAATTTGGCTTATCTATCCGGTAATCTGTGTATATGGCCATCATTAGCGATGAAACAATCTGATCTGGTAGCGAAGTTATTGTATATATTCATTTTTTTTATTTCTTTTTAAATTATATATGTCTTATGTAAATTCTTGTCTCGTACATAGTTTATCCGGTATCCGCACACTCTAACTTGCTTCGTTTTCTGTGCAGAATGGTAAAAGTGCTCGAATGGGATAAAACCCTCAAGCATAACCAGAGCATAAATCTCGATCAAGTACCAACTGACTTCGAAGATGTATCGAAATGGGTTCGCAATAGCAGAATTGGTCATGCAGTAGAGACTTCCGTTCCTGTCTATCCTCTTCACATTCGAGAATTCTGGGAGAACGTAAAGCTGGAGTCAATAAACAATAAACCAGGAATCTCTTCAACAGTACGCAACAAAAGAGTGGAAGTGACAGAGGAAAGGGTACGTAAAGTTCTGAAGCTCAAAGACAACGATAATGAACCACAAAGCATGAGTCAAGACGATATTCTTGACGGTTTCAAAGGAATGGGATACGCAGGAGATTTCAGAAATAAAAAGGAGATTAAAAGGGGCGGTCTAACTCAGGATTGGAGGTTTATTGTTTATGTAATTTCGACAAGTCTAGCGCATCGAAAAGGCGGGTTTGATGGCTTAAATTTGGAATGGTCTGCAGCTATGCTGAGCCTATGCACAAATCAAAAATTCAATCTCTCTGGATTAATTTTCAATTATATGAGAGAGAATGCAAATGGAGCGACTTGGGCAATGTACCCGAGATTTATTCAGATGCTCATTAATGATCAAGAAAAAGACCTTCCAAACGATGGAAATACCTACAAATTCCACGTGCCCACAAGTAGACAATATACTGAAATCAAAACCAACGAATGGGTTTTGTTGCACGACTGGATGTACAGAGCTGAAAGACTACCCATCGTGAAAGCTGCATATCAGAAGTACAAAGAAGGGGTCAAAGCTAAACAACAGAGAGCAGCACAAGCACAGGCCGAAGCAGCCGCCAAAGAAGGAAGTAGCAAAGAAAAACGAAAGGGCAAGCAACCTGCAGGTGAAGAACCTCCTAAGAAGAAAAAGACAACAGGAGGTTCTGAACGTTTAATGAGTTCTGCAATCAGGGCGGCACAAACTGAAGAGCAACGCAAAAATATTCAAGATCTAAAAGCCATGCATGTAATGCAGGAGAAAGAGAAACGAGAAAAGAGCCTGAAACGTAAAGAAATATCTTCTTCGGAGATGCCCGAAGTAGTTCCTGAAGAAGTTCAAGACCTAAATGACTTCGTTGATCAAATTCTTGTTGATCCTGACGAGGCACATGCACGCGAAGGTACTTCAAAGGTTTCCCCAGTCAAACCCACCAGAATCTCAAAACCACCCGTTGTTCCACAAAGGCTACGTCCATTTCAAGATCTGTATGATAGGCTCATAAAAGACACCGAGCCTTCTGTGGCGAAAGAAATTTGCTTGTTGAAGAATCAAGTCAATGATACAAACATCCTAAGAGAGAAACTCAAGGATCAAAGAAAGAAAAACAAGGAAATGAAAGAATACATGGCCAAGCAAGCCAAGTTTGTCAGATTTCAACAATCCAGCTTAGAGAAGCTCTACCGAATGATGAGGGGAATATGTGAAAAAGCAAACATTGAGCCGATGTTTACATTTGATGAAATCTTCGATTTTGAAGCTTTCATTCAAGAAGAAACGGATCGAAAAGAAAAAGAAGCCGAAGCGAAGAAAAAGAGATTGGAATCGGTTGACAAGGCATTGGAGGGAAACGAAAGCGACGAAGAGGCAGTAGATCGAGAAATTATGCCACCAACCTTCGTTGAATGGGGGCTAGAAGACGAGGTTTTATATGAGCAAGAAGATGGCAAGACTTTCGCTCCTGAACATCCTGAGTGGTTCAGAAAAGAACGAGAAAAGCTCCCTGTTCTGCATCAAGTGATAAAGGTTGTTAAATCTGAAGAGACTGAGAAAATAATAAGCTGGATGTATGACAACCTCAGGGGCATGTTCGTTGTAAAGAGACGGGGTGGTGTGATACAATATTTCGCAACTGGGTTTGATCTCTTCTCGCTCCCAAGGTGGGATTTAAGAGAGCTTGGGCGTCTGAATTTGCTCAACCATGGTGACAGGGGGATCGGAAGAGACTTTGAACGTCTAATTACAAGCGAATGCGACAAGAACTTCCCGAATCATGCCCCACAGCGCCCAAGACGCCGAGTGTCCAAAACTACGTTTGATCCAGTAACAGGCAAGGGAAAGGTGACGTGGGTTGTTAACCCTGCTAAAGTAGTCACCAGAGTCAAGCTTCCGGAAGAAATCCCTGTGGCACTTAAGGATTTCAAGAAATGGTTCTACGACAGTCAGACCGGTGAAGCTGTGATAAGATCGAACGACAATGTCGATATTCGAATACTGGATCCTATGGATGTATTTCAATTCGGACTCTCTGATCTCACCATGCTAAATGCTAGGCGTATCAATGTCGGAGCTGGAAACGCAAATCTTGAAGAGGCAGCACTGTTTCAGCGTGCAGTAGAGCGTGCCTGGAGTCTAAAAAGGGAGATGCTCGACATGGTAGACAAAATACAGAAGCGAAAAGAAAAAGAGCAGAAAAAGAAAGAAGGTCGAAGGAAAAAGAGACACGAGAAAACCATGGAAGGAAGCTCGGCCTCAACTGCAGATCCACCCACCACCGACTCTCAACCCACACCAACACCTCCGGCCTCATCCACATATGAGGCCGCTAAGGAGGACCCAAAATCAAGTGAAGCTGTCATTAACCAAGAACCTCCAGTAGCATCAACGGAGGTTGTCGCACCATCAGAAACGATCATTGTGGAAGAAAATCCCACCGAGCCAGAGAAACAAACTACAGAAGATCCAGTGGTTACAACAGAAGATCCAGCGGTTACTACTGAAGATCCAAAGACTACCGCAGAAGAATGAGAAGACAAGCACGCAACGATCTAGGGGGGATATTGTTAGAGCATATGAGATCGTTGGTACTTGTGCTGGATCAGTTTAATTGTAGTTTGTACGCATTTTGAATGTTTAGGGGTTGTTTTTGTAATTATCTAGAAGTAATGTTCCTGACCTAGTGTAGTTAAGATACCAGCAAATTTATAAATTTGCTGGTTAGTCAGGACACTAGTATATATACCCCAAGCATTGTAACATTCTCAAGCTTTTGGCTCTTGGTGCAATAGAAGTGTTGTTTACATTCTTGTTGAGCTTTAATCTGATTTCCAAGGTTGTGTATTGTTATATCTTTCTGTTTGGATTCAATACAACACTAGTTGTATTCATCAATCCATTAGCTTCACCTTCATCTTCATTCTTGACATTTCTTGACTATTCATAGTTCAAACACTTAATCAATAGGTGTTTTGGACTAAAACAACCAACCACTGTGATCCGGATACGTTTTGGGATCTACAGTATACTCACCGGTAAGATGAACCCTCGTGCATACCTTGATACGGGAATGTGTCGTGATGTGGATGAACGCCGGTCGGTAAGTATAAATCATACCTTAACGTATCCCCTCGCCATGATTACATCTGATAAGTTGAGCTTAAGTGGACAACAATACCGATAATTGTTATAGAATGCTTATCTTAATGTTAACTAACTGAACAACAAGAGCGTTATGGCATGACCGTACACTGATATGATTTTCTTACCCTCAAAACTCGCAAAAAGAATGTTTGTATATATTTATTTACTGCTTTCAGTCTTTATATTTCAAAATATTCAAAAATACCAAAAAGATTTTAGGTGTGTTTTAATATAAACTTTATAAAAGCCAAAAAGATTTTATTTCTACTTTATTTTCGATCGTACGATGTTGGAGCTCGAGTCTTCGTTACCTGAAACCTGAACGAAAACCGAATTGACTAAACCTTCATAAACGGTCGAAATTTGCAAGTTTTTGAAAGTTAAATCTAAAATTGACAAATTTATTAAACTTTCAAACTGTCGGACGGTGTTTGATTGTGACATGGTCATTTATGTGTCATTTGTTTATATTAACTATATTCCAAGCAGTTGTTCTCATTACGCGTTTAGATTTCTTGAATGTGCAGATTCTAAAGGCAAGGAGAACATGGTCGATGACAAGCTTTGGAATGAAGACACGACGTGAAGGCACTCAAAAGATGAAAATGATCGAGTTGCCGCTGACCATCATCAACACCACAAGGATCTCAATCTATAAAGATCAAGTCTTTCACTAGCATAACTCAAGGGGGAGCTTATGTTAAGGGGGAGTTTGTCAACACACTTCCTACATGATACGGATAGTTTGTTGATATACTTTCTGCTTTCAAGACGTGAAGACTTTCAAGATCCTCCGACATTGAAGACATGAAAGGCGAATCACGCGAGTAGCGTCCAAGAGGGAGTTTGTTGATACATTATATGTGGACGCGACACGCGCCACGAGACTTGGCTATGACTCGACTTTCCTCCGTCGTGTACAAGATCAAGAATATCGGGCCAAGAGATTAAAAGACTTGAACTTGGGCTTTGAGATAAACAAACCTGCAATACAGAAACAAGTCTTGGGCTGCTTAGACTGTTTGGCGAAACAAAGTTTGGGCCCAAGCCCAATGTTGGCGAAACAGGGAGGACCTTGACGAAACATCTATGTTTTGTCAAGATGATCCAATTTCGTCAAGTGTCACTTTGTTTCTTCAACTTCCTGATTCGTCAAACCAAGTCAGATTCGCCAACCAAGTTCTGTTTCGTTGTGCTGTGTCTACAAATAGACTGTCTGTGGATAAGAAAAATATAGAACACATAGAGAGAACACAGAGAGTATACTATTGAGAGCACACACACACGAGTGTTTTAGAGGGTTTGCAAAACACATTTGTAAACATAGCTTTGTAACCGAACCTTTCATTCGTATTAATACAAGTGGTGTTAATCGGTGAAGATTGTGTGTTGTGTTTGTGCGTGTTCTATCTCGGTTTGCCATTCCGGTTGGATTCCGCACAACCGGGTTGGTTAGTATACAAGGATTTGGCGACTAGATCCTCCTAGCTGGACCTACAGCCACGAATACATGTTGGCGGTGGAGATGAATCCCGATATCTCAAGACAACTATGCGTCAAAGAAAGTGGGGATGGATGAACATGAGAATGCATATATATCTTAGAATTTCCGGGTACTTCTGAATATTTGCTTTATTACACTCATACACCATTTTGCGTAATTACCCATAAGTCATAAATTTTGTTAAATATTTTGATGGGACCTTACTTACAAATATTTAGTAAAGATTTGCATAAACTGCGAAGGTCAAAGTGTCTGACTATCATATTTGAATGAAACAGTATTTGTTAGCATGTTAAAATCCGATATTATATATCGACTTACCTAAATTGGTTTCAAAATGTTGCAAGTGAGTGGATATTCTTTTAAACATGTCCAGATTAACCAAATTTACAATACCTTCAATCCTTCAAATATAGATGGTTCATGATGTATACAATGATGAGACATGATTCATATATTAGTACACAAAACCACTAAAGTTTATTTTGAACACATGAACCATTCATTTTTTGGTCAATGAAATGGTTAAGAAAAAGTGTCTTGTTTTCTTCTTTGAGAGATGGTCGGCCACATGTTTCTCATACTTCTTAAATAACACATGAATGATGGAATTTCCGAAATGTGAAACCAGCAATGGTTCAAGAGCCACTCTAAGCACTTTTGATGTGTTTTTCCCATGGACTTGGCTGAGCTCATTAGAATCATTCATGTTTGTGTAATCCGTGTCACATGGATCCCAATTGACTTTAAAAACATTCAAGTTTTCAACGGAAAATGATCCCTCAGATTCAATAATGTTCCTAACTTCATCCTCACATGGAAAATACAATGGCATATTGAATGAGTTAATATCTGCTCCTTGAACCAATCCCTGTCTTGCCAGTTAAGCTTAATTAGTTAGTCATGTAAGCAAAGCAGATTAACTAGAACTTTTGACCAATATAATCTTCTATAGTTTGAGTTCGAAATTGGATACAAAAGAACCACATATATATATACCTCTTTGACCATGTCGACAAGTGATTGTCCGAGTAGCTCAAAGAATGCACAACTATCATCAGAAGCTAGATCAACTAAACTTCGACTAGGGATTGTTAAAACCATGCTTCCACCATGTACTACTTCCTCGGAGCGCATTCGTAAAAATTTTGTGAAATCAGTATGAAATTGTTTTCCATATGCTTGGTATACATTTGGAGGACTTGTTTTCGCTATGTATATGTTTGATCCATTATTTTCTAGTCCTTGAGGCATCTATCACATGTTATATGGACTATAGTTTATATCTCAATATTTTAGTGCAAGCACACTTTAAGGTATAATTATATCTCGTAAGATAACTAAAGATCTAGTTGAATATTATATGTACCTGAGAAAGCCATTGATTACTAGTAGCGCAGTGGACAAGGTGCAAACTTTTGTTTGGGAATAGTCTGCCGTAGAAGGAACCTGGAACAGCCGAAATGAAACAAGGGCCAAAAGCTTCTCCTTTGTTCTTCTTAACATTTGCGTAAAAGTCAGGTAATGATTTGAAAATAGTATTAAAATCATTTCCAAAGAGGTCATTTAAACAAACTTGAAATTGAGGTACTTCACGGTTATTTTCTTGACACACCTCATGCACTATATCAATGATATTAGACACAACCAACAACGTATTTGTGCCAGATGAGCATCCTAAATCTGCAACGGTGATACAATCTTTGAAGACACCATAATTAGCTATACCCTTGATTGAATGCTTTAAAATTGGTATAGCATTCCGTATCCCGGTTTCCTGAAGAGAAAATAAGAACAAAGAAGATGAGACCCAATGTTAAATGTATGCAAACGTTGTGGTGTTACTCAAACCTGAAGCAAGGAGTTCTTGGCATAGCTTAATTCCCCATCTCCTGTATTCATATGTAATATGTTTACCAAGGCCATGCTTATTAATCTTTGCCTTTTGTTACCCTTCTTTGTGTTGCTTTAAATAGGCCTTCTTTTTGTTGCTTTACAATCTTGATCCTTAATCTTTTTCTAGTGGCAAACTAACCTACTCCTAAATACTTCTATATTTACACAATGTAAGATTGAAACCCTCCACCTCATGGACAGATGAGACAAAGTATTTAAACACCTTGGGAGAGAGTAGTCTTGGATTTAAGTCCCACAAACGACAGGAATAAAAGAAATTTGCCGTTAAAAAAAAAGAAAATGTAAAACACTTGAATTAATTAAATTAGACCTTTTCTTTTCAAGTGAGATAAGGGGTGTATATATAAAATGTAATATTTACCATACATACAAAGATAAATTGTAAAAGTCGGCGGGAATAGTTTTCATAGGTGGTTGGCCAAAAGTGGCGGCCACCTTTTCCTCTTTTTTTTTCATTGAAAAGTTATTTATAGATTCTATCAAATTACAATTTTATCCCCTGTTTAAAATTACGATCTTATCCCAAGTTAGAAATTAAATTTATGCTTTGCCCCCAGCTTATATTTACGTAATAGTGTTGGCCCATTATTGGCTGAAATGGGCGGCTAACGTAATACCAGCTGCCTGACAGTCCTCTATTGCCCCAATAAATTTACGCTTTTATCCCGCTTTAAAATTACGATTTTGCCATCAGTTTAACAATATGTTTTTGCCCCCACATAAAAATAAATTTACGTTTTTACTCCCAGCTAAATATTTAAATCCTTCCCTCGGTTCAAAATTACGATTTTGTCCCGTTTAAATTTACACTTTTGCAATTAGTTTTTTTTCCCTTAAACTTACAATTTTGCCATCAGTTCAAAGTTATGTTTTTACCCCCACTTAAAAATAAATTAACGCTTTTGCTCCCAGTTAAAAATTTCAATTTTGCCATCAGATAAAAATTACGATTTTGCCCCGTTTAAATTTACAGATTTGTCATTAGGTTTTTTTCTCACAGCTACGTTACGAATTTGCCCTCAACTTAAATTTACATTTTCTCCATCGTTTTTGTTTGTTTTCCTGGTTAAATTACAATTGTGCCTACAGTGTAAAATTACAGGCATGCCGGCAGCTGTCTGGCACTCCCCCATTGGTCCATTTAATATACGATTTTATCCCTGAAATAAAGTTATGATTTCGCCCTCTGTTAAAAATTATGTTTTTCCCATGGTTTTAGTTTTTTTTTAGCAAAACTATAAATTTTTTTTTTTTTTTTGTTTTCATTAGTTAACTCCATTTAATTTTTTCCCGTGTCAAGGAGCTGCCTAACACTCGCTCATTAGTCCTGAAAAAATACAGTTTTGCTCTGAGCCCAAAATTACGGTCTTATCATCGTTTTAGTTTTTTTCTAGCAAAATTATAGTAGTGTTTTTTTTTATCGATTGAGAATTATTCAACCATCGCCCCGTAACGTGAGCGGGGCAACCACTACTTATATACAAATTGACAATCTCTAAAAATCTGACCGAAAAGACCAAGGATCTTATAATACTCTTCTTTTACAAAATGAAATACATCATTTTATTATAAAAACCCAGCTTTTATATTAAAATAAAGTATCAACTAGAAAACGTGATTACTTGTAAAATTATTTAGCAAACTATTTTACATTAAAATAAATTATGAATTGAAAAACGTGATTACTTACAATATTATTTAGCAAACGAATTTAGAAAACTTCATATTAAAATAAAGTACCAGTTGGAAAATCACTTCTCAAAAGGTTTGTTAAACACTCTATATCGATAATATTAAACACCACCGATAGCATATTTGTGCCAAACGACCATCCTAAGTCTACAACCGTGAAACAATCACTGAATACAACATAATTAGCTACACGCTTATGGATTATCATACTTAGCTATACCCTTATGCATAGGATCAAATACAAAAGGTAAAATAAATAAAAATGGTAGAGTAAATTACAAGTTTTGTCCTTTATAACCTTTTTGCAGGCGGTGTCATTTGGCGCAAAAGTTGACGAGTTCTGTCATTAATGTCTCAAAATCTTGCACCGTATACCGTTTGAGCCTAACCCAGTTAATTTCTAATGTTAAGTTAAGTCTTGTGACATATGAGGGTGTTTTAGTCTCCCCCCACCCACCCTTTTTAATTCCACCCATTATATCTCCCCAAACACTGATGCCGCCACCACCACCACCTCCTGTCACCACCACCACCTGCTAGTGGTATAACTCAATCCATTAAATCCATTAAAGCACAACCAAACCCAATACTTAGTAAAATCTGCTAGTCTTGTAACATCTTAGTAGAGGTCATCAAGTTCCAAAAATCATTCATATAATATATCACCTCAAAGAATCATTCATATAATTATAATTTGATTGAGGTAACATAGATCTATGAGTAGATCGAAGAGTAGGTGAATTAGGAGAAACAATGGATAAGTAGATCTGAAAGCAGAAAAGGGGTAAATTATATCGATGAGTAGATGTAAATAAACTTGAATTAGGAGAAGCAGTTGGAGTGATGAACCGGCGGCGAGTTGACGATGCGGTGGCCGGAGAAAAGTGTGAGAGGTGGAGCAGAGTGAGGTTTTGGGGGTTATTGCTAGACGTCATCAACCACCGCTCACCACCTCTTTTACCGTCGCAGGCGAGCCTTGGGGTTAAACTCTGGGGCCGCCGTAGCTTATGAACACCCATATGAGGAGATGAGGGGTTGGGTTTCTAAGGTGGTGGTGGAAGGTAGTAGGTGGTGGCAGTGGAGGCTTATGGTGGTGGTGGCATAAAGGGAGAAGTGGGTGGGTCGCCGGAGGTGGTGATGGTGGCGGTGGCGGGTTGGTGGTGGTGGTCTATGGTGGATGATGGTTGAGAGACATAGAGAGATAAAGAGAGAAAGAAGAGAGACTGATAGAGAGATACTGAAGGGAGAGAAAGGGTTTTAAGTTTATATGTTTTAATTTTTTGTTTGTGAAAATTGCCAAAATTGTCGTTGAGGTTTGGGCATGTTTGTCAATTTCATCCAAATCAACTTTTTTGTACCAATAGTCCTTCGCTTTTGGGAATTTTTTGCCATTTTCATCCAAACGTCTAATTTGCTTTATTTTTCTCTGTCCAACATTTGGTGAAAATGATAAAAAATCCCAAATATCAGGGACGATCTTGACAAAAAAAGTTAGATATTTGGATGAAAATGGCAAAAAATCTCAAAAGTGAAGGACAACATGGTACAAAAAAGTTGTTTTGGATGAAACTGACAAACAGTCCAAACCTCAGGGACGATTTTAGCAATTTACTCTTTTTGTTTTTTTTTAATTAGCATGTATTTTAATTAAAGGGGAAAATTACATAAGTGCCCCATCTACTTACTAAATTACAAAAATACCCTGATTTAACAGAAAAAATTAATTGGGTTCGGCTCAAAGGGTACGGTCCAAGATTTTGAGACATTAAGGACATAACTCGTCAACTTTTGCGCCAAAGGACACCGCATGCAAAAGGGTGTAAACATAAAGAACAAAACTTGTAATTTACTAAAAATGGTAAGAATGATTTTATTCCAATTGATCTAAAATTTGAAGGTTAAGCTTAGTTCTATAGAAAAGAAACTAGTGGAAGGACATAAAAAGTACCTATATTTCTTGACTTTCTTTCTCTACATGCAAGACACATGTCAATTCTACCGTCAATTTAAACGTACACAACTTTTTCATACGACATTTAAAAAAAACGAAGCATCATTATATTAATATATGTGTCTTATATGATTAAAATATTCAAGAATATTCAAAGTAACCTTGTCTTATACTTAAACCGCGTCTTATACCGATTGTGCTGAGGCTGATTGTCGATTGATTAGAGGTGGCTTGAACCACAACAACAAATCGTGAGCGGAGAGGGAAAATCAGTAAGTGAATTCGGAAGGCAGGGGAGTTTTATGAGTGAGAAGAAACTGAGAGAAGCCAAGAATTATGGGGAGTTACAGGAGTTCCAATTTCAATAGGGAATGCAAAGTGGAATATAAAGGGAGAGGAGTAGAACGTGGGAGTGGAATTCGGAAGAGGGTGAGAAAAACCACTCCAAACCGCATACAATCATGGCCGAATTTTTAGCAAATCAGGAGAGAGATTCTAAACCGCCAAAAACTGTCATTTTTTTGGAGTTTATATGATAGGATTTCATCTTGAAAAGATCTGACGATCATGATTAAATCTTGGGGTGGTTGGTTTCACGTTGTCTATAGAATATATAATTAATGATGGTCCTAGGTTTTCAAGAGTTGTGTGTAGCACTTGGCATTAGCCACTGTCATATATTCATATGTGTATTATTTTATTTCTTATGTACACTATTTCCTTTGTATTCATATCTATTATTGTCTTGAACAGTTTAAAATATGCGATTATTTTTTAAGTTCAAATTTTGTATTATATGTTGACTTGGTAACCAATTGAGCAATTAAATATGATCAAACGAAAGTGTAGATGGGAGATTGCGCTTAAACAAATCCCATACCTGTTTCATACAGGTACAAGCTATATGCCAATGTGTACCCTGCCGTAACGCGATGGGTACTTGTATTAGTTTTGGCGAATTTTTATAATGGGACCTTAGTTTTACGTATTTTGTAAATCCCACTAACATTGTCTAAAACTTTTTGATCATTTTTGCACTTATTAGTAACTAAAAAACTTTGCTCAATTGGTGTTGTAACAGGTTTACAACCCAAATAACCAAATTCATTCAACAACTCAAGACAATATTTTCTCTGAGACAAGCAAATACAACCATCAGAATACAAGACCTCAATTCCTAAAAAATATTTAAGTAATCCAAGATCTTTAATAAGAAAGTTTTCTCTTAAACTATTTTTCACTTTCTCAATAGCAGAATTATCACTTCCAGTAATAACTATATCATCAACATATACAAGTAAAACAACAAACACATCTTGTTTTGACAGTACAAACAAAGAGTAATCACAAATACTTTGCACAAAACCCATAGAAGTTAACACAGAAGTTAACTTTTCATTCCATTGTCTTGGAGCTTGCTTAAGACCATACAATGATTTAACCAATTTACAAACTTTATTATCTTGTGAACTATAACCCTGAGGTTGTGTCATATAGACATCCTCAGACAACATTCCATACAAAAAAGCATTATTAACATCCATTTGAAAGAGTGGCCAGTTATTATTGACAGCAAGCTTCAAAACAACTCTAACAGTAGTCATTTTGACCACTGGTGAAAAAGTTTCACCAAAGTCCAACCCTTCTCTTTGGTTAAACCCTTTGGCAACTAACCTAGCCTTATATCTTTCTACTTCCCCATTTGCCTTATATTTAACCCTATAAACCCATTTACAACCTATTGGTTTTCTTCCTTTAGGAAGATCTACCAAAATCCATGTATTATTTCTATGCAATGCCTCCATCTCACTATTCATAGCATCAATCCACTTAGCATCTTTAGCAGCCTCATTATAAGAAGCAGGTTCACAAACTTTATTTAATGCAGCAACAAAACATTTATTATCATAAGACAAATGTGCATAACTAACAACTTTTTCTATGCCATATTTAACTTTTCCTTCAACAACAAAATCACCAAACTTTTTTGGCATAGATGTATGTCTAGAAGATTTTCTAATACTTTGATTACCCTCAGACTGGTTTGTTTCAACATTTGAACCTAAAGTGACATCTGCCATCACATTTGCATCCTGTCTACTACTGCTCTCCTGTTCAGAATGTTGAAACACTTCAACACCTGAAACAGGGGCTGATGTAGAGGGAGACAAAGGTTGCTGATCAACACTACTAGGATCAGTTGAACCACTTGTACCCTCTTCATCATTGGGTATATCAGAAACTTCAGACTCTATGTTATCAAAAAAATTTACATGATTCAGCTGACTATCAAAAACTTGTTCTTGATTATCAAAACTTTTAACTTTGAAAGGATACACATCTTCATAGAACTTAACATCTCTTGAAAAAAACATTTTTTTATTATCTAAACTCCACAGTTTATATCCTTTTTTAAAACTAGAATAACCAAGTAACACACACTTCTCAGCATTATAAGAAAACTTATCTGAATCATGTAATATAGTACTAAAACATAAACATCCAAAGTTTCTTAAATGTAACAATGAGGGTTTAAAATCAAACATCATTTCAAAAGGACTCCTACCATTTAGCACATAAGAAGGCAACCTGTTAATAAGATAGACAGCAGTTAAAACACAATCAGACCAAAACCTAAGAGGTAGACCACCCTGAAACATCAAAGCTCTAGCAGTATTTAACAAATGCCTGTGTTTTCTTTCCACCACCCCATTCTGTTGTGGTGTATAAGCACATGATGTTTGATGCATAATTCCTTTAGATGTACAAAAGTTATGCATTTGATTATTAACAAATTCTGTTCCATTATCACTTCTAAAAATTTTTATTTTCTTCTTAAATTGAGTCAACACAAGTTCATAGAACACTTTTACATTTTCAAAAACTTCAGACTTACTAGTCATAAAATAACACCATACAGCTCTTGAATAATCATCAACTATAGTCAAAAAATATTTAAACCCATCATAACTTGTTATTTTATATGGACCCCACACATCTAAATGTATAAGGTCACCAACAGACTTAGACTTGTGTTCACTCAAAGGAAAAGGTACTCTGACTTGCTTAGCCCTGTGACATATGTCACAAGGTCCATGTTCACTATTTTGAATATTAAGTGTTTGTTTCAATACTGCTAACACTTGATCTGAGGGATGACCTAACCTACTATGCCATGTGGCAGACTTTAAAACACTATTAAAACAATTGTGACTCAAATTACCAGAATTGCCTACAAAGTACAGACCACAATCCTGATTACCACTCATCAGGATTCTCTTTGAACTGGAATCCTGTAAGAAACAACTAGTATTATTAAACAACACATTGACATTATTATCTTTTGACAGTCTATATACTGAAAGTAAGTTGACACTATATCCAGGAACATAAAAAACATCTTTTAACACAATTTCATTAGTTAACTTTAAATCACCAATTTTCAAAACCTTAACACTTGTTCCATTTGGATGACCAACAGTGATATTGAACTCAGATACATCAATGACATTAATCAACTCTTTATCAGTTTTGACCATATGTTGACTAGCACCAGAGTCAACAATCCAACCATTTATATTATAACTAACAGTACTTGAACAACTAGCAAAGCAAGACACATTAAAGCACTCACCTCCTACATTCTGATTCTGAGGTTCAGATCCACTTTTCTCTCCAACTAGACTCAACAACTTAGCAATCTGCTCAGAAGTAAAAGGTAAACCAGAACTTCCACCAGATGAAGTTCCAACAGATGCAGACATACCATTTCCAGAACTAGCTTTGTTATTATTAACCATATTCACTCTATTAGACTGATTATTATTACTAGTTCTTTTTCTAAAACCAGGTGGATAGCCAATGATCTCAAAGCATCTATCCACAGTATGTCCTAACATATTGCAGTGAGTACACTTTAAACCAGTATTTGAACCTCTACTACCTTTCTTTCTTGAATCAAAAGACTGACTAGGTTTTGACACAAATGACACACTTTGAACTTTTGACCCATTACTAGACATTCTATGTGACTCTTCTCTAGATATAATAGAGAAGGCCACTTTTACTGAGGGCAATGGTTCTCTTGTCAACAGATTTGTTCTTACAGACTGATATACATCATCAAGTCCCATAAGAAACTGCATTAACTTTATTAATGTTGAAAAATCATTGAATTCTTTTGCAGCTTGACAAGAACATGTAGGTAAATGTAACATGGCATCAAATTGTTTCCACATTGTAGTAAGTTTATTATAATATTCTGCAACAGTTGTGCCATTTTGAGAAACACTGTTAATTTTCTTATACAAACCATAGACAATTGAACCATCAACCCTATAAAAGGACTCTTTGAGGTCATTCCATACCTCTGAAGCTAATTTGGAAAACACTTGTCCTAAAAACAACTCCTCAGATATTGAGTTTAATAACCAAGTAAGAACCACAGAATTGCACCTATCCCACTGCTTAGCTAAAACAGAATCATTCTCAGATTTGACACATTTTCCATCAATAAAACCATATTTATTCTTTGCTTCTAAAGCTAACTTCATAGCACTAGACCATACTGAGTAATTTTCTGTACCTTTTAGTTTTATATTTACTATAGTCAAAGCACTGGAATCACTTGGGTGCAGATATAAGGGATCCCCTATATCTAGCTTCCCAATTAAGGTCTGAGAAGTACTAGCATCAGTATCAGCAGGCATGTTTACACAAGAACCACACAATCAGTTATACAAAACAAGAATACAGCAACAACTAACAAATCACAAGAAAACTGATAAACACACACACAGGCGAAACTGAGTCAGTGTCAAGACTCCAGGTTCATCACTCACAGGTGCCTGGACATGTCTTAACTCAGGAGCCTTTAACCTAGAACTCAACACAACAAACAAGATACTCAACAAATAACAGAATCACAAACAAGATCAACAAATAATGGTGCCGGTCCTCACTACCCCGACTTCAACTAGTCAACAAAGTAAAGACAAGAGCAGGTAAGAACGATCTTACAGAGGGTGCAATCTTCAAAAATAGGATCAGAACTATAGCCTTCACTTAGGGCTATAGTTACAGATCAGAAGACAAGAAGATACAACAGCCGGTCAGTTTGCTCTGTATCCTTCAAGGGTTACAGAGACCAACACGGGTCTTCAATAGCATCAAACAGCCTCAATCTCTCACCAAACCCTAGACTAGGGTTTCAAGCTTTACCAATAACCTTTGATCCACACCAACAGTTCCTGAGAATAGAACCTTCAAAAAATCCCAGAATCACAACAATCAGTAAGATAACCAACAAGAAACAGCGGAAGACTCAATAACCCAAAAAAAACAGATCAATCAACGAGAAAACAAGAGCCAAGATTGCTCTGATACCATGTAAAATGGTATGTAAATCAAAGATCAGTATGATCAACACAACATAAGCGACAAAACGATGACAAAACTTTATTATTTAGCCAACCCAGAAAAATCCCTTTGAAACCCTAGATCTCATAAACATGAGATCTATACAATACAAAGTAACAAAACAAAGATTAACTGATATATTCAGTTAATCTATACAAACTAACACAAACAGATCTCACACGAGATCAGATCTCACAAGAGATCAAACAGAATACAAGAACAGAAAACCCTAATCACTTTGATGAGAGAGAGAGAAGACACTTCCAGAAGATTATGATCTTGTACAGTAGTTGAGCTCTTTTATATGTAAAATATCTCAAGTTTCCACGAAGCCCCTGCACTTTAACACTTAATACAAAAACTTATAAACTTTTACATAACAAACCTTGAACAATAGAACTTTATTAATATACACCCTAAAAGTTGTTACAACTGAATAACAAAATATCAACAGTAATAATGTCATGTTGCAACATGAATTACTATCACCTTGCATTCAATTTAACAGTTATATAAGCCATGAAGGTCAAAGTATTAGACTTGCATGCATTAAAAACAATATTTGTAAGTGTACCCCTATAGTATAAGTCATTATGTCTAGAAGTGATTGCGCAAGTAGCTCCAAGAGTTCACAACAATCATCGGCAGCTGGATCAACTGCACCCCGAGCAGGAAATGTTAAAATCTGTTGAAATGTTAAAATTTGTTGGGTTTCAAGCTTCTAAACACAAACAATAAAGTCATGAACGAATAGAGAATAATTTTACTGCTTGAAATCCCACACTTTATTTATCCTCAAACTTTTATATGTATATACAAACTCATGCTACGTAAATAAAGGAAAAATACTAACCAACTACTTGAATCAATCAACAAAACATAAGTTATGACCTAGCCCACTACTTTACTATCAATTAAACACATAAACCATGTGACTAAATACACCAACTGCTGGCACATTTCAGGCCCGTATCCATGACCCGAATCGACCCCGTCAAGATTATCCAACAAAAATCATGCTTCCACCATGTAATACTTCCTCAGAGCACATTTATAAAAACTTCGTGAAATCAATATGAAATTGGTTCTCATATTGTTGACTTACATTTGGGGGACTAGTTTTCACGATGAATATATTTAATCCATTGCTTTCAAAGCCTTGCGGCACTTGGTACTTGTCACTTGTTAGACTTACCATGACTATAGTTTATCATACAAATTATTTTCTTGCAACTAATAATAGTTATAATCATCACGTAAGAGAACTACATAGTCAAGTGTTATTTATACTTGAGAAAGCCAATGGTTACTATTAGCGCAGTGAACAAGGTGCAAACTTTGGTTAGGAAAAAGTCTCCTATAGAAAGAACCTGGAATAGCCGAAACAAAACAAGGTCCAAAACTTTCTCCTTTGTCCTTTTTAAGCTTTGCATAAAAGTCGGGTAACAATTTGAAAAGAGTATTGAAATCATTTCCAGATAGGTCGTTTAAACAAACTTGAAACTCTGGTACTTTATGGGCATTTTCATTACACACCTCATGCATTATATCTATAATATTAGACACGAACAATGGCGTATTTTTGCCAGACAAGCATCCTAAAACTGCAAACGTGAAACGATAATTGAAGACATTATAATTAGTTAGACCCTTAATCATATGCTTTAAAAATGGCACAACTTGCTGTATCCCATTTTCCAGGAAAGAAAATAAGAAAAAAGAAATAGCAGTTAAAGACGTACACCATTGTTAAATATATATGCAAAAGTTTATGGTATAATTACTCAAACCTGAACCCAGGAGTTGTTGGCATAGCTTAATTCTCCATCGCCAATAGTCATATGTAGGATGTTCACTAAGGACATGGTTATTTTTTTGGCTGAAACTATTGGCACACCTTGGTTGCCTATCTGCACACTTAGGGTTTACCTACGTTGCGTATAGACTTATACACATCGTAGGTAAGGGGTAGGTACACGACCAGACAGTCAACCTAGTACAATGTCAAATCTCTCTGACATACGCATCGTATAGATCTATACGAAGCGTATGTGTAGAAAGGTATACACTGCGTATAGGCCTATACGCAGCGTATGTCAGACATATTTGACATTGATACGATGTAGTCTAGGCATGTGAATAAAGCTATACGCAGAGTATAGAGCTATACGAGGCTGATAATTGTGAATTCAAAAGTGTATTTAGACATCCATCTCTGCCTACGAATTCAAACACCATATCAAACGCTTTCTTCACTTCCTCTGTATACATTTACTTCATCGATGGAGGTAAAATGTCATCATTTTGGGACGAGAATTATTTCTTTAATCACTATTCAAACGACGCAGGGGGAGTAAATGATACTAATGAGGAGGAGGAGGAGGTTGTGTCTGGCGTCCCTGTTGATAAAAAAATACAGTTGCCAGACCTGAACGAGACTCCGACTCCACCTGTTGATGAACAATATTACCCCGGTGCATCAAGTTTATCCGAATTATGGATACGGGTATCAGCGGCGGCGAAGCTTGAAAATTTCCACCAGGGGGTCGAAAGTCACCGGACCTAAAAGTATATACCTAAATTTTTTTATAAAACCGGGGGGTCGAAAACGTATATACCCAAAAAATTCTATATGAAACGTACATAAATAACACTACTAAGCGAAAAGTTCGGGGGGTCGGGCGCTCCCTCCAGCCCCTTCATAGCTTTGCCCTTGACGGGTATGAATCTTCGTACGTGCAACAATGTAATTTGGATGGATACGTAGGATACGGTGCTGAGAATGCCCCCTGTTGATGAACCATATTACCCGACGCAGCAATCGTATTCGAGTTACGGATTCGGGGTGAAATGTCACACCCCCAAAAATACCACAAGCGGAAACCCCCGCGAGGCGTGTGACGTACCAGGATCTAGCCACCAATCACATTGAACTCATACAAGATTTTAAATAAAAACTTTCATTCATTAAGACAGAGTGTTACATTACATAAAGAATAACTCAACGTTTTCAGCGGAAGCATAAATCATTAGTTATGTATTTCGTAATCCAATTGTATGAAAGTTATCGGACTCGTCTCATGTTTCCATGTGTCTCGACCCATGACCACTCCAGCTTCCCAGACAGCAAGTTCCATGTTCCACATATCTATAACCTACGAGCATGCAAACAAGTGTATCAGACAACGCTGGTGAGTCCACAGTTTTATAAAAACGTTTGGTTACCAAGTGTTTAATCCAGTTTAATAGCAATTCCGAAAGTAATGTTGATAATAACTCGAGTACCGTACAAGATGGCTCTAGATTATTTTGCCCTTCCCCAATGCCCCTATCTAAGCATTAGTCATGACTGGGTTATTAGTTTACACCCATCCTCTCAGGTACGAGGTGAGCGTGCCAAACCTAAATAGCGCTATCAATTAATACCCCGTTACCTCTCAGGTAACAAACAAGATAGGACTTAATGGTGATAGGAATTGAGTGTATTATCCAACATTCCAGTTTTTACGCAAATGACTTATTCCTCTCAGGAATACCCAACTGATTTACCCAAAGACTTATTCCTCTCAGGAATACCCAACTGATTGTCCCACCCACCGGGACGTATGCTCAAGAGAAGTGAACTCACCTTAGATTGCTCGGTATGTTATGTTTACCCATTCCAAGTTGGTCAACCAAACCCTACCGTGGTTACCAAAGACAGTCAGTTTCATGAACACATAATCACATATTCGTTGCACATATTACACCAGTGGTATACCATGAATACACATAGCACTAATCATAACAGTTAATCATGTACATAACAGTTCGTTGCCATCTAGCACGTAACGGATAACGCATAGCATCACGTAAGAAGCTACATACAGTCTAGTCATGCAGGTTCATATCCACATATAAGGTTAACGGTTCAGAAGGCCAAATGCGTGCGTGTGCGGCCCAGTTACTCAGGCCCAAATAAAGATGTGTGATTAAACTAGTACTTGTGCGATCCAATCATGAACGGCCCAATTGCAAGTTGTGTGATTGGGTTTTGGGTTGTGCGATCAGTGTGCGACCCAAACGACTTGTGCAACCATCCCATGTTCGTGCAGCCCAATACGTACTATTAACCCACATACACCCGAAGCCCAATAAACTTGTGCGATAGAACATAAGATGTGCGACCAGAACTTGTGCGACCCAGCCCAAACTTCCGGCCCAAGTTTATGCCAGCCCAAAGGCTTGTGCGACTAGGCTAGCTGTTGTGCGATCCGGTTGTCTTGTGCGATTGCAACCATATTGTGCAACTGATCCATATTGTGCGATCGCATAAGTGTGTGTGTGGTGTCAATTAATGCCGTGAATTATTGGCAATTGGTTACAAGTTTCTATTATTCAGTTACAAGTTTCCATCATTACTTCCCTAATTCTCGCAAATATCAATCATTGACAGTTTCACTTTTCATGAAGATCAAACAACATAATTTTCTCATAACTACAATAAGCACATGTCTAGCAAATAAGATTTTCTTGGAACACAATGATTATCAACCATCATCGGCTTCAAGATCGAGTTGAACCAACCCATAAGGATTTCTCGAAACACATAAATCAGTTCATCACTTACCAAACACGTCGAATCAGTTTAACAATTCGTTGATTATCAATTCATTCGAATTATTAATACTAATTACTAATTCCCGTGCATTTCTATCAAATCGGTGAATCTTATTTTCAATCTAATTAGAATCAATCAATAACAATCAACAAAAAGGCAGCCGCACATAATCAAGAACGCATGCATCGAACATACACACGTATTCTACATCATCAAGAATCATCAACTAGAACAAGGAATGGCATACTGACATTAATCATACTTAAACACATAATTAAGAACACATGAAAAGTAAACCAGACGAGAGTGTTTTACTAACCGAAAAAACGTAAGAGATGTGCTAGTCCGAGAGAGGGAAGGCTTCGAAGATGGGGATGGCTGCCGCCGATCATGAGAGGAAGGAAGGATGCTAGGGTTTGCCTTTCTTGCGTTTGAAAAGATATGAAGACTATCCTAACTTCCGTGTGCATGTAAACACTTGGTACAAGTGGGCCGAACCCAGCTTGGCTTTAGTTCGGGCCCATAAGGATCCGGGCTGATGGACAACCCATCCATGGAAAGGTCTGCGATCACTAGAGGGTTGTGCGACTTGGTGAAGTGTGCGACTGGGTTCATCCAATTATTCAAAACAATTTATTTGCTAGCGAGAACACACATTAAAATGTAACGGTTACAAGTAACGGGTCATGAAGTTTGGCAAAGCTAACCTTGAAAGTTCGGGTTGTCACATCATCCCCACTTGAAAGAAATTTCGTCCCGAAATTTGATAAGCGGTCTCGGCGAAAAGAAGTTATGGCTTAGGATGATTGTGGATTTTTCCTCGGGTGCCACATCATCCCCAACTTGAAAGGGAATTTCATCCCGAAATTCTCTAGTCTCATCAAGATTAGGTTTAATAGTTTGACAATTGAGGAAAATGTGTAGGTTTTATCTGATCCTTGTGTTCCGCGTGAACTCCGGTCCACGTCTTGAGTTCCAGCGAGCTCTTACGATCGACACTCGACTGTGTTCACGGACCTTGATTTCCCGTTCATGATTGCGTTAAGTTTCTCGTCCACTGCAACTCGTCGTCAATCTTAAGCTCTTGCAAGGGTACTACAGGAGTTTGATGGGGCAAACACTTCTTTAGGTTAGAGACATGAAAGACATCGTGAACATTACCTATTACATTAGGAAATTCTAAGTTTATGGGCTGCTTTACCGATTCTTTCCAGAATTCTGAATGGACTAACGTATCGTGGATTAAATTTATCGCGCTTCCCAAGCGCACCACACCCTCCCAGAGTGAAACTTCCAACTTGACACAAGTTGCCTTCTGCGAATTCTAAGGGTTTCCTACGCCTAACAACTTTTCTGATGGTCATGCACTGCCGCCATAAGATTTCCGATCTAAACAATCTTCTCAGGAGTTTCGAGTACAAGTCCTGGACCTGTGATTAGATTGTCACCCACCTCAGCCCAACGAGGAGGTCGGCCTTGTCGTCCATGCAATGCCTCGAATGGAGCTGCCTGAATACTAAAATGATAGCCGTTGCGGCGAAACTCTACCAAAGGTAAATGTCTCAACTTTACCAAAGTCGATCACACATGCCCGCAGCATGTCTTCGAGTGTCTGGATGGTTCGCTCACTCTGACCATCTGTCTGAGTGTGTGATAAGCAGTGCCTCATGTCTGGACGTGAGCCTAGGGTTTTGTATATTGCCTGCTATAAGTCAGGTACATACGTAGATCAAAGTGGAGGTAATAGAAGTTGGCACCCCATGCCTAGAAGCGCCTCTCTCAGGTAGTTATATACAAGATGCGAGGACTTGTCAATTTCTTTGATTGCAAGAAAGTGTGCTGGTTACATGAGACAACCAACGATCACCCAGGTGATTTTGTTTCTGATTCGAGTTTTGGGTAGAGTAGTTACAAAGTCCGTGGCAGTCTGTTACCATTGGGTGTTTCTGGTTGCTGACGCAAACCACAAGGTTTCTGATACTCCACTTTGACTATCGCACAAGTCAAACATCGTTCACATGCGTTACTATGTGGGCCCTCATGCCCAGTTACTAGTGCAAGATCTTCAAATCCTAATACATCCTATCAAAAACCCAGACGAGTAAAATGTCGAGACTTGCGTGCTTTGCCCTTATGCCCATATTCGTTCCATGAAGTAGTAAATACCATCTAATTTACCAAAAGTTGTTTCCCCGTGCCTCGCATGGATTCCGCTTGACAACTTCTCTGCCTCCAGTGCTTCAGGTTGGGCAGAACGAATCCGATCAGGTAGGTTAGAGCTGACGGTGAGCTGCAAAACCTGTACTCATTGAGGTTTCACGATCGTAATCATTCAAAAGTTCCATCCAGAGACGTTGTCACATGCTTAGCTCTTTCGAATCAAGGGTACGCGGGAGGCCCTTGTGATCGGTCTAATTAGTGCATTTGGTACTATCCAAGTAATGCCTCCATACTCAAATCCAAAGACCAAGGCTTCTACTCCAGGTTGTGAGTCGTGCAATTCTCCTTGTAAATCCACCACGTAGGCCATCACTTTCTCGCGTTGCATCGGCGCGTAACTGAGACTTTGATTCAGACCATCATAGTATACCACTAGATCACCTATACCCTTGGGTAAAGGCAATACTCAGTGCACTGTAGAGTTGGGTTTCGAGGATTGAAAGGACGTCCTCCTGTTTTGTCTTCCACGGATACACAGCACCCTGTGGTATTAAGGTGATAATGGCTGTGTGATCTTTGAAAATCCCTTGACGAATCTGCGATAGTATCCAGCGAGACCAAGAAATCGTTGCATCTTCGGAGGATTCTTCGGTGTCGATCAAGCTCCAATAGAGTAGATCCTAGCAGGATCCACGTGTCTTCCCAATTTGTTAACTATGTGACCAAGAAAGTGTACTTCTCGAACCCTGAAGTCACACCTAGAAAGACTTCGCGTGGAGTTGCTCCTCCCTAAAGAGCTCTAAGATAAGATATAAGTGCCGCTCATGGGTTTCCTTCCTCCTGGAAGTGATTCAATACGTCATTAATAATCATGGATGATGAATTCGGCGAGATAAGGTTGACATGTACGATTTATGTGCTCCATAAGGCTGCTGGTGTGTTGGGATAACTTGAATGACATAAACAGAAAATCGTAATGGCCATACTGCGTTCAAAATGCCGTTTTAGGAACATCCACCTCTTGGACTTCCATCTGATATTTGCCCGATCTTACGTCCATTTTCCGAGTAGAAGCTTGACCCTTGCTGCTGGTCAAGTAAGTTGTCGATGCGGGGTAAAGGGTGACGGTTTCCAACAACCACCTTGCTGGGTACATGGTAGTCGATATACGTACGAAAGGACTCGTCCTTCTTTTTCACGAATAGAGCTCGGGCTCCCCAAGGCGAGAAGCTAGGTCAATTAAAACCCCTGCTCAGAGTTTCTGGAGTTAATTAAACAGTTCTTGCAACCTTCTTGGTGCAAGTCGATAAGGGGTACTAAGAATCAGAGTTGCTTCTGTCGTGATACAAATCGGTAGACTTCCATAATCGAAAACATTCAGTGAATCTACACCAGGGGAGACATACATGCGACTTTTATCTTTACAAAGGTTTCTGCTAGATGCTTGGGCAACCAGTCCATACTGACGACTATATCAAAGCTTCCAAAGGTAACAGGAAATGAGTCAATGGCGATCACTGAATCTAAAAGATCAAGTTGCACCCTAGGTGAACGAGTGAAGCTTGAATTTGACTTGCCATCAACAAATCTTGCAACGTGCTTGATCTCGTGAAGTATCAAAGTCGAACAAAACAGAAGTGAAGGGGTTAATCATAAGACTTGTAGGTCACTATGTTGTTGTCATACTTGAAGGCCCTTCTACGAGCACCACTTCCACCGTCGTTGCCATTGTTACGGGAATTCCCAATACTGTTGTGGTTCTCGTGGTTGTTAACGTTATGTCTTAACAGTGGCCAATCCTTATTGAAGTCACCTTCATTTCCATGTTGTAGGCTACGTTTACGGGTATCTTGATGTCGTCGTGACAGTTTCCTCTAATGTCGTTGCTTGTAACGGGGCCCTGCGAGCTTTCACCAAAAGGGTCCATATTTTCACATTCCGTGTCACGTCCTAAGGCACTACCCCTTGTGCTAGCAGTTACACATTCCACACTATAGTCAATTGTCATCGTTTATGTCCTGATTGATTCGTAAGAGTTGGCTCCCAAAAGTCGTTGACTAGGGTTAAGGAATCGATCAAAGTCAATTTGCTGGTGTTCGTT
Source organism: Helianthus annuus (assembly GCF_002127325.2). Taxonomy (NCBI): domain Eukaryota; kingdom Viridiplantae; phylum Streptophyta; class Magnoliopsida; order Asterales; family Asteraceae; genus Helianthus; species Helianthus annuus. Next base: position 18,094,415 of record NC_035443.2, on the reverse strand, counting down.
GCCGGTAATCAGGGTTGTCCTAATACTGGGGTCGGTAAGGTACTACGCTCCTCCTCATGTCCATCGATCTTGCAAGTTGTTTGAGTAATACATGATGTGTTACTAGAGAGTTGCAGGGGTTACCATACTTCGGATTCTAAGGCGTTAATCCATTGGGTTCAAGTAAACGAAGAAAGTGAGGAAGACACAAACCAAGCATTAAATGATTCGATAACTAACTCAGGACGTTCGTATTAACACCTAACATTCTTATACAGTTCGCTAGACGTTCAGATATGTGTTCAGTCAACACTCAATATCATTGAGATTTGTAAGGATTCAGAAGGAAGTGAAAAGATCGCGCTCGAGTAGGAGGCAATCATCGCTATGACTCCTATATATTTGTTGTGTTTCTCATTAGATCGAATAACGGAACAGAACCCCTTTTACACTTGTTAAGCCTCACTGGGACTCACATGCACCCCACATTATTATTATGTGTGCACCCACAATAATATTGTGATTTGCATGTTCATCTCAGTTCCTCCTAACTCATGTCAAATGGTTCCCCAAACTCAAATTTCGAACGGAGGTTGTCAAGACGACAAGTTCACTGAAATCTAAGGACTACGACATACAGATAACACATCATAATGTAAACAACCCATTTATGTAATTATGCTATAGTGACGAGTGTGTGTCCGTAGGCAACATCATAAGCAAGTGTGTACTAGTCATGTAATGTATGCAGTAGGTGAAAAGACGAACCTTGCAATCTGAAGCTGAGTGTCATGGTCGTATTCAGAACTTGTTCGGTTATAGTCTGGTTTTATAAAAACATTTTAAAACCAAGTTCACTATAACCAGTGGCTCTGATACCAATCTGTCACACCCCAAAAAATACCCCAACCGGAAACCCCCGCGAGGCGTGTGACGTACCAGGATCTAGCCACCAATCACATTGAACTCATACAAGATTTTAAATAAAAACTTCCATTCATTAAGACAGAGTGTTACATTACATAAAGTATAACTCAACGTTTACAGCGGAAGCATAAATCGTTAGTTATGTATTTCGTAATCCAATTGTATGAAAGTTATCGGACTTGTCTCATGTTTCCATGTGTCTCGACCCATGACCACTCCAGCTTCCCAGATAGCAAGTTCCACGTTCCACATATCTATAACCTACGAGCATGCAAACAAGTGTATCAGACAATGCTGGTGAGTCCACAGTTTTATGAAAACGTTTGGTTACCAAGTGTTTACTCCAGTTTAATAGCAATTCTGAAAGTAATGTTGATAATAACTCGAGTATCGTACAAGATGGCTGCAGATTATTTTGCCCTTCCCCAATGCCCCTATCTAAGCATTGGTCATGACTAGGTCATTAGTTCACACCCGTCCTCTCAGGTACGGGGTGAGGGTGCCAAACCTAAATAGCGCTATCAACTAATACCCCGTTACCTCTCAGGTAACAAACAAGATGGGACTTAATGGTGATAGGAATTGAGTGTATTATCCAACATTCCAGTTTTTACCCAAGTGACTTATTCCTTTCAGGAATACCCAACTGATTGTCCCACCCACCGGGACGCATGCTCAAGAGAAGTGAACTCACCTTAGATTGCTCGGTATGTTATGTTTACCCATTCCAAGTTGGTCAACCAAACCCTACCGTGGTTACTAAAGACAGTCAGTTTCATGAACACATAATCACATATTCGTTGCACATATTACACCAGTGGTATACCATGAATACACATAGCACTAATCATAACAGTTAATCATGTACATAACAGTTCGTTGCCATCTAGCACGTAACGGATAACGCATAGCATCACGTAAGAAGCTACATACAGTCTAGTCATGCAGGTTCATATCCACATATAAGGTTAACGGTTCAGAAGGCCAAATGCATGCGTGTGCGGCCCAGTTACTCAGGCCCAAATAGAGATGTGTGATTAAACTAGTACTTGTGCGATCCAATCATGAACGGCCCAATTGCAAGTTGTGTGATTGGGTTTTGGGTTGTGCGATCAGTGTGCGGCCCAAACGACTTGTGCAACCATCCCATGTTCGTGCAGCCCAATACGTACTATTAACCCACATACACCCGAAGCCCAATAAACTTGTGCGATTGAACATAAGATGTGCGACCAGAACTTGTGCGACCCAGCCCAAACTTCCGGCCCAAGTTTATGCCAGCCCAAAGGCTTGTGCGACTAGGTTAGCTGTTGTGCGATCCGGTTGTCTTGTGCGATTGCAACCATATTGTGCAACTGATCCATATTGTGCGATCGCATAAGTGTGTGTGTGGTGTCAATTAATGCCGTGAATTATTGGCAATTGGTTACAAGTTTCTATTATTCAGTTACAAGTTTCCATCATTACTTCCCTAATTCTCGCAAATATCAATCATTGACAGTTTCACTTTTCATGAAGATCAAACAACATAATTTTCTCATAACTACAATAAGCACATGTCTAGCAAATAAGATTTTCTTGGAACACAATGATTATCAACCATCATCGGCTTCAAGATCGAGTTGAACCAACATATAAGGATTTCTCGAAACACATAAATCAGT